>NC_041746.1:3451112-3797224 GCF_004115215.2 Ornithorhynchus anatinus | reverse complement strand
GCTCGGTTGCTCCTAAACCTTGCTTATTAGAGGCACTGGGGGCCTGTTTCTGAGCTGCAGGCAGGGTAGGGAAGTGCTTCATTCCTGAGAAGGTTGGACAGGATTTCCTGCAATGGGTCAAGAAAACAGACTTCCCCATTGTCCTAGTTTCAATCAGCGAAAGTCCTTGTGCTCCTCAGAGGGTCCTTGTGTTCACTGCCATGGTAACTAAGGAAGAGGCAGGTTGAGGTGTGTGTGTGTGTGTGTTGTGTGCATGTGTGTGTGTGTGTGTGTGTGTGTAACCGCTGCTCGTCACCTTCACCCAAGAAGTCAGCAAAAAGACGTGTTCCAGAAGCCAGCCCCCCACCCAGCCCCCACACCTCCGCTCCCCTTCATTTGGCAAAATGGAAAAACAGTAGCAGCCCGAGCCTGACTTGCACTCAGGATAAACAAAATAGCAGAGAGATTCCTCAGCCGCCACACCAAAAGTGCTGACTTGAGCTCACACCAACGAGGTCTAGGGAACATTTTATTGAAAAATTCAGCTTACAGGGTAAACATCTTAAAGTGTGGGAGGGATGGAGTGATTCTGATGAGACCAACAAATGACCTGGGAATAAGACAGAAAGTTCCCAGGGGACTCTGGGGGACGAGGATGATGGAGAGTCAGCTGAGAGATTGGTTGTTTCGACTGAGAACCCAGTCCTGAGTTTTTGTACAGCATCCAGCGTTCCGGCGGTGGTTAGAGAGTCGAAAGGTCATGGCAATGTGAATGTGATAGCTTGTCCCTTCCTTCTTCCCTACCAACCCTTCCTTCTTTTCTTCCCTTCTCCCTCTCTCTCTCGGTTCCTCCCTTTCTTTCTCTCTCCCTTTCTCTTTCTTTTCCCCTTCCTCTCCCCCTTCTCCTTCCCTCCCGCCCTCTATCCCATCTTTATTTTTCCCTTCTTCTCCTTTCTTCACTTACTTTCTCTCTCTTTCTCTTCTTTCTTCCTTCCCTCTCTTTTTCTCTCTCTCCCTCCCTTACTACCCCTCCCCACTTTCCTTCTTCTTCCCTCTTTCCTTCCCTCCTTCCCTTATTCCTTTCTTTCCTCCCCGACTCCCGTACCTTCTCTCTCATATCCTGTGCTCTGCTAGATCACTCCCCGGATCTTGTTTCCCGCCTTGAAATCCCTCATCAGATGGATTTCCAATCTTGAAAAAGCATAGCTTTGGGAGCTCTCTTTCCCCACTGTGAGCGATTGCTATTGTGCTACATTATTAAAGATGAACTTGCCGCTTTCTGGACATCTGAGTGCAATGGGGACCTTTCCGGAGTTCTGTCACAAGTCTTTAATAAAATGGAGCATCTAATTTTAAATAATCTAAAAGCAGATCCGTGAGCATTCGAATGTCAGGCGTTCTAGCGTTGCGAGTTAAATGACACTCAGACCCGATTGCAGCCATGGGAAGCTTCTCCTCCTTCATCCTGGATGGCAAACGGCTGGAATTTTTTTCACCAGCGGGGGCTGTGTTTCCTTCCCTCATTCCCCTTGGCTCCCCCAATTCTTGCTTCCACCCTCCTATCCTGCTATTGACTCTTCAACTCTAAGCTGACTCCCCCAAGCCCTGCTGATTCCCTTCCCCACCCCCAGATTCTCCTACCTATTAGCACTGAGGCAGCTGGCTCTATTCATTTCTTCAAGAGCTTCACAGATGTTCCAGCCTCCCTGGGCTCTGGTGGATTGAGTGTTTGCCTCCAGTTGCTGGGAGTCAGGGGACTATTTAGAGCCACGAAATGGGCAGAAGGGAGGGCATCCGCCCTTAGGCCTTCGGTAGGGTTCGACCTAGCTCCCACCTTCAAACCCATTTCAGAAACAAGGATGAGGCAGACCCAGGAAATAAGCCTGGGGGTTGCGGGGAGGTAGGTTTGAGATGCAAAAATTCTGTTTGCCACTGCTGGGAGTCGGAAGGACCTGGGTTTTACTCCTGGCTCCATTACTTGTCTTCTGTGTGTTCTTGGGCAAGTCACTTAACTTCTCTGTTACCTCATCTGTAAAACAGAGATTAAGACTGTGAGCCTCATGTGGGACAGGGACTGTGTCCAACCTGATTAGTTAGTACAGTGCCTGGCATGTAGTAAGTGCTTAACAAATACCATAAAAAGGTGAGCATGAGGTGGGAGAGTGGAAACAGGATTAAGTGACTGAAATGAGAGGACTCCGTTGGGATTGCGGGAGGTCTAACAAGAAGTGGGAGGAAGTCTTTGGGGGTGGGGCAGTCGGGGGGCTTAGAAGAGTGCTATTGATGCCTGTTTACTTGTTTTGATCTCTGTCCCTTCCTTCTAGACTATAAGCCCACTGTGGGCAGGGATTGTCTCTCTTTATTGCTGAATTGTACTTTCCCAGTGGTTAGTACAGTACTCTGCATACAGTACATGCTCCATAAATATGATCTAATGAAGGAATGAATGAAAGAAAAGGAGAGAGATTAACTCTGCAGTTTCCCCCAGGGCACACATCAGTCCCAAAACACCCCCCAGGAATCCCTCCAGAGAACATACCTTTTTTTTTAAAAAAAAATAATGGTATCTAAGTGCTTACTCTGTGCCTCGCCTTATTCTAAGTGCTGGAGCAGAAACAAGGTGATCAGGTTGGACACAGTCCATGCCCCTTTAGGGCCTCACAGTCTTAATCCCCATTTTACAGATGAGAATGCCCAAAAAACAACATATGGATTTGGGAGCAAATTAAACCAAAGTGGTCCTTGGAAGGCCAAATGACTTAGATTAGCATATTTTGGATACATAATCAGGATGACTAATTCTCTGGAGAAGACACTATTGCTAGGAAAAGTCCAGGGAAAACGTGGAAGAGGTAGACTGGCAGCTAGATGGATAGAGACCATAATAACGATAACAGAAGAACCATTAGAAAGGTTGCGGATTATGGCAGAGGACAGGACTTTCTGGAGGAATTACATCCATAGAGACATTATGAATAATAATGTTGGTATTTGTTAAGCGCTTACTATGTGCAGAGCACTGTTCTAAGCGCTGGGGGAGATACAGGGTCATCAGGTTGTCCCTCGCGAGGCTCACGATCTTCATCCCTATTTTACAGATGAGGTAACTGAGGCACAGAGAAGTGAAGTGACTTGCCCATAGTCACCCAGCTGACGAGTGGCGGAGCCGGGATTAGAACCCATGACCTCTGACTCCCAAGCCCGGTCTCTTTCCACTGAGCCACGCTGCTTCTCTGAATGCTTCTCATGAATCGGAAACGACTCGATGGCACTTAATAGTAATAATAAACTGAGGCACAGAAAAGTGAATTGATTTACCCAAGGTCACACAGCAGACAAATGAGAGTTGGAATTAGAACTCAGGTCCTTCTGACCTCGAGCTCTAGCCATTGGACCACTCTGCTTCCCATGCTGCTTACCTGAGACCTGGCACCCCCTAGTGGATACTGTGGAACTGATTTTAATTTGCCCCTTCCTCCAACCTCTAATTCAGACTGGTCAGTGTCCATCTGCTGCAGCAGGTTGGTGTTTCTAACAATTAATCGATCAGTTGCATTTGTTGTGTGCTTACTGTGTACTAAGCGTTTGGGAGAGTACAATATAACAGTCGGTAGACACGTTCTCTGCCCGCAACGAGCTTACATCTATTTAAACTGGATTTTCCGAGCTTGTAACCGACCTTCACGGCTGGGGTTTTCTGTGTGGCAATTTCATACTTGGAAGTAGGCCTCTCACCTCCAAATTCCCTGAATTTCCTTTCCCTGAACAGACGGAGGGAACCAGGGGGCTGGGAAGCCTTGCGGTTTGCTCCCAGGACTACTTGATTTGGATTCCATTTAGTGGGAACTAGGCAAACAGGGCGGTGGGAACGGTAAGGTTTGTGGCAAGACTGAAAACCCGTGGAGAGTTTAGAGCAAGTGTTCCCAGGGAGGGGGGAGAAAGGACATGTTTTTTTTAGCCATTTTACCCTTTTCCCAGTGCTTCTGCTCATCTCTTTCCGACGGTTTACGTGGCAAGTTTTTGTTTTAAAATGAAGAAAAAGAAACAGACTTTAGGTGTCAGGACTTTAAAGGGCGAGACAACAGCTGGGTGCCTGCTACCAGGTCAGCTGAAGAAAAAAAACGAATCAAAGCAGCTGCCATACTGTCACTGAGGAGCCTTCTGAAAGAGTCTTCTTCTACTTCTCTTCCTAACCAAGAAATAAAGTCAAAAGAAAGATGCTTAGGTTGAATACAGACTGGGATTGGTTCTCTGAATGCCAGTCTTATCCTGAGTTCTGTTCAGCTCTCATGAGGAGCAGCGAGGCCTAGTGAAAAGAACATGAGCTTGGAGTCGGAGGACCTGGGTTCTAATCTCTGCTCAGTTACCTGCTGGGGACCTCGGGCGAGTCGCTTAATTTCTTTGGGCCTCAGCTTCTCTATCTGTAAAATGGGAATACAATGTATGTTCTTACTCCTACTTAGATTATGAGCCCCTAGGGACAGTGACTGTGTTTGATCTGATTGACTTGTATCTACCCCAGTGCTTGGAACAGTGCTTGGTATGTAGTAAATACTTAATATATATATATTTAATAATGACAATAATAATAACTGTCCCTACTACACCAGCCTTTGGAAAAGTCTGAAGCCTGAGGTTATGTCTTTAAGCCAAGGAAAAAAAAAAAAAGCTTTTGCAGGAATTAAGCTGCTGTTTCTGAGCATCAGTGGACAGTGCCTTAAAGTCCAAACTGGATCTCCAGGACAAATAGTCTCATAAATCAAATGGACTCAATTCTGAGCAAACATTTCTACTGTAATACTTATCTCCTATTATTCTAGACATTCAAAATAGTATACTCCGGGGTTTTGGGGGTTTTTTTGAGATATGTTGAACACTATGTGCAAGCACTGTACTAGCTGCTGAGATAGATACAAGCTAATCACGTTGGGGCTCATAGTCTTAATCCTCATTTTACAGATAAGGTAACTGAGGCATCGAGAAGTGAAGTTACTTGCCCAAGGTCACCCAGCAGACAAGTGGCAGAGTCGGGATTAGAACCCAGGTCCTCTGGCTCCCAAGCCCACACTTTCTCTACCGGACCATGCTGCTTCCCTTTGCTGGCTCCCACTTTGAAATCCTTTGGAAATGCTGGATTCATCATCCCCAAGGCTGCCTCAACTAGGTCTGATCTACAGGTTTAGGTTTTTTTTCAGAAGACAGGATAACACAGTTAATTTAGAGTGAAACAGACTGCAAGTTTCCCCTGCTAGACTGTAAGCTTCTTAAGGGCAGGGATCTGTGTACTAATTCTATTATGCTTTTCCAAATGCTGAATACAGTGTCCTCCATCCAGTAGGCTCCATAATCAATTTTATTGATTGATTAACTGTTGGGAGAATTTTCTGTACCGAGTCCTTAACTTTTCAAAGGACACAGGCTCCGGCCAAAGAAGGCACATGACAACCCTCGGAAAAATCTCAACACTCTGTGGAGAGACTCATGCGTGGAGGGCTTAGTTCAGTACTCTGCACACAGGAAGCGCTCTATAAATGCCATTGATTAATCGATTGAGTGGCCCCACCCACACCCTCCTGTGGCCAATGAGAGAGCCTCATCCAAAGAGGTAAAAGATCCCAGGAAAAGCAATGAGCTTGGTCGGCCGGTGTCAAAGACACTTCATCTCGTCCTTTGTTTCTCGAACAATGGCTGTCTTGAAAGAATTATCGAGCCACTTGGGTTCTAGGAGGCTACATGTTGGGTCATGAGAGTACAAAGCATTCCAATGAATGGGAAAAAGCACATTTTAATATTTCCCTTTAGGGTTAAGGCCATTTAGATAACGACCTACTTCACATTTTATTTTCCTTTATTAATTTCGGGGGACATCTGAATTAACACAGGATCATTAATTTATGATCCAGAGACTCTTTTCCTTTTCCAACTTCTCTGATCAAAGGGAATTAGTCCAAAAGAAAATGTTTGATCAAGACTTTTCCCACCGATATGAAAGGTGGTCTCTGAATAGCTTTAATATTATTGATGTTTCAGGTGGCTATTTATCAAGACGTAAACCTGCTAACAAAATGAGGGTCATAACTAGAGGCCAATTTTTTTATATTATTTCTTAGACATTTGTTACCAAAGCATATTGGTATCCCTTCTGATGTCTGAATGAAATCAAAGAAATTAATTTTTGTGGGACCAAACCACCCGATTCTTAAAATTAAAATCATGGCCTCTTCTAGGGAGTATCTGAAAAGGTTACTGACATCTTAACAAATTTTTGAAGGTAGCCATTCAGAATGAAATTTCAGGTGCTATGTAGTCTCATTGGGATCCAGACTTAGTATTTATACAGGTACAAACTACAGATCCTTTTTAAAATATACGTGATTTTGATTCTGGGATTAGTAATTATTTTACTCTGGCCCATAGTAGAGGATATTGATTTTATTTATTCATTTGTCCATTTTATTTTCTACTCTCCCAAGTGCTTAGTTCAGTGCTCGACACATGGTAAGAGATCAATAAATATGATTGATTAAATGAGTGATTGAATAAATACCATTGAGTATATAGTCTACAAAAGATTATAATGAACACTCATTCTTCTCATAACATATGATATATCTATTCACTCTGGACAGGGTATAGTTGGAAACTGTTCTCTAAGGGTCTCCAGTTTTGGGAATGGTCTTTCAGTAATGCATGTCTGTCTGGGTAGATAGCCATGGGATGGTGATCTAGGTGTATAACTTATAGTGTTAGTTTCCTTTAACGTGCCGTCACAAGAACACAGCCCTTGTGTTTTAGGAGAGCTGAGAGTATTTGAAAATTACCATCCGGTGTACTAGTAGGAAAGCAGCATAGCCTAGTGGACAGAGCCTGGGGCTCAGAAGACCTGGATTCTAATCCCTGCTCTACCACTTTCCTGCTGGGAGTCATTGGGTAAGTTACTTAACTCCTCTGTGCCCCATTTCCTCATCTGCAAAATGGGGGTGGTCAGTTCCTGGTCTCCCTCCTACCTGGACTGTGAGGGACAGGGACTGTGTCCAACCTGATTATCTTGTCTGTAGCTCAGGGCTTAGGACAGTGCTTGGGACATAGCAATCATCATGCCCACATGCTGAACGTAAAATGCTGTACATTTTTGTTTCTCAGATAAGATTCAGTGAGCCTGCAAATCTACCAGAATTTATTTTTATGTTGGGAGTGTGGGACAGATTTCCTTTTGATGTTCAACTGTTTTCAACAGACAGTTATGTGGAGTCCCTATGTTCAAACTCCGCCCTTGATGATAAACACACTCGACATTACAATAAGAATTCATGTCTAACATGTGCAGCACATATTTTTATTCCTTTTTATTTATCTACATGTATTTTGGACAGATTATTGTTTTTATATATTCCACAGGTGTTTTCTTTTACTCAATTTGTTTGCCCACTGACTCCAGTGTTCAATAGAGGAAATCATCCTTTCTGGAGTTTTCTGAGAAATGGTTACTGATGCCACCTCAAGCATAAAGAGTCTTTTCTGAAGTGGAAATATGCCACGTTTCTGCCCTGTCCTTTGCCACCCAGTTGAAGAAAGCCATAGAGGAGGTGCATAAGTTTTCGAGAAAAAAAACAAGGAGACGGCCACCAGCTGTTGTTAATAAAACTTCAGATCCCACATGGGTGGATTTCTCCTCATCCTTCTAATCTCTACTGTGTTGGCAGCAATCGGAGAACAGGATAAGGGAGGGGGGTGCTTCTCTTTTATGTAGGGCATCAGAGACCAAAGAGGGGAGAAGTATCTCTACTCTCCCTGACAATTTCAACAGCCACACGCTTGCTCTCTGGTCTTCAGGTGGAGACGGGGGAGAAATGATTTAAAGAATTGGATCCGCCACCCAGTTTCATGGCCTGAAAGTAATCCCTTTGCTTTTCAGAAAGAACATCTGCGGAGAATTGTGGGGAGTCAGAGAGATGAGGGGCAGGGAATGTATCCACCAACTCTGTTTTCTCTACACCTGGTAAGTGCTCCAGAAGTACAACCGATTGATTCTCTGCCTCTGAGATGGCCTGGTGGAGACGCCTTGGTGGACATTAATAACAATAATCGTGGCATTTGCTGTGTGCTTACTATGTCCCAAGCACTGTATTAAGCGCTGGGGCAGATACAAGGTAATCAATTCCCACATGGGGCTCACAGTCCAAGTTGGAGGGAGACTAGGTATTGAATCCCCATTTTGCAGAGGGAACTGAGGCACTGGGAAGTGAAGTGACTTGCCCAGGGTCATACAGCAGTTAAGAGACAGAGCTGGGATTAGAACCCAGGCCCTCAGATTCCCAGGCTTGGGCTCTTTCCACTAGGCCTCGCTGCTTCTCAGTCTAGTTTACATGCTAGAATCTTTCAGGAAGCATTCCGTTTGAGCTCTAAGATCTGTGTGGCATCATGGCAATATCCCTGTTGCTTCCCTTCCTATTTTAGGAATAGTAATAATAATGATAAAAAAGATAATAATATTAAAAACCAGCAACTCTTCCCCCTCTAGACTGTAATGTCACTGTGGGCGGGGAATGAGCCTTCCATTCAGAGAATCAGTGTGGCTTAATGGATAGAGCTCGGGCCTGGGCGTCAGCAGGATCTAGATTTTAATGCTGGCTCTGCCACATGCTTGCGGTGTGACCTTGGGCAAGTCACTTCACTTCTCTATGCCTCAGTTATCTCATCTGTAAATTGGGGATTAAGACCGTGAGCCCTATGTGGGACAGGAACTGTGTGCAATTTGGTTTGTACCTACTCTAGTGCTTAGAACAATGCTTGGCACATAGTAAGGGCTTAACAAGGGCCAGTATTATTAGCAAATCTGTTATATAGTACTCTCCCAAGCACTTAGTACAGTGAGCATTCAGTAAATACGACTGATTGATTAACTAACAATACTAATAATGGCAGTATCTGTTAAGCCCTTACTAGGTACCAAGCCCAGAAGGAAGGGAAAATGACTTGTCTGGTGAGCAGATTGTCTTCATCCATCTCAAACTTCTGTGCCCCATGTGGGACATGGACTGTGTCCAACCTGAGGAGCTTTTATCTATTTTACCGCTTAATACAGTGCCTGGTACATAGTAAGTAGAGAATTTGGGAAGAACCAGTGCTTGGAACACCTTGGGAGAGAAAAGAGAAGCTAGAATACAAGTTCAGGCTGAAGAAGGGATAAGGACTTCAGAGAGAGAGAGAGATTTGGTGAGAATGCTCTGAGTTGAGATTTTACATTCTCAGACCAACTTCCGGGATTTAGGAACAGCTCTGAGGGGGGATTATTTAAATAAGAAAAACAGGAACCTCATGCATCTTCTCTTCTAGCCAATTGGGTATCGAGGACTATTCTATTGTAGTAGTTCCCCACATGGAATACTCAGTCCCCTGCCCTTCAGTCAACACTTGTTTGGAGGGCATTCTTTGTACCCAAGGTCATTACAAGAATAAAAGTAACTGTGGCACGTGTTAAGCACTTTCTATATGCCAAGCACTGGGGTGGCTGCAGCACAATGAGATCAGACACAGTCCCTGCCCCACATAAGGTTCACAGTCCAAGGGGGAAGGAGAACAGGCATCGGGTCCCCCATTTTGCAGAGGAGGAAATGGAGGCATAGAGAAGTTATGTGACCTGTCCGAAGTCACACAGCAGGCAAGTGGCACGGTCGGGATTAGAACTCTCAGCCTGTGCTCTTTCCACTGGGCCACACTTCTCTCACAACCCTTCTCTTGTCTTAGGCCATTGAGTCGTCTCTGACCCACAGCGAGTCTATGGACACATCTCTCCCAGAACACCCCACCTCCATCTGCAATCGTTCTGGCAGTGGATCCATAGAGTTTTCTTGCTAAAATTACAAAAGTGGTTTACCATTACCTTCTTCCATGCAGTAAACTCGAGTCTCCACCCTGGACTCTCTCCTGTGCCGCTGCTGCCCAGCACAGGTGAGTTTTGACTTGCAGCAGATGGCCTTCCACTTGCTAGCTTCTGCCCAAGCTAGGAATGAAATAGGTATGCCTCTGATTCTCCCTCCCGCAGTCTGGATTGGTAGAATACTGGAAACTTTCCAGGTGCCATCCTGAGAGGGTGACTCAGAACCCTACTTTGCCCCAAATCAGTGGCGAGTGTCAAGTGCTTCATACAGTGCTTAGTAAACACTAATATTCCAATTTCTTAATTAATCGATCCTACTTATTGAGCACTTACTATGTGCAGAGCACCACAGTAAGCACTTAGGAGAGTATAATATAATAGAGTTGGTAGTCACGTTCCCTGTCCACAAGGAGCTTCCAGTCTAAATCTCCTCCTCCCTCTGCCCATCTTAAAGGGATCCAGGCTCTGGGTTCTTCCTCTCTTCACCCCCTCCCCCATTTTGCTGAATTCCTCTCTCTGATGCGTCATTATTTCACCGGGCTTGAAGAGGCTATGCTAGGTCCCCATTTTCCATCTTCATTGCAGGTGAGGGTCTTGAAGGGGGTCACTGTCCTCACGCGAACAAACCCGTCTACCCACAGCCTCCAAACAAACCCTCTTCCACAGTTTAGAACATTATGTTATTGCCATGGAAACAGCCATATTTTAAAGGAGAACGAGGGAACATAGCTAGTTTCCAAATGCAGTATTTATTCATCCTGTGCTAACAAAATAATGTGTTTCGCCTAAGAACTTGTTAGATGGCCTGCAGCTAAATATATAGATCCAGATTCTCATCCTCTGTAACTCTATGGGGGAATCTGGATCATTACTTTGTTCAGTGTATTATCTTTAAAAATAGTCTATGTTACATAACCATAACCAGCAGTGGTCTTCCATGCAGCACAGAATAATTTTCACTTCTTGCTAATCCAGGCTGTGCCTGGGTTCCTGCCTGGAAATATGGAGAGGTTAGTTTGGCTTGGGGCCGTCTCTTGGCTGAGAGTCACTTGAAGTGATTTCTTTTTGCTCTGCTCTTTCCAGACAAGGATGGGTGTATTGGTTTCTTTCTCTTTTTTATGGTCTTTGTTAAGGTCTTTTATCAATCAGTGGTATTTATTAAGCTCTTACTATGTATCGAGCACTGTTCTAAGTGCTGGGCTTGACCCATGGTAATCAGATTGGACACAATTCCTGTCCCACATGGGACTCAGTTTAAATTTGAAGGAGGAGGATTTAATCCCCATTTTACAGATGAAGTTATTGAGGCCCTGAGAAGCCAGGTGACTTGTCCAAGGGCACACAGCAAGTAATTGACAGAGTCTGGTTTAGAACCCAGTTCCTCTGACTCCCAGCCCCGGGCTCTTTCTGCTAGGCCATGCTGTTTCTAAGTACTACTAATGAATGTAATACACCTGGAACTTTTAATCATTAAAATGAAGTCACTGGGTACACCCATTCAATCCTCCAAGTTCTTAAGACCGCGGTCAGAGAAAGAATTTCTTCTTGATGATGAACATCCCATTGGTACAAAGCAGGTCCAGGTAGCCAGGGCCACAACTTCCTCTGTGCTCTGAAAAACTTCTCTGCTCCACCCTAGTGATTCAGTGAAGCTGCAACCTCAAAGCAATTCATGGGGAAGATGTGGGTTTGCTCTTTGCCCAGGTTCCTGTGAGAGCAGATGAGTTTGCGGGTATAAAAATCCCTCCTCTTCAGAGAAAGAGTCATTCATTCATTCAATTGTATTAATTGAGCGCTTATTGTGTGCAGAGCACTGTGCTAAGTGCTTGGGAGAGTGCAATAGAACAATAAATAGACTCACTCCCTGCACACAATGGCTTGCAGTCCAGAGATTGCAGTCCAGAGACAGACATTAATATAAACATATTATTATATTGTTATATTAATATAAATAAATAAATTACAGATAAATTGCTACAGGGCTCAGACAGGGTTAGAATGCTGCAATCTCTAAGCCTTTGGATGTTTGTTCTTGCAACATCCCAAGCACTTAGCACAGTGCATTTAATCCAGTGATGTGCTCAATAAATACCCTTACCTCTGTTACTACTAATATAAAGAACTACTGGGAAGCAGCGTGGCTTAGTGGAAAGAGCACAGGCCTGGGACCCAGAAACCCTGGCTTCCAATCCCGGATCTGCCACTTGCATACCTTGTGCCCTTGGGCAAGTCACTTAACTTCTCTGTGCCTCAGTTCCCGCATCTGCAAAATGGAGATTCAATACCTGTTGTCCCTCCTACTGAGACCGTTAGCTCCATGTGGACTGGATTATTTTTTATCTGCCCCAGCACTTAGTACAGTGCTTGGCATATAGTAAGTGCTCAACAAATAGCTCAGTAATAGCAACAGCTCTAGTAATGCTATTTGTTGAGCATTATTATTATTATTACTATACTATTACTGGTTGGAAACTTGGCAAAGGAGAATTTAAACAATTTTTACCCTTGTCATAAGGTGGCATAATTAGAATCGACACAGACTTAGCCCACAAAAATCAGAAGACTTTCCCTAGGAATGAGATAAGAATCTAGACTCTAGTCTAAGCTCCTTGTGGGCAGGGAAAGTGTCTACCAATTCTGTTGTATTAGACTCTCCCAAGCTCTTAGTACTGTGCTCTCTACACAGTAAGCGCTCAATAAATACGACTGAATGAATGAATGAGTTGCTTCAGTGAAGTACCGAGTAAGAGTTCCTTCATCCATTCAATTCATTCAATAATATTTATTGAGCACTTACTATGTGCAGAGTTGCTTAGGAATAATACTTTTTAGCCTTCTGTATACAACTGCTATAATGGTCTCCTTTAGAGCAGAAACATCTAGAAAGGTCTAGAAGGATCTAGAAAGAGCTGACTTGTGAGTCTGGGCCTGGAAAATGACCTGGGCTCATGAGCCACATCCCTTCAGTAAGGCCAAGACGGGCTCCTGAATTCATTTTAAAATAACAGTGCTGACTATCTAAATTAACTCCTATAATCTGAAAAATACCAGACCGTAGTCAAAAAATAAATTTTGAACATGTAGAAGAGATCCGTGGCCTCTGTACTTTGTAAAGAACAAGTCCTGTCAAACAAATCGAATCTGCTTCTAAATAAGGGTCCTGTTAGATCAAAGGGTCGGAATCTCAGAATTAGAATGTCAATCTAAAGAAGACTTAATAATAAAAATACTGGTATTTGTTAAGTGTGAACTATGTGCCAAGCACTTAACTAAGCGCTGGGGTAGTATCAGGCTTTGGTCCCAAATGGGGTTCCCAGCTTATTATAAGAGGGAGAATAGGCATTGAATCCCCATTTTACTGATAAGAAAACTGAGGCACAGAGAAGTTGAGTGATTTGCCCAAGATTACACTGCACCCCAAAATATTACCAAATTTTGTGGATTTTCACATATGTACCTTTAATCGGACCTTATTACTCCTCAAATAATTCTCCTCAGAAATTTTCCTCATTATGTGAAATTATTTAGAAGATGAAATCCAGCTGTCTAGAAAACTGTTCAGTCTCAGATAGGAGATTAACTAGCACAACTCCATTTTGTATTTGATTGAGAACTAGTAAAATGCTGGGTGCCAGTCAAAAACAAAAATACCAAAGAAAACCCCTAAATTCTGACTTCTGCCTATCTGTTTCACAGAGATCCTTTCAGTCTCACCCTGCCTAATGATCATATCCATGGTAGAGAAGTTACAGAGACTTATCACTGATCACTCTTCATTTCCTAACTTTCCCATGTCCTGTTACTGGCTATCAGCAAGATGATAGTAATAGGAAATACACAAAGTTGGATCAAATATAGCATCAATCCCAGCTCGGCCACTGACCTGCTGTTTGACCTTGGGCAAGGCACTTTACCTTTCTGAGCCTTGGTTTCTTCATCTGGAAAACAGGGATAAGATACCTGCCCTTTCTACCATGCAGACTGAAAGCCCCACTTTTTTTTTTAAAGGCATTTGTTAAGCACATACTAAGGCACTATACTAAGCTCTGAAATAGACTGGATGAGGACAGCGTCCAATCTGATTATGTGAATCTTACCTAGCTCTTAGTGTACAGGAGGCATTAAATAAATACCATAATTAATATTAATTCACTTTTGGATCTATTAGCGGGACATTAGGGGAAGTAGTGTGGCCCAGTGGGTAGAACAAAGGTCTGAGAATCAGAAGGACCAGGGTTCTAATCCTGGCTCTGCCACTTGTCTGCTGTGTGAGAGTGGCAAATCACATCACTTCTCTGTGCCTCGGTTACCTCATCTCTAAAATGGGGATTAAGACCGTGAGCCCCATGTGGGATAGGGACTATGTCCATCCTGATGAGCTTTTATCTACCCCAGTGCTTACAACAGTGCCTGGCACATAGTGAGCACTTAACAAAGACCATAAAAAAAACAACAACCCAATACATTTGATTGATCAATTCTCCAAACACTCCAAAGAGGTAGCTCCACAAAGGATTAGTATTTCATTTGCGTGCATACAGGTAAAAAAGAAATGACAAGTTTTTCAAAGCATTGTTCCACAGGTGAGTCACGAATCAGGGAATGAAATATAAGTCCTGCCCTTACCCAGCCCTTGGTAACTCGCCTTTGGAGAGCACGAACAGAAAAGAAACATTTGGAGTGTATTTTCATAATCGGACCCAGGTTTTTAATCTCACGGTTCCGTCTGACATTTACTCAAGCTTCTCGTTTGCCTTTGAAAATGAACTCCTTGGGTCACATGGTCTTTCAGGGGATGATGGTGAGTCAGAACAAAGACCATTCCCAATCATCAGGATCTGAAACAATGTCAACCCCCTCCCCCTCAAAGATCTTCCCAACAGAGGAGAGAGGAAGCCCAGCCCATGAGGAAAGCCTGCTATGTACATGACCATCACTTATTTATGGATAGTCATATAAATACAGGGTAATAAATACAGGGAAGCAGCATGGTCTAGTGAAAGAGCTTGTGCCTGGGAGCCAGAAGACCTGGGTTCTAATCCCACGTCTGCCACATCACTGCTGTGTGACCTTGGACAAGTCACTTCACTTCTTTGTGCCTCAGTGACCTCATCTGTAAAATGGGACTGTGAGCCCCATGTGGGACAGGGACTGCATCCAACCTGATTATCTTGTATCTATCCCAGTGCTTAGAACAGTGTTTGGCACATAGTAAGCACTTAACAAATGCCATTATTATTATTAATATCGATGTATGAAACTTATAGCAATATAAATATCAATAGACTAAGTTTGTTGGGAGCAGGTGTCTAATGACTCTTTATGTTGTAGTCTCCCAAACTCTCGGTACAGCCCTCTGGACTGTAAGCTCATTGTGGGCAAGGAACTTGTCTACCAACTCTGTTATATTGTACTTTCCTAAGTGCTTAGTACCGAGCTCTGCACACAGTAAGCACTCAATAAATACCATCGGTTGATACAGGATTCACGCTCCCGTTGCCTGGAGGGGTAGACAAAATGTAAGCCTTGGGGTGGGATTTGGCTGGCTAAAGAGGCACTCCTGTAATCAATCAATCCTATTTTCCCTCCTACTCTCTCACTCATGCACTTAGTCCTATCCCTTATATTGTTATATTGTACTCTCCCAAGTGCTTAGTACAGGGCTTTGCACACAGTAAGCACTGTTCTAAGCACTTGGGAGAGTACAAAATAGCAGAGTAGGTAGGCAAGTTCCCTGCCCACAACGAGCTGTAATCCAGTCAAACACCCCTTGGGCAATCAGGACCCCTGTCACATACCTATGCTCTTCTGAATGAAAGGAGAGAAGAAAACACAACCAAAGCCCTCATGAGAATAGCCTCACCAAGACATGATTCATGCCACTAAATTGCTGTATTAATTATTTCCCTATTAATAATTCATTAGCAACAATAGCTCAGATCGTGTGAAAATGTTTGGCCAGGTCTCCCTAGTTAAAGCCAAGTGGAAGGTGGTGAGTTAACCTAAAATGACCTTACACTGTCAAAACTGAAGAAGACTAAAAGCACCAAGGAGAGAACTTATATTTTCAGGATATCATTCCTGCTGAAGAGTTGGTTTTACTTGCAAAGTCAGGGGGTTTGTCTTCTGTCTGCCACTGTCTTTTTAAGTTAAAAACTATCCCTGCTCTTTGGTTTCATTCTCCATATAAGTCCACAGACTTGATATAAAATTTTTCATTATTACCATTAATGGAACAATATTTACTTTCAAATTCAGCAGGGGTTTTCACTACAAAGAAAAAAAGCTAATATGTCCTAATGATAGAAAGTAAATTGAGAAGCAGTGTGGTTTATTAATAATAATTATTATTATTATGGTATCTGTTAAGTGCTTGCTATGTGCCAGGCACTGTACTAAGCACTGGGGTAAATACAAGCAAATCGGGTTGGGGACAGTCCCTGTCCCACATGGGGCTCACAATCTTAATCCCCATTTTACAGATGCAGATGAGGTAACTGAGGCACAGAGAAGTAAAGTGATTTGCCCAAGGTCACATTTCAGATAAGTGGCAGAGCTGGGCTTAGAACCCAGGTCCTTCTGACTCCCAGCCCGTGCTCTATCCACTACACCATGCTGCTTCTCTAGTGGAAAGTACACAAAGATTGAGAGTCAGAAGACCTGGGTTCTAATCCTGACTCTGTCACTTACCTGCTTTGGGCAAGTCACTTAACTTCCCCGGGCCTCACATTTCCTCACATGTGAAATGGGGATTAAGTTGCTCTCTCAAACCCTTTAGAATGTGTATTCCAGAGATGGTGTCCTACCTGATTGTTTCATATCCAGCATTTAGCATAGTACTTGGCATGTAGTAAGCGTTTAAATACCACAGTTATCACTAGTTTCTCCACTTACCAGAATTTCAAACCAAGGTTTCTATTGTCAAGGTTTTAGTATAGTACTTTGCACACAAAAAACGCTCAAGAAATAAGAATGAATGAATATTGTGCAAATAGGAGATCTGATGTGAGAGATTAAAGGGAATTAGGTCAAGATTAGAATAGAAGAGTAGTAATGGTATTTACTGAGTGCCTACTGGGTGGATCACACTGTACTGAGTGCTTGGGAAAGTACAGCAGAAGAAGTAGACTTATGCAGGCCTCTGGGTGTGCTTATGTCCATTATTTCCAAGGTGAAATACCAGTTTCCTTAGGTGTAAAGTTGGTCCCAAGCATGCTAAAGGGGCTATCAGCATTATTTCTGGTGATTGGTTTTTGCTTAGGTCTGAATTTTCATTTCTTTGACAATAATGAGATTAGCTAAATGCTCAGAGCAGATTAGGTTTTTTTTTTGTTTAGTTTTTAAGGGAAAACCACAACCACTAAACAACAAGCAGTTTGCAAGGGCAGAGGAATAATATTTTTTGTTCCTGGATTGTGCAGTTGGTGCTTGTGATAGTTACAGGTGACAGCATTCACTCTATCCAATTAGAAGAATTTATTAGCCAAAGAGTAAAGGACTTTTTCACACCTTGCAAAATGAGGATCAGCAGTAACTCCTGTTCAGACAAAAGAGAGAGAAAATCTGGGCGATCAGCAGAATTTTCAGATAATCACTTTTCTGTCCTCTAGTAAGAAAGGGAATGGCTATCCTAAGTGAGAAAGATCTTTCACGCAGACCAGTTAAATGGGATGCCTGAAGGATTTATTTGTTTCAGTACCTTCCTGAAGATCTAGGTCTACCTATAGCTGCAGGATTTGGATTGGATTTGGGTGAGAGTCTGCTATTTGGATCATTAATTGGAAGACGTGAAAAGGAGATCATTCCTTGTAATTTGGGGGAGATCTGTGCAAAGAATGGGTAACAGCAAATGGGTCCTATAGATTCCTCTGCACTGTAAACTCATTTGGGGCAGGGAATGTGTCTGTTATATTGTCATACTATAGTCTCCAAAGTGCTTAATACAGTGCTCTGCACACCGTAAGTGCTCAATAAATATGATTGATCGATTCCATTCAATTTGTCTCCACGAAATGGTTTCTGATCTATTAAAAGAAGAAATGTTGGATTGTTGGATCGACTCAATTCGTTTGTCAGATCACGAAGTCCTCATAACATTTCTCAGCCTCAATAACACATCTGCTCTTAGAATGTGGTCTCTTGATAATAGCTGTCTGAAAGTGTCTGAATTTAGGGATTATTTGAGACAACAGATTTCCTTCTATTTGGAATTGAATGAGGCATCTGGTCCATCACTGTTAGCTTTGTAGGATATTCTCAAGGCGTTCATAAAAGGGCAGATCATTTTGAACATTAGGAGAAGGAAATAAGACCTCTATTGGCAATATGAGATTTGGAAGGTTGGAATAAAGACCTGAAAGGATCAAATTTCATGTCCACAAATCCTTTCCCATTGTTTCTTCTCCAAAATGGGGAAGGGATGGACAGGGATAAAAGAGGGAGTGATGTAGCAGTCCAAGACCAAAAATTTAGGGAAGGCAGAATTAGAGCGCAACACTGAGGCTCCCAAATTAATGCCAGATCCGATTAATTGTACCCAAGAATCCCTGAGCAATTAATAGACCTCCTACCAATTTCAATGGCCAACCCGATAAATAGGGCAAAAAATCATGTGTCATGGTGACATTTCTCCTATGTGGTTTAATAGTACCTCTATGTCAACAAGGGCATGTTAGGAAAACCAAGTCTGTACTTGAGCTCATGCATACAGTTAACTAGAGGCAAAATACATGCTCTTAAATGTGGTCCGAGAAATGGTTTTAGAGGCATTTAAGAGGGAAGACAAGTAAAGAGATATTGGCTAATTAATCCAACTAATCTGTAACCTTTCAATGGTATTTCATTGAATGCTTACTGTGTGCTGAGCACTGTACCAAGCGCTTGGGAGCAAACAACACAAAAGAGTTGGCAGACACATTCCCTGCCCACGACAAGCTTACAGTCTAGAGCATGAGCTGATAGTCCATTTGGAAAAATGAACTTTTGCATAATAATGTTTTTTCCTCATAAAAGATTCATTTTACCTCTTTGAAAAAACAGGATTGAAGAAACTGTTACCTATCCTTTTTTTCTCAATCAGCGTATTTACTGAGTGCTTACTGTATGCAGAGCACTGTACTAAGTGCTTGGGAGAGTACAACTGAGTTGGTAGACCTGGTCTCTGTCCATGAGAAGCTAAGCAGTGCAGTCATCGCTGTTTCTGAGGAGCAGGGGAGAAAACTGAATATTTTGGCAGAAAATTTGCATTACTAACTTCATACTATTCTGTAATAGAATAATGTTGTTTGGCTTTGGAACTTTAACTCAGTGGAAATAATTAAGAGTGACCTAGGAAGAGAACTTGGCTCTATATATCCATGTTTGGGAGGGTCTTCTGGGATCTAATGGTTCAATACCAAAATGGAAGGATAGGAAATTTCCTCCAGAGGGTGTGTTTTCAGTATGTGCTTTGTCTACAGCTCAGTGGTGGAATTAGGGAATTTTCTTCCGACATCAAGCATCTGCCTGAATGCAATGTGGTGGCAGTGTAGGAAGAAATGGTTGCCCATCGCCATGACATTGGTCATGGTGTATTATGCAAGGTGACTGCTGAAATGGGATGTTTCCTTATTTTAATGTTCTGCAAGAACGCAGCTGCCTCGTGACAGGAAAATTAACTGGAGACGTGGGTTCTAATGCTGGCTCTGCCACTGGCCTGCTATGTGACCTTGGGCGAGTCAATTCACTTCTCTGTTCCTCTGTTACCTCGTCTGGAAAATGAGGATTAAGATAGTGAGCACCAGGTACAACCTGATTAACTTGGGTTTAACCCAACTCTTAGTATACAGTGCCTGGGAACAAAGTAAGTGCTTAACAAATATTTTAAAAATAATTGGATCTTCATTAGAGCTCTGCCTCTTCCTCTCTCCAGTAAAACTTTCCCTCTTCATCACCCTTCTCCATATAGACCTGATCAATCTGTCAATGGTGTTTACTGAGCAAAGCACTGTCCTAAGCATTTGGGAGACTATTATAGGTGAAGCAGCGTGGCTCAGTGGAAAGAGCCTGGGCTTCGGAGTCAGAGGTCGTGGGTTTGACTCCCGGCTCTGCCACTTGTCAGCTGTGTGACTGTGGGCAAGTCACTTCACTTCTCTGTGCCTCAGTTACCTCATCTGTAAAATGGGGATTAACTGTGAGCCTCATGTGGGACAACCTGATTATCCTGTATCTACCCCAGCGCTTAGAACAGTGCTCTGCACATAGTAAGAGCTTAACAAATACCAACATTATTACAATAGAGTTGAAAGATAATTATCCCTGCTCTCAAGGATCTTACAACCTAGGGTCCAGAGATCAGGACAAAATTCTGTTCTTTCCTCAGCAAGGATGCGTTCGGTTACCCCAAACTCCTGGGAAGGTGACCAGGATTTCTAATCAATCAATTTCTATGCTTTGCACACAGTAAGTGCTCAATAAATATGATTGATTGATTAACTGTTTGATTCTGTCACTAAGTGCCTCCTCTAATCTGTAAGCTCTTTGTGGGCAGGGATCGTGTCTACTTATTCTATTGGACTGTATTTTTCCAAGTGCTTAGTACAGTGCTCTGCACACAGTAGATGCTCAATAAATACCATTGCTGGGTCGATTATAATGATTCTTGAAGAATAGCAGGAGGCCCAGAATAGGAGTATTAGTCCAAAGGAGTTTAGTTGAAGACTCCACAATTTTGAACAGGCTGCTTAGATGAGAAAGTACCCAATGATTCCAGATTCCAAAAATCCAGTTATAATTTGGGAGGGGAATGGGGTCACTAATGGGATATAGAGCATTTTTTCCCATCCTCCTCAGTAGTAACCATTTCTAATGTAATAACAGTGCCTGAAGTATTTGAAAGACGCAAAGCTTTTGAATTAACCAGCCAGGGTTCTAAAGAGTTTCAGTAAGTATTTGTTTGATAAAACTTGGAAAGAACCTTATTTTGACTCAAGTTAAGCCAGTTCTGTGGGCACTTCACCAGAACACTCAGAATTACAGAACATATGAGATTGAAACATGACACTCAATCCTCTCTGCTGTGATGTGAAGAGCTGAAAAAAAATTTCTGCTAAAAAAATATCTGGATAATCAAACCAACAATGAGATGAAGTCAATAAGGGAAATAAATATGAACCAGTTAGCTATGAGAGTCAACCCTAGAGGCTCAGTATAATGAGGAATTAACAAGTAAGAATACCCTTTCTTTTTATACTATTGTTGATCATGTAATCTGGATTCAAAATAGATTTTTGTCTAAATTCCTAGTCTTTCTTCCCCTACATTTTTTTTTCTTAAAATGGGGAAGTGAGATAGCATTGGATGCAGTGCATTTTAAGAAAGATCATTGCCCTTTTCTGAATATTGACAATAAGGAAATGAAGACAACTTTTTTTAAAAACAAAAAAGAAGAAATCAAGAAAATAATTTTTCTTATCCAGAAGCCTGTTGGGGCAGTTTTGAAAATTAGTTCACACCATTTCCACCCACCCATTACACTTGGTACATAGTGATTACATATGCTACTATTTAAACTTTAAGCTACATTTCCATTTTTTCCTTTCTCTATTTGTAAATTCCTTTGTGTCTGTCTCCATTAGACTTTAAGCTTCTCCAGGGCAGGGATCATGTTTTCTAACTCTATTCTGCAGCATAGACCCTCAATAATAATAATAATAATAATAATGTTGGTATTTGTTAAGCGCTTACTATGTGCAGAGCACTGTTCTAAGCGCTGGGGTAAACACAGGGGAATCAGGTTGTCCCACGTGGGGCTCACAGTCTTAATCCCCATTTTACAGATGAGGGAACTGAGGCCCAGAGAAGTTAAGTGACTTGCCCACAGTCACACAGCTGACAAGTGGCAGAGCTGGGAATTGAACTCATGAGCCCTGACTCCAAAGCCCGTGCTCTTTCCACTGATTGACTCACTGGTAAATGTAAGCTTCTTGTGGGCAAGGAACGAACGTATCTACCAACTCTGTTATATTATACTCTCCTAAGTGCTTAGTACAGGGCTACCCACGCAGAAAACACTCAGTAAATACAATTGATTGATAATAAATACTCAAAAAATGAGAAGTGGTGTGCCCAATGGATAGAGCGCGGACCTGGGAGTCAGAAGGATGTGGGTTTTAATCACAGCTCTGCCATTTATCTGCTCTCTGACTATGGGCAAGGAAAGATGACCAGAACTGATATGACAAAATTTTGGTACTTTTGAAGTGCTTATTATGTGCCAAGCACTGTTCTAAACACAAGTCAATAATCTTGGACGCAGTTCCTGTCCCACAAGATACAGTCTAAATGAAGAGGGAGGACAGGCATTGAATCCCTAATTTGCAGTTGATAAAACTGAGGCAGAGAGAATCAATCAATCATTATTAAATTGTATTTATTGAGCACTTATTGTGTGTAGAGCACTGCACTAATCTGTTGGGAGAGTATAGTATAACAATAAACAGACATATTGCCTGCCTACAGTGAGCTTACGATCAATCATATTTACTGAGCACTTACTATGTGCAGAACACTGTACTAAGCGCTCGGGAGAGCATAATAAAACAATATAACCGATGCATTCTCGGCCCACAGTCAGCTACAGTCTAGAGGGGGAGATAGACATTAATATAAAGAAATAAATTGTGGGTCTGTACATAAGTGCTGTAGGGCTGGGAGGTGGGGGATGAATAAAGGGAGGAAGTCAGAGTGAAGCAGAAGGAAGAGGACAAAAAGTCAAAAATTTTCTGACTTCAAGTAACTCATTTTTATCTCTCTGGGTCCCAGTTCCTCAACCATAAAATAGAGATGATAATACGTCTCCCTGGCTCACAAGGGTGTTGAGAAGAGTTCTTGATATGAAAGCACTTTGGGGGCAAAAAAATGATACTGTATGAATTCGAGGTGGTATTATTAACTGTTACCCACAGTGTGTAGCAGGATACAGTTGGGAGGAAGATGAGCCTGGCGTGAGGAACCAGAAATGATGTGAAATGTCTTGGACAAGAGGGTGCAGGTAGATTCTGACTTCAGGAGGGAGAAACATGAACAGTGAGCATTTTACCTCTGCGAAATGTTGATGTTGCCTCTAGATGCTTTCAAACTGACACAATCATCCTCAGAGGCATTTGCAATCATTTAATAGTAATAATAATAATAATGGTACTTCATTCATTCATTCAGTTGTATTTATTGAGCGCTTACTATGTGCAGAGCACTGAACTAAGCGCTTGGAATATACAATTCGGCAGCAGATAGGGATAATCCCTGACTATTATATGCCAAGCACTGTTCTAAGCGCTGGGATAGATACTGGTTACTCAGGTTGGACACAGTTCATGTCCAACATAGGGCTCACAGTCTTCATCCCCACTGTACAGATGGGGGAATGAGACCCTGAGAAGTTAAGTGAGTTTCCCAAGGTCACACAGCAGATGTGTGTTTACATCCACCCCAGTGCTTAGTACAGTGCCTGACATATAGTAAGCACTTAAAATCCACAGTTATTATTTTGCATCCTACAGAACCAGTGAAGAAGCAGTGTGGCTCAGTGGAAAGAGCACGGGCTTTGGAGTCAGAGGTCATGAGTTCAAATCCCAGCTCTGCCCCTTGTCAGCTGTGTGACTGTGGGCAAGTCACTTAACTTCTCTGGGCCTCAGTTACCTCATCTGTAAAATGGGGATTAAGACCGTGAGCCCCACGTGGGACAACCTGATTCCCCTGTGTCTACCCCAGCGCTTAGAACAGTGCTCTGCACATAGTAAGCGCTTAACAAATACCAACATTATTATTAGAACCAAGTGGCCTACTCTGTTATACTCTCCCATGTGCTTAGTACAGTATTCTGCACACAGTAAGCACTCAGTAGATACCATAGATTGACCCTCTACACTGTAAGCTCATTATGGGCAGGAAACATGTCTGCTAATTCTGTGGTATTGTACTCTCTCAAGCACTTACCATAGTGCTCTGCACATAATAAATGCTCACTAAGTACCCCTGCTTGATCCATTGACTGAACGGAGGCAGATAACCTCTCAAGGTCCTATCTAGTCCTGGATCTGAGTGAGGTTGAGAAGTCTCTGGAGAAAAAAAAAAGGTAGAAAATAGGTCAAGGATGCCGAGAGACACAGTTTCCTAACACATGCCCACTTGGTTCTGTAGCATGCAAAATAGTAATAATAATAATAATAGTAATAATTATGGCATTTGCTAAGTGCTTACTGTGTGCAAGGCACTGTACTAAGTGCTGGGGTGGATGCAAGCAAATCAGGTCCCTGCCCCACATGGGGCTCACAGTCATAATCCCCATTTTACAGATGAGGGAACTGAGGCCCAGAGAAGTGAAGCGACTTGCCCAAGGTCACAGAGCAGATAAGCGGCAGAGACTGGATCAGAACCCTGGTCCTTCTGACTTCCAGGCCCGGGCTCTATCCACTAGGCCATGCTGCTTCAAAATCTCCAGGCGGGGGGTGTGTGGGGGGGGGTTCACTGGTCTTCAACTCTAAGCTGCGTGGGTGCTTGCCCTGGGGTTTCCCGGCGCGTCTCCTTATACCCCCACCCACCATGCAGCTCCGAGGAAACCCACTCATATCGTGCCTTAAAGTGTGATGAGCTCTTCGCTCCGTTTGGAGCCAAACCCTGCCAAGCTACTCTCCCAGGACTCGGGCCTCTCTGAGACGAGAAGCTTCCTCGTTTAGAGATGCTAAACAGATAGCAATGAATAATCAGGCATTTAGCACCAAGACTGCGACACCCAGCCCAAACCAGCAGCCTCCGGGAGCCTGATCAGATGGAAAGCACAATCTAGGAAGGTTGGAAGGAGAACTGGCAAAGGCCTCTGTGGAGAAGGAGGCAGGGGAGGGGGGGACATTGAATGGGAGAGAACTCCCAGAATAAGGCAAGGGGGGAGGGGGACGGGGGGAGTGATGCTGCTCCTTTGGTGAGCATTTAACCATTAAAGCGGCGGGGTGAGGGAGAATAAAAGAATGGGGGAAAGGGTCAGATGTCTTGTGGGCATGAGAAAAGAAGCATCAGGAGATGAATAGAGTGAAAGAACAATCAGAAGGGAGGGAGGGAGAGAGAGAGAGAGAACATGCAGAGTCTAGTCCTAGAACAGAGATTAACACCAACGTCTGGTGGTGGAAAGCACTTAGTACAGTGCTCTGCACACAGAAGGTACTCCATAAATACTGTTGATTGATCGATCGATTAGAAATCATTGTCCTGATTTTTTCCAACCTCTACAACTTTTCATTCTCAACTGGCCTAATGGGGCAATCTATTTTCTTCTTCGTTTTCTACTTCTTATGAATAATCATATTCATTAAGCAATTCCTTTGGGCCTAAACTCTGGGCTAATCAGATAAGACATGGTCTTTGTCTCTCAGAGGGCCTACAGTCTAAGATGCGGATTCCTCTAATGTCCAGTTTATACCCATTTTACAGAGGAGGATACGGAGGCTTGCGGAGAAAAAGTGACTTCCCCGAGCCCTGTGGCAGAGATGGGGTTTGAACCCATCCTCTTTCCACTAGACCACACTGCCTCGATCCACCTTCCTTTCCAATTCTCTCTCTCCATGAATACATTCGAGTTACAGTTGCCATACATGAGGCACTTGGATAAGAATCTCACTGCACCTCAGTTCCAATATACTTTCTCAGAATGTTGGAAGAAATGGCAAGGAAATGGTCCTTTGACCAGAAAGGACACAGAGGAAGCCATCATCAGAGGAAGCCTTTCAGTTGAAAGCATTCGACTCCTCTCTTGGAGAGTGTCATAGTGTCTCAAAACTCAAAGAAAAGAGGAAGAGTATTCTCCCTTGCACTAAAGATCAGTCAGAGGCCAGTGTCCAAGGAAATGGATCTTCAAATCCTCCTGCTTCCTGAAGATTCATCCAGTCCTCTGTGAGCAGAAGGAATGACCTCACTGGGTGGGAGTTATCAGAAGTGGGAGAGGCTATTAGTGGCTGTTTCCATAAAGGACCAATGGACAGAACAGGATATCTGACCAAATTTTTTGGTTCAGTGAAACTTAAGCCTGATCCAATGAAACAATCCTTGTTTAGAAACCCGGATGTGCTTTGGCCAACCAATGGGATCACACTGGTGAGAATTCAGACTCAGCTGGCCCACAGGCAACCTTTTCAAACACACCTAATATACAAGCCCATTAAGCTTATGCTAATAAATAACACATCTGTAATATTTCATATTAATAGCAACAACAGTAACAACAATAATAGTAATAATAATAATAAGAACACCCTGCAAATAACCCTGCACTCATTGGTCAGTCTTAAGAACATTTCACATTGTTAATCAATTTCCAGGGTAATAGCGTGTGCTTCTGTTTATAAAAGTCTAATTGTATAGGTCACAGTGCTCTTTTCTCTGGCCAGCATCAACCCACTAAAGAATAATTGCCTTTTTTATTTCCCTCTTCCTTTCTTGATCTGGTCCCTCAAAGTTTACTGGGCTTAGGCTTTGGTCTGCTTTTCCGGGACTGTTTTTTTTTTTTTCCTGAGGATCAGGTAATTAAAAGGGCATTGATGCGGAGGAGAGCAAAGTATGCCACATGGCTTGGCAGAGTGATTCCATAAAGTTCTGTCCTGTAGCTGTGGATACAAACTCAAGCTGGTCATGTGTAGCATGTTGAGCCTTCTACCCCTTGGCATAGCCAAATGTTTCAACAGCTGCCCTTTTGTCCTGTTTCTTAAATAAACAAAGAACAGATACAAATTAATGACCTAAATTTATGGCAATACACACTGCCTTCCGCGAGCAAATAGCCTTAAAAGAACAGATGTTAAAATAACATTTCTGATTCAAAGACCCGGAGAGGGGCTCCTGGTAGATGAACACGTCAGTTTCTAGCATATAGAAGTGAACAATTAGGAAGGGGATCGAGGTCTATTGTGTCAGCTGTGGATTTCCTAGCCTAAGCCAGAGCCCGGGTTGTGAACATGACGATTCCCCTTGACTACGTCTCCGTGCATTAGCAATGCCACTCGAAGCTCCGATTCAGATTTTTGGATAACAGCGATTACATTTCGTTCAAAAGAATTTTCACCAGCCTTCAGTGCTCTTAATCCAATTTGCTGCAGGGCTCTGTATATGGCCTTTATTTAACAACTCCTAAACTGCAGGTTGAAAAATATGCTGTGAAAATACAACCAGATTGGGGTTTCTCATGGCTTAGAATTTCCTGACCCATTTTAGGTTTCTCCAACGTGTGGCTTCTGTGCCTACAAAGACCTAGAGGCCCTGGCTCCAAAGCGAAACAGCTTCCTTGTCATGAATATTTCCTGTGTTTGGTATCTTTGTGGCATCCTAATACTTTGCAGTAGGAGGGAGTTGAGTTAGGTCACTTCTCTGCCTGCAGTGGAATGAGGAGAAAGGTCGATGGCTCTTGGACCCACAATGCCTGCTCGCTTTATTATTCCACACTGTTTAATATTTCCAATCTTATTCAATAACTGAATATACATTTTCTTGTCAAGCTTCTTGGCAGCAGGGCACTGCAGTTTGCAAGATGGACTGAGAATTCCACAGGTGGGGCTGATTAGTAGGAGGCATTTTTGAATTCTAGCAAGCTGTTAGCATTATGTCTATTTGCTTTAGGTACAGATGTGAAATGGTTTGACAGTAGATTTCAAAAGCAGGCAAGTGCTTCTTATGTCAAACCGGGGAAATCTATTTTTTTTATATTTCACACATTGAGAATGTATATTTTGCTTATTAATTTCAAGAATTATATACCACTGGCATGGAATAAGAATTAAATACCCTATCCACAGCAGATACACCGAACAGATTGGATACCACCTCCCACCCCCAGCTAATTCAGAAGTCTTATCTAACTTTCGAGAAGACAGAAGTTTGGAATTCTCTCCTTGTGATGTACGACTCTCTTTAAGGTGATTTTAATTGGCTTTGGAGTGTGGCGATGATAAAAAAAAGCATTGTGCACAGCATAATTTCAAATCATATTTACAGTGACATCTGCTCCTTCCAAAAATCCAGTTTCCTCCCTATTCAAAGTTAATTTTAGAGTTATACATAGGGTTCACATTGAGGTAATATATGGAAATTATAGCTAGGCAGACCGGGCTGAAAATGAAAATTCAATCTCGAATGTCATCGGGTTACCACTGAGGGCAGAGATTGTGTCTACCTAGTCTGTCGTCCTCTCCAAGCGCTCGGTACGATGCTCTGCACACAGTAGTCGCTCAGTCAATACCACTGACCGATCGCTCAACTGATCGATAACTACACGAGAGACCTCGCGAAACGCCAGGCATCTTGGAAAACGAACGTTGCTAGGAAAACCTGGATATCGAGTGGAAGGGCTTTATCATCCTCAGAAAGAGCGGAGAATTCCTTCACCAATAACCCCCACTTCACCAGAGAGAAAGAAGGAGGCCCCGGGACACAGCTGATATCCCGGGCACTCCACACGCCGACATTCATCCTCCGATGTGCAGCCCTCCAACTGGAAACCAACTGGTGTGAGAAAGAGAGCGCCCAAGAGAAATGTCGACAACAAACCATGAGTAGGGAGGGCAGGGCAGTCAATCAACACGGCACAACAGATGGAAACAGCAGTCAGTGACAGAGTGGCAGTGGAAGAACTGCATTTCCACCACGTGGGCCGGCGCTGGTGAGGAACGGCCGTTACTGTCTGTTCCTTTTCATTTTCCACGGCACTGCTGCCGTGCCCCTCAGGGCTGCTGCGAGAGAGGTCCCGTTTTCTCACCTTGACCGGGACCAACTTTCAAACTCCCTGGTTTCACCTCAGAGCGGATTTTTGCCCCTTGGAGAATTTGCGTAGTTGTGTTTGGGGTGTTGGTGGTGTATGTGTGTATGTGTATTTGTCTGTAAATAATGTGCATGGGAAGGAAATGCGTTTTAATCTATGAGAGAAAACTGTCGGTGGTGGTGTAAAATAGAATTCCGGAAAATCAAAGAAATTGTAAAAATAAGCGCCGTTTGATTCCATCCCTTTCAACTCATAGAAAGTCAATTAAAGTGAAGGAAAGGTTGAGAACAAAATCACCCACAATCTGGGTTTGGGGTGGGTGGGTAACGCAGACTCCTCTAGGCTGTAAGCTCGTTGTGGGTAGGTCTGTTATATTGTTTTATTGTATTCTCCCAAGCCTTTAGTACAGTGCACTGCACATAGTAAGTGCTCAATAAATGTGAATGACTGACTGACTGACAGAGCACTTTGGCACTCTCTTCTTAATGTGTGTCTGCTTTGGGTAGACCGCAAGCACCTTGAGGATGGGATCGTGCCTATGAAATCTATCATACTCCGCTCACAACGGGCCCTCAGTAAATACTGTTGATTGATAGATTGGATGGTTAATGTTTATCATCAGCCTCCACTTTTTCCCAACATTTTCACTGTGTTTTTTTGGAAAGGCAATAGACCTTTTTCCCTTTTGGCTCACTGAGCTTGTGTTCCTCATTCCCTCCTCACGTTTCACTGATTGTCCTCTTAATGGGTTTTTTTTTCTGCATGGAATATTCCCTCTTATTCTATCAATTCAAGATATATGTATTGTATTCTCCCAAGTGTTTATTGCAGTGCTCTGCACACAGTAAGTGCTCAGTAAAATACCACTGATTGATTCCATTTGGACCCATGAGATTATTGGTTAAGAGCTTAATATGTAAGTGCTGCCTTACAGTTGTATACAACATCCCTCTCCATTATCATGGGTGATGAGAGGTTTAGGCAAAATCGAGAAAGGGAGAGGGAGAGAGAGGGAGAGAGAGAGAGAGAGAGAGAGAGTGTGTTAGAGAGAGAGTTTTTAACCTTTCTTGGCTGTGAGGTCATTGGATTCTAGATTGTGCTTTCTCACTGCCGCTCTGTGTGTTCCCAGACAAATTACTTAACTTCTCTCTGCTTCTGTTTTTTTCATATGTCAAATGGAAACTACAAGGTCACCAAAGCTGTATGGCTACCAATGGAGATGAACTAGAAACTGATGAATCGTAAAAGTTTATTATTTTTGCTTATTACAGAAATGTAATATCGATCCTAATAAATCCTTAGAGATGATTATTTTTACCTAATGCAGAAATTTTGAATCAATTTTAATAAAATCTTTAAAGATTTTTTTTTTACATATTAGAGAAATGTGACCTCAATGAAGCAGCGTGGCCTGCTGGAAAGAGGCCGGGCCCGGGAGTCAGAGGCCCTGGGTTCTTATCTGGGATCTGCCATGTCAGCTGCTGGGTGTCCTTGGACAAGTCACCTAGCTTCTCTGTACCTTAGTCACCTCATCTGTTGAATGAGGATTAAATCCTACTCCCTCTTAGACTGTGAGCCCCATGCGGGACAGGGACTGTTTCTGACATGACTAACTTGTATCTACCCCAGTGCTTAGTACAGTCCTTGGCACATCATGAGCACTTAACAAGTACCATTATTATTATCATAACAGCTCTGATCACCCTTCCTTATTTGGGGCAAATGGTTCCTTTTTCCACAAACAATTCTGTGTGAGTGTCATTCTCTCTGCCGGAGATGTCAAAAGGAACAAATCTTGAATTAGAATCTTCTAATCCACATTGTATTTATTCCCTGTGAACAATGAAATCAGCATGTTCTCCTGTTGGAAGCTGTCGCTCTACATGTCATTCTGTAGTTTTCAGAGCAAACAGAGAGACACACTCCGTGTGAATTAAACCCTTCCTTGAAATCAGAGCTATACTGTCAGTCTCAAAGTATGTTTAACTCACCTCCCTGCATTGTACCTGCCTCTAATTTGGATGATTAGCTAAAATATGTTTGTACCTCTCTGTAAAGCCCCTATATTTTGAGGTGCTAAATCACACAGTAATCAAAACAGCACCCAAAAGATGAAATCCCCAAACCAACAAGGAGGGAAATACTCCCAGAAAGGTCAGTGGAAGTTGGAAGTAGCTATTTCTTAGACAGCAATGGGGGTTGAACAGTGACTCAGTGTTCATACCTGCCTGGAGGAAAAAGGAAAAACACCTAAGATCAACCAGTCAGTCAATCAATCAATCAGGTCAGAAATTCCAATCACCAGGTGCATCATTTATTCATTGGTTTCTTCAGAAACAGTACATTTTACTTGAAGTGTTCCACCTGGCCATTGCTTTAATTTTAATCTCTTTTTTTAAGAAACCATCATCTGGCGAGGTGAGCTAAAGCCACACTAGAATTTAGAACTCTGAACTTAGAATTTAGACAGCAAAACAAACGAACAAAAATGAATGAAATAGTAGTATGCCAAAGTGAGGCCCAGTGATCGGCTGTCAGTATTCGGCCTCTTATTTTCCCAGAGCTGAGGGTGGCCTGGTTAATGGCATATAAGCACTTGAGCACTAATAATCTTATTTCTGCCCTTTTTAACCCTCACGTAGTACTACTACTACTACTACGACTACTACTAATGTTGGCATTTGTTAAGCGCTTACTATGTGCAAAGCACTGTTCTAAGCGCTGGGGAGGATACAAGGTGATCAGGTGGGGCTCATGTGGTGGGGCCCATGTGGGGCTCACAGTCTTAATGCCCATTTTACAGATGAGGGAACTGAGGCCCAGAGAAGTGAAGTGACTTGCCCAAAGTCACACAGCTGACAAGCAGCGGAGTCAGGACTTGAACCCATGATCTCTGACTCCCCAGCCTGTGCTCTTTCCACTGAACCACACTTTACTATTACCATTATTCCTACTATTATTACACCTACTACTCCTATTCCTTCCCCTCCTCCTACTATTATAATACTATTACAACTATACTATATAAAGACAGGATTTAGAGAAGACTCGGTCCAGGCAGTAGACGGATACTAGAGCATGCCAGGGTCTTTTTTTCCAAATGGTACGATAACGGAAGAACCATTAGAAATGTTGCAGATTATGGCAGAGGATAGGACGTACTGTAGAAAGTATGTCCATGGAGTCACTGTGAATCGGAAGCGACTCGATGGCACTTGGAATAATAATAATAATTCGTTAAGCACTTACTATGTGCCAGGCACTGTACTAAAGTGCAGGGGGAGGTGCAAGAAAATCTGGTTGGACACAGTCCGTATCCCACATGAGGCTCACAGTCTTAATCCCCATTTCATAGATGAGGTGACTGAGGCCCAGAGAAGTGAAGGGATTTGCCCAAAGTCACCCAGCCGACAAGTAGCAGAGCCGGGATTAGAACCCAGGTCTGAGTCCCAGGCCCCTGCTCTTTCCTCTAAGCCACATTCCTTCCCTTTTCAGTCTTGATGCTGACCCAGAAAGAAGGGTCAGAACTGAGGTAAGACAGGGGTAGAATAACGGCAAAAGTGGCAACTACTACCCTGTCCATGGGCGACATCTCTGCCTAAGGAGAACTCTGGAAAAAAACATGAAATTCCTCTACCTACAGGATGTACCACATGGGAGAAGTGTACGGCCCACAATCTGCTGCAAGTTTAGTGAATAATGAACCCCGCCCTGGAGAGACATCATGGATTCCTCCGTCTTAAACCACACTCCATGTTTTTTCTGCCCCTTCTCAGCAGTTTTAAATGCATGCCCCTCTGTTGCCTGCCCTCTCCAGTGCTGAATTGGCAGCTTGGAAATCTCTTCATTGGTGGGGCTGTTTTTCTGGGTGAGAGGAAGATAATGTTTGGTGTGGAAGAGGATAGATGTGAGGGGAAGAGAAGAGAGAGTGTGGAGCAGTGAATGGGCAGAGGAGAGACAGCGATGGAAAAGGTAGAGAGACTGAGAGGTGAAAGCTTACGCAGATAAGGAGCTGGAGAAATAGTTTATTGGTTTCCTACCTTAATAAGAGTCACAGAGGAGGAAATGAAGCATTAAATGGACACTCAGGAGACAACTAGAACGTCAGGTAGATATTCAGCTTGCTGAATATCGACTTCAAAAACCAATGCCTGCAGGGTCCTTTCCACCCACTACCTGGTTGTTTTACTTCCTACCCAACCCTCTCTTAAGGGCTTGGCTAAGTAATTTTTTTTTAATGGCATTTGTTAAGCCTTTACTATGTGCCAGGCACTGTACAAAGCCCTGGGGTGCCTACAAGATAATCAGGTTGGACACAGCTCCTGTCCCACATGTGGCTCGCAGTCTTAACCTCCATTTTACAGATGAGGTAACTGAGTCACAGGGAAGTTAAGGGACTTGCCCAAGGTCATATAGCAGACAAATGGCAGATTAGAATGCAGGTTCTTCAAACCCCCAGGTCTTTGCGCTGTAAGAGCCAGGCACTGTTCTAAACTCTGAGGTAGATACAGTGTAATCAGGTTGGACACAGTCCACATCCCACAGGACTCACAGTTTATCACTAGACCTTGCTGCTTCTGCTTCTCTTTTCTTCTTCCGCTTCTTTACACTTCCCTCAGCGAGGGGCACCACGTTACGACTCTCCTGGCTCTTTCTTCCCTCTCCCAAGTGTGGTGGCTGATTGAACTGCTTGTCACAACACCTTTCCCTTTGCCTGGCACAGAGTCAGCACTTCCTAAAAACCACAACTATTGAAACGTTTCTGCAGGAGAACACACAAAAATATCCTGGGAGAAGGGAATGGTGAATACTTTTGCAACCCCTGAGTGCTTTATTGAAAGCACATCTCCTCCCGGAGACCTTCCCTGACTAAGCCTGCACTTCCTCTTCTCCCACTCCTTTCTGAATTACCCTGGCACTTGGATTTGTACAGTTTATTCTCCCCTCCCTCAACCGCACAGAACTTTTACACAAATCTATAATTTATTTCTTTTAACATCTGTCTCCTCTAGACTGTAAGCTCACTGCAGATAGAGAATATGTCTGTTTACTGTTCATTCAATAGTATTTATTGAGCACTTACTATGTGCAGAGCACCGTACTAACAGCTTAGTCTTCAAAGTGCTTAGTACGGTGTTCTGCACATAGTAAGCACTGGGTAAATACGATTGAATGGATGAAAGGGTGAATGAATGCTCGGCACACAGTAAGTGCTCAATCAATACGATGGATTAGATGGTGGGGGTCTATGGGAATGAAATATGTCCTGCAAAGGTTTCTTGTCTCTGGCTCAACTGAAATATCAGTGTTGATATTCCGGGAACATAGGTAGGAGAAGGCAAATTCCTCCTTTTGGATTCACCCACTACTGTCAGTGCACCCCACGTCTTCTCTGCTGAGGCAGTTGTAGGTGAGACAAGTAGGGACACGGAGTGATGCCAAAAAGACCGAACAGTTTTGGAGACGGAAAGTAAATAATATGTTAAGCGTAGGGGGAATCTTTGCAAGGCGGAATGTAATTACCTGGGTTGGAATCACGCCAGGCTACCAGGCTAACACCAACTCTCCTCAAATCTGCCAAGTGGCGCTTAATAATCAGAGGTAGTTAAAGCCTCAGATTTCAGCAGAAAAAATGGCATTTTCCCTCCCAGAGCCCTCTCGCTCTATGCCGGGGGAATTATCTGAGGGCATTCTTGGAGAAGGAACTCCCCCCCTTCCTCATCCCTCCCAGGATTTGTTTGTCCCCAGAGCTGACCCCTCTTAGCTTACAGGAGTTGACAAGATCACAGCCCAAGATGGTATGACAGCAGTTTTATTAATAACTATTATCGCAGCAGATGGAAAAACCGTAGACAAAACTTTCCCTATAAGACGTCTACCACAATATCACTTGATGAAATAGAAGGATGGTTGGTTTCTGCAGAATTTTTTTCTTTTCCTCATTTTCTAAACTTAAATTTATGGAATTGTTTCCCACCTCGTCACTCCATTTTGAGGCCCTTTGCTCACAAGTCGTATTCGCTGTAGAAAATCCAGAAGGGTAGTTTTTTCCTCAGAGGAGTAAATCCTCCGTGTTTTCTCACCTATTTGCACTTTGGTTTATAGGTGACCATATTTATGAAAGTATGTTTATTCAATTGTACATTTGATTAATTTTTTTAATTTTGTGAATATTTTCATGTGCCTCCCCCATTAGATTGTAAGCTTCCTATGGTCAGGGAGAATGCCGTATCTTCCTTTTGTAGTTTTGAACGCTTAGTACAGTGTTCAGTAAATGCTATTACAGCTATTACTATTACAATGACTAAAATGATAATAATGATAATTATGGTATTTGAAGCACTCTGTGCCAAGCACTAAGCTCTGGGGTAGGTACAAGATAATCAGTAGGACACAGTCCCTATTACACAAGGGGCTCAAAGTCTGTTGGAGGTGCTGTTATTAATATTATTATTACTGCCACTAATAGTAATAGTAATAATACTAATAATTGAGGTATTTTTAAAGCACTTTCTATGGGCCAGGCACTGTACTAAGAGCTGGGAGAGATACAAAGTAATTGGGGACAGTCCCTGTCCCACATAGGGCTCACAGTCTTAATTCCCTCTCCCCCAACAGATGAGGTACCTGAGGCCCAGAGAAGGCCCAAGGTCACACAGCAGACAAGTGGGATTAGAACCCAGGTCCCTCTGACTCCCAAGCCCAGACTCTAACCATTAGGCCAAGCTACTTCTACTGCCACTACAGTTTTTCATTTAAGAGTCTTCCTACACCTGCTTCTAGCCAGCTCTCCAGGAGACATATTTGCTCAGCCCCCAGAGTGCTGCCATAGCAGCCAATCTCTAAGTCGAGAGAGACCGCCTTTCACACTTGGCACCAAAACATTTTTTCATGGTCTGGGCTGTTGCCGTTGTCTTTGGGTTTACAGTGCAAATAGCCGTGGCAGACACTAACGATTAATTCTGGAAAACAAGGCCAGAGTCTCTCTCTCTCTCTCTCCCCCTCCCTCTCTTCTCCCTATCCCGCTACCCAGCTCAGCACAGAGCCCTCTCCTTTCCCCCGTTCCTCCCGGGGCCACCGATGGAAGTGGAAAAGCCCCTCCAGTCTTTTCCCTCACACCTGCATTAGGACAGTTCATTGGCCCCGAGGAAGGCAGCGGGGGAGGGGGCTGTTGGCCCTGGCACATGGGCAACGGGCAGACTGACCGGCCCAGAGCAGCCAAGAGGGAAGGAAAGTTCTCCGATCATTTCCAAACCTCCTTCCGGGGCTGTGTCGGACTGCCAGGGGTGGCCTGCTCCTTCAAAATCTGCTCTCCTCTTCGTCCGCTGGAGCATCTGCAAGGAGAAGCCCCTCCAGCAGCTTTGCTTAATTACCCACATCTTCCCAGAGACCAGAAAATGCTCCCCTTCGCTGAATGCTTGGCAGCCCAAACCTGCTCTTCTGGGAGATCCTTGCTTTTTCGGGTGCCGTAGTTCTTCTATCGCCACCCGTCGGGGCAGGGGCGGGCCTCAATCCCCCGAATCCTCCCCCAACCACCCGTTACTCCCAATCCCAAATCAACTCGTTAAACAATTTACAAAGGAGAGTAAATTCATTTCACCTGGGAAGCCTTCCCTTATTAAACACTCATCTCCTCTTTTCCCACTCCCTTCTGTGCCACCCTGATCTTCTCCCTTTATTCACCCCTCCCTCAGCCCCACGGCACATATGTACATATCTGTTATTTATTTATTTATATTAATGTCCATCTCCCCCACCAGACTGCAAGCTCATTGTGGGCAGGGAATGTGCCTGTTATATTGTTCTCTCCTAAGTGCTTAGTAGAGTGCTCTGTACACAGTAAGCGCTCACTAAGTACCATTGATTGACTGACCGTTCAGAGAAAGAACTGAATCAGAGAAGGGCCTTCATCACTGTGTGCTATGGCATCAGTTCACCTTGACATCCTCCTGAGTAAATATATGTGGTATTTGTTAAGTGCTTACTGTGTGCTAGGCACTGTACTAAGCATTGGGGTATATACAAGGTGATTAGGTTGAACGGAGTCCCTGTTCCACATGGGCCTCACAGTCTTAATCCCCATTTTACAGATGAGGGAACTGAGGTCCAGAGAAGTTACTTGATTTGCCCAAGATCACAATACAGACAGTGGTGGAGGCAGAATTAGAATCCAGGTCCTTTAGACTCCCAGGCCCAGGCTCTATCCACTAGGCAATTAGTTCAACCAGGATCATTTGGCCCAGGCCAGATAGAGGGGCAGGTGGTCCAGGGAGTCAGCTGACTGGGGGAGTGTTCTTCTGTTGTGCCCCTCCCAGGAATTGTTTCCCACTCTCTCCCATCGCCCTCTCTATCCTTGCACTGGTGCCGGGATGACTCAAGCTGTAAGTTGGCAAGGCCGGGAGCCTGTGGACACAACTAGGAATGCCTGCACACAGTCAGTGCTCAAGAAATATGTGGCCTAATGGAAAGAGCCTGGACCTGGGAGCCAGAGGACCTCGGTTCTAATCCCGGCTCCCCCACTTGTCTGCTGTGTGACCTCGGGTAAGTCACTTCACTTCTTTGGGCCTCTGCTTCCTCAAGTGAAAAATGGGGATTCAATACCTGTTCTCCCTCTTATTTAGATTGTGACCCCCATGTGGGACAGGGACTGTGTCCGACCTGATTAACTTATATCCACCCCTGTGCTTAGAGCAGTGCTTGACACGTAATAAGTGCTTAACAAATATCATTAAAAAAAATAGATGGGTACTACACTGTGGACTGTAGCACCTTTAGACTGTAAGCATCTTGTGGGGAGAGAGTGTCTATCAACTCTGTTATACTATACTCTCCCATGGCTTGCAACAGTGCTCTGCACACAGTATATATTGATGTTTCTCTTCCATCACCTGATAGGCTCAAGAGTGTTCTGATTCCAATCAATCAGTTAATCACTTACTGTGCACGGAGAACTACATTAAGCATTTGGGAGAGTACAACAGGACTGGTAGACACATTCCCTGCCCACAAGGGAGAAAGAGCTTGCTTTAATGGAAAGAGTTTAGGAGTAAGAAGTTGTGGGTTCTAATCCTGGCTCTGCCACTTATCAGCTGTGTGACGTTGAGGAAGTCACTCAACTTCTCTGTGCCTCAGTTACCTCATCTGTAAAATGGGGATTAAGTCTGTGAGCCCCAAGTGGGACAACCTGATTACCTTGTATCTACCCCAGGGCTCAGAACAGTGTTTGGCACTTAGTAGGCACTTAACGAATACCACCACCACCATTATTATTATTAATGCAAGGAGCTACAGTCTAGAGGGAGGGAGAAAGGCATTAATATAAATAAATATATTCCACTTCCATGACTTCAATTACCACCCCAGTGTGGATGACTCCCAAATCACTTGTTTACTGTGTGATCTTGGCAAGTCACTTAACTTCTCCGTTCCTCAGTTAAAATGGGGATTAAGACCATGAGTGGCATTCAGGACACAGACTGTGTCAAACCTGATTAGCTTGTTTCTACCCCAGCACTTACTATAGTGCCTGGCACATAGTAAGTTTGTAACAAATCCCATTAAATAATAATAATGTTGGCATTTGTTAAGCGCTTACTATTTGCAGAGCACTGTTCTAAGTGCTGGGGTAGATACAGGGTAATCAGGTTTTCCCACATGAGGCTCACAGTTAATCCCCATTTTACAGATGAGGTAACTGAGGCACAGAGAAGTGAAGTGACTTGCCCACAGTCACACAGCTGACAAGTGGTAGAGCCGGGAGTCGAACCCATGACCTCTGACTCCGAAGCCCAGGCTCTTTCCACTGAGCCACGCTGCTTCCCAATAGCATTTAAATACCATTAAAAGGGCAGAAGATCCACCCAGCTGCTCCTTGGGAAGGGAGAGAGCTGATAACCAAAGGCTTGAGAGTGAATGGAGAAGAGTGTGATGATTAGAAGTCAGTCAAAATGGCTCCTGGATCCCCTCCCCAACAGGTACTGCACAAAGCCAAGACCCAGGTGTCTGTAAGCTCGGAAAAACCAACTTGTGGCTTGGCCTCCTTAGCTCCAGCCTGAAAGCCCATTCATGGAGCATCCTATTCCCCATGGAGTGGGTCTCTGTGGGGACCAGTTCAGTAGAGGTACAGGGATACTTCCATCCTCTTTCCCTCGGGCACAGCTGGGTCAAAGCCATTAGAACCGGCAGCATCTTCATCCATCCCGTTTTGGCCGACAGGCCTCTTACCTCACCCCTTCCAGGCAGCTGTGCCACGATCACGATATAAATCATCCTCCGTGTGCGGTGTGCAGCTGGACGGGGACAGTCATCACGAGGCAGATCATACATCACCCAGTCTTCCAAGGGCCTCAGAGCGGAGTTGGCAAGGGGTTCAAGCATCCTCTTTAGCACCCTACCCAATGCCACCTTCGAGGCAGAAGGGTAATTCGAGCATGATTTGTCATCATCGAGCCTGGCCGCGCTGGGGTTCTCGTTTCCAGCAGCCCCACCGATCTCAATGTGTCGAACCGTCTATCCCAGTTGGTCACGCCATTACCACTGCCGGGAGGAGAGGAGGGGAGGCTGCCGTGATGGCGACGGGAGGGAGAGGTCACTGTCGGTCAGCCTAAACTATGGATTCCGGGGAATGGAGAGGGAGGACCCCCCACCCCAAATCCCGATCGAGGAGAGGTCGAGGCAGTTCCCTCACGGAGGTGGCGGAGTTGCCCATTAAAATGTGGCAGCGGGAGTGGATTCGCTAATCGGTTGGCAGTGGATACCCCCAGGCAGGGCAGTGGGCAGAATGGCTGCTGAATGTGAGGAGAGTTCCTGAGCCCTGGAAGCCCACAGCTGCTCATCATGCGGCTTCTTTGGGGATCAAGTTCACTCAAATCTGGGATTTTTGTCTCAATCCTTTGTTGTTTCTACTGTGCGTTTCAACAGAACACTCTTCTGAGGAAGGTCTAGCCCAAGAGAGTGCTGGAGAGGTCACTAGAGATGGTTATTTATAAGCGCTTACTCCGTGCCAAGCCCTGTGCTAAGGTGTGGGGTAGATAACAGATGATCCAAGGGTATACAGAATCAGATTGCAGGTTACTCTAGCTGACTACTGCTTAATCAATCGATCGATAATATTTACTGAGCTCTTATTCTGGGCCGAGAACTGAACTGAGGGCTTCAGAGCAGACGGTAGTGTTAGAAGAAAAGATCCCTGCCCTTAAAAAGCTTACAATCTAGTGTGGCAGAGAGAGAGTCACTAAAATTAAATACAGGTAGGGGAAGCAGTGGAGCATAAAGATATGTACATAAGAGGTGGATAACAGCCAGCATCTTTGCATAAAAGCCATTTTTTTTAGATGATTGTTCTTGGGCACTAAGAGAAAGGGCCACTGGTCTCCCTTTGACCTCTTTTGCAGCAAATCCACCATGTGGCTAGAATCTCACTGACCTAGCATTGTCTTCAGGAATGACCAGCAGCTTTTTGGAGAGGAAAAAAAAATTCCCCAAATGTTAGAAAATGTAAGAAAAAGGTAGGAAGATTTATTCAATCAATCAATGGTACTTATTGAGCATTTACAGGGTTCAGAGCACTGTATTAAGTGCTTGGCAGAATACAGTATAACAGTAAACAGTCAAATTCCCTACCCAAAGCAAGCTCATAGCCTAGAGGTTTATAGTTTTAAAAAAAAGAACAAATTTTTTTTTTCAACAAATAACTCACAGTTTTGCAGGGTTTTTCTTAGGAAACTCCCAAGATAGATTTGTGATGCCTGGTTTGTTTTTTTTTGTTGTTTTGTTTTGGGTTTTTGCGGGGGGAGGGAGGGTTTGTGGTCCTTTTTTTTAAGGCAGTTGTTAAGCACTTACTATGAGCCAGGAATGGTACTAAGCGCTGGGGTAGATAAAAAGTTAGACACAGTCCCTGTCCCACATAGGGCTAACAGTCTTAATCCCAATTTTCCAGATGAGGTAACTGAGGCACAGAGAAATGAAGTGACTTGTGAAGTACCTGAAGGTGGAGGGACAAAGGTGACCTTCCAGTCCTATGATTCTTACCCATGCAAACAGAGAAGCAAAAATCCTATATCAATCAACCAACCAGTCAGTAAACCAACTGATGGTATTTACTAAGCACCTGCTGTGTGCAGAGCACTGTACTAAGCGCTAGGGAGAATACAACAGAGTGGGTGGACACATTCCCTGCTCACGACAGCTTATGGTCTAGAGGGGGAAGATGCCTTTTAATGGAAAATAACTGTGAGGAAAGGTGACATCTAATAATCTCCCCATACACACACCCGTACACACACGCACACACAAAGAGAGTAGGCTTTGGGGAAAAATAAACATTCAGGCCAGCCCCTCCTGCAGCTTGTGGGTGGTACTTTCTGCTACAACAGGCCTAATTCTTAGTAACTGTGGCGTTGGTTAAGCACTTACTCTGCATCAACCACCTCGCTAAGCGCTGAGGGAAGATAATGAGATAATCAGATCGGATACAGTCCCTGCCCCATACGAGGCTCACATCTTAACTGGGTGTCTGCTAATTCTCTTGTATTGTACTCTCCCCAACACTTAGTACAGTACTCTGTAAATAGCAACTGCTCAGTAAATACCATTGATTGATTACTATTTAATTATATTTATGGGCGTAGAGCACTGTGTAAGCATTTGAGAGCATACACTGGAGAACAGGATAGTGGATTGAGCATGGGCCTGGAAGTCAGAAGTATCTGGATTCTAATCCTGGCTCGGCCACTTCTCTGCTGTTTGACCTTGGGCAAGTCACTTGATTTCTCTGCGCTTCCGTTACCTCATCCGTAAAATGGGGATAAAGACTGTGACCCCTGTGCGGGACAGGAACTGGGTCCAACCTGATTTGCTTGTATCCACCTCAGCGCTTCGAAGAGGGTCTGGCACATAGTAAGCACTGAACAAATACCACCCAAAAAAAAGAGTGGAACTTTCCTGGGTCAGGGCAGGTGTCGCTGAGTTTCCCCAGGACGCTGACTCTGCGCTGCTTCGATGGAAGCTGCCCAGATGTCCTCAAATAACCCCAGCTCAGCCTGCCACGGGGACACAAAACAAGCAGGAACGCACAAGGCAATTCAGCCCACGGCTCACAGGAACCTCACTGTAAAATGAAAGGAGGCAGAGGACAGGAGGGCACGCAAACAAATGTTCATGGCTCTTGCCCTGCTCATCTGCCATCTCTCCGGTGTCCTGCTCTGTGGGATGGGATGTAACCATGAAACCCTAGTGCAAATGGAAGCAAAACAGAGAAATAGCCCTCCGCCTTGGAAGGGAGAGGCACATTCAATAAAGCAGCTTGAGTTGGAATGTAGGAAAATCACGGGGCTTTCACAGAACACGCAGAGTTTAGCGCAAGCAGCTCGAGCACGTTGCCGATCGACAGAGATGGCGCCTTTGTTGGGCCTCGTGGAGAGCACTTTCTTCTGGAGAGGGAATTCGAGGGCCAGCGGGGAAAGGGGAAAGAGATGCCAGGGACAGGGTGCGGTCTCTACATCCTACAGCGAAAGCCACATTGAATTCCGGGTCCCGTCAATGCATCGATCCTTGGGTCTCTCTTCACTCACAAGAAAGGGAAAGTCACTGAGGAATTGAATGGAAGATCAGTTTGATACGTAGCGTTGTTGTGAATCAACACCCATGGGGAGAAAGGCGTTCTTCTCATTTCCCCTTGGTTTTGTAGAGTACCAGGATACTAGGATTTCCAAGGCTGAGACCGGTGGTGTTTTCCAAACACTTTTTAACCCCACCTATTCCTGACTCTTTATCAGATTTACATAGCAATGGATATTTAGCTGTCGGTGCCAGCTTCGTAAACTGGCAAGGAACGGGCGACATTTTTCACTCCGGCTCTAAAAATTAGCCACGTTCTCACTTCAATCTGAAGTATGTTATGCACTAGAGTGCAGGGTTTAGGCTAGCATCGTTTGGGAAGCCTGTGGAAAAAAAAAAAAGCAAAATGTGGAAATAAATCCCAAGTAGAATTAATGACACGATTTTACTCCCATTACATTACCCTGAACAAATGCATATGTTTTACAATATCTTTAATAATAATTATTAAACAGAGTAAAATACTTCCAAACTTGGCTCGTTGCATAAGTGTACTCCTAGTGAAAGAAGGATCTGAAGACTTGTCAATACGCCACCCCCTCCTCCCCCAGCTTTTAACAGAAGCAGCCTCCAGTGGAATAATCCAAGCTGTGTTCAAGAAGTTGGCAAGTGGGTCCAATTAAATGTGGTTTTACTGTTTTCTGGTGCTTGCATCCCTCGTTTGCCAAGAAGCAATCTTTCACACACACACACACAAAAAATCTGTACCGGTCCAGATACAGTCTGTGTGTTGCGGGAGACCACAGAGCTGTGCCCCATTGACTAAGAGCCTCTTCTGAGGATGATATTTCTATGAGAAACTCACCGAGGATCCATTACAGTCCTATGTGACCCCCCGAAAATGATTTTGGGTGGGTTGGCTTTTTGAGTTGACGTCTGATAAAGCAGAAAGTGATCCTAGCAACTTTGTTAAATGGAAAAAAAAAAAGACTGGTTAGTTTACTTATTTTTTAAAATTTTTGTTTTAATGATATTGGTTAAACGTTTACAATGTACCCGACACTGTACTAAATTGTGCTTAGATACAAATTAATCAAGTTGGGCATGGTCCATATCTCATATGGAGCTTCAAAGACACAATCCCCATTTCCCAGATGAGGTAACTGAGGTCCAGAGAAGTGAAGTGCCCTGCCCAAGGTCACACAGCAGACAAGTGGCAGACCTGGGATTAGACCTGGAAGTCAGAAGGACCTGGGTTCTAATCCTGCCTTTGCCACTTTTCTGCTTTGTGACTTTGGACAAGTCACTGTACTTCTCTGGGACTCAGCTACCTCACCTGTAACGTGGGGATTATGATTATGAACGTAGTATGGGGAACAGGAACTGTGTCTAACCCGATTAGCTTGTATCTACCTTAGCGCTTAATACAGGGCTTGGTACATAGTAAGCTCTTAACAAATGCCATTAAAAAAAAATAGCTCCCTTCACCTTGACTCCCAGGGGTCAGTCGGAGAGAAGATAAAGTAGAATCCCGAAAGCCAAATGGGCTTGAATCAAATGGCAAGATGCTTCCAAACCTAGACTGTAAGCCCCCTGTGGACAGGAAATGGGTCTGTTTATTGTTATACTGTACTCTCCCAAGTGCTTAGTGCAGTGCTTTGCACATGGTAAGCACTCAATAAATACATCTGAATGAATTGAATGAATGAATGAATCGATACCCTGACCTCGATGGCCTTTATTTCTGCATTCATGGATGGGCCGTGAAGAAACTTGGTTTAACTGAATCGCTTCTACTTTTTACAAAATTGTCCCTCTATTAGCGGGGCTGAGCTCACACAAACCTCTCCTCTCCAATGAGTGCAATGAAGCAGCTAATGTCCTTTGGTGCCGTCTGTAGCACTGAGCGGAGCTTTTTTTTTTTTAAGACTTTAACCAAACAAGCTATTAAAGAAATCAACAAACAAGAATATTTCACCAAAAATGAAATGGCCACCGTGACCGTTAAAAAGATCTATCCACAGTCTGCAGGATCAGAGGATTCTGTGTCTCCTGGCCAAGGAGAGAAAATAGGAAGGGGGATAAATTTCCATTCATTCATTCAATCGTATTTGCTGAGCGCTTACTGTTTGAGGAGCACTGTAGTAAGTGCTTGGGAGAGTACGGCAGTAAACAGACACATGTCCTATGCACGATGAGCTCAAAGTCTAAAGAATGATTGTAAAGATAGTGAAGTCCGGGAGCCCTATGTGAGACAGGGGCCGGGGCCGGCCCGATTAGCCGGTATCTACCCCTGCGCTTAGTACAGTACAAGCTGTAATTTTATTTCTATGAATGTCTTCCCCTCTAGACCAGAAACTCGTTGTGGGCAGGGAACATGTCTATTTTGCTCGATTGTACTCTCCCAAACGCTTAGTCCAGTGCTCTGCACACAGTGAGCTCTCAATAAATATGACTGACTCACTGACTGAAGTAGCAGTAACACCCCAGTGGAAAATGGGGTGGAAAGATGAGTGGTTAATCGGGAAGGTCACCTGAAAGAGAGGTGATTTTAGATGGACTTTGAAGATGGGTTGAACAGTGGTCTGGGAATGTGAAAGAGGAAGGAGTTCCAGAGAGAAGGGAGGGAAATTTGAAACTACTGGGGGAAAAAGTGAGTCACGGGGCCCCAGCTATTTAGGACTGGGGCGTTCTAAGGTCCAGTGCTTAATACAGTGCTTGGCACACAGTAAGTGCTTAACAAATGCTATATTATTATTGTAGTAGAAGTAATAGTATTTAATAATAATGATGGCATTTGTTAAGTGCTTACTCTGTGCAAAAAGCACTGTTCTAAGTGCTGGGGGGGGGTACAAGGTAATCAGGTTGTCCCACGTGAGGATAAAGTGCAGTCTTTATCCCCCTTTTACAGATGAGGTAACCGAGGCACAGAGAAGCTAAGTGACTTGCCCAAAGTCACACAGCTGGCAGCGGCAGAGCCAGGATTCGAACCCATGACCTCTGACTCCCAAGCCTGGGCTCTTTCCACTGAGCCATGCTGCTTCTCTAAGAGGTGCCTACTAAATGTAAAGCACTGTACTAGACTCTGAGAAAAAGTATAGATGTGTGGAAACTAGATACAGCCCTGCGATCTAGGTTTGGAAGGAGAGGGTGGAGTATGGGCAAGAGAGGCGTAAGGAGAGATGAGACAATAACTTAAACAACAGGGAACCTTGCTCATTCTTCTGTTGCTCTTTCCCCAGCGCTTAGTGCAACGTGTCTAACCCCAGTAGGCGCTCAATAAATAGCTTAACTACTAAGGCGCTGCACACGGTAGCAGGCCAGGTTTGTTAGCAGGTGGAACATTCTGCATTCTACAGGACATAAGGTTCCTGCTTTCTGGTTGTGTAAGCTTTATAAGGGTTATCTTCATAGGGGGCAACTCGAAAGAAAACTTCATGTATTGTAAGCTCATCGTGTGTAGGGAACATGTCTATCAACCCTGTTATACTGTATTCTTCCAAGGTCTTAGTATGGTGCTTTGCACACCGTAAGCGCTCAGTAAATATGGTTGCTTTGATCGACTGATAAATCCTGCACCTGCATGTTGTTCTTTAACTTTAGCAGACTTGCAAATGGACCAGAAGCTACAACTGGCCACCCATTTGGTCTCAAACTTTTCCTGACCAAATAAAACACCCTCAAGCTTAGAGTCCAGTAGGAATCATCCTGTCCCCTATCCCCTCTCAAGTCTTACCATCCCAACTCTTCCCCTGGGTTAATCAGATGGAGCCTAGGAACGGTTTAGAGAAAGGAACTAGGTTCATGCAAGCTATTTAAAGGCATGCTAATCTGTACACATCCACGAGATTCACTTGAGATGGCTGTCTTGCAATTTCATATCGGAGTCAAAAATTATTTCCTAAATTCCCATATGCGTGGATCGGTCTCCCTTTTAACCTTCCCAACCTTAACTCACCTTCCCCTTTACAGAGTGGCTTGAATCTACAGCTAAGAGGAAGATTTCCCCGCCCACCCTCAGTAGTGGAGGTGGACTCTCCCCATTTTCCAGGGTCCATATCCCACTTCTCTCTTTGGCGTCATTCTTGCCTTGGCACGTTTGTATGTTGACGGTACATTTTTCTGCCTTTCTGTGTGCGTGCGTGTGGTATGTAAGTCCTTATTGTATTCTGGCACTGTACCAAGTACTGGAGTAGATACAAACTAACCAGTCCTTGTCCCACATAGGGATCACGGTTTTTGTACCCATTTTCCAGATGAGATAACTGAGGCACAGAGAAGTCACTTGCCCCAGGTCACACAGCAGACAAATAGCAGAGCTGGGATTAGAATCCAGGTCCTTCTACCAAGCGTGCACCCCATCCACTGTGTCTCGGCGTGACACACCTCCTGAATCGAGAAGCTTCTTGACAGCAGAGATGGGTTTTTAACAAGAATTACAAGCACCCACCATGAAGTCCTATATCAATCCTCCTTTAGATGAATATCAGTCAATGGTATTTATTGAGCATTTACTGTGCAGAGCACTGTACTAAACACTTGGAAAAGTACACCACAACAGACTTGGTAGACGCGATCCCTGCCCAGAAGGAGTTTACCACAGTCTTCAGGTTTTAAAGTTCCAGCCTTTAGGTTGGCTAAGCTTTTGAAGGGTTATCTTCCCAGGTGACAATAGGAAAGAAAACTTGATATAAAAACTCTAAGCTTATTGTGGGTAGAGAACGTGTCTACCAACTCTGTTATACTGTACTCTTCCAAGCGCTTAGTACAGACCTCTGCATACAGTAAACTCTCAATAAATATGACTGATTGATTAATAAATCTTGCAGTTTATAGAGATCATCGATTTCAGATTTGCCTCCTCCTATCAGTGCTGTTGGGCGCTCTTTCAGAGCGAAACGTTTCGATCAGGTTCAGTCGCTGCATGCTGGACCTGACAACAAACCTGCTGTCATTTTTGGATTAAATTATTTCCTCCAATTTTCAGAGCAAAATTATTGAAATTACGATTTTTTCCCTATCTCTTTTGCACACAAGTTGCTCTAGTACTTGCTTTGAGGCAACCCTCGAGTAAATGACATATAAATAGAATGTGAGAAATCGCCCCGTTTTCTAGACTTCACACTTCCTATGAAAAGCAAAATCTCACTGTTTCCTCAATCACACACTCTCCGTAGTCCTGTCTGAAATCCTATCTCCTCCAGGAGGGCTTCCCTGATTAATTTTTAATCTTCCTACCCTATATTCCCCTATTGGCATTTTAGCATCGTTTAGGGGTTTGTATATGTTCCCTGTTACTTATTGCCCTATCTGTAATTCCTTTTACTGTCTCTTCTTTCTTAGACTGTAAGTCCCTTGTGGGCAGCGATCGCATCCACCAACTCTGCCATACTGTATTTTCCCAAGTGTTTAGTATAGTGCCCTCTACACAGTAAGCGTTCAAAAGATACCTTTGATTTCTTGATTGGTATTCCTTAAGCACTAACTCTAACACAGATTACCTTTTCCTTCTTCCTCCAGTCTGTAAATAATTTTCAAGTCTGTCTTCTGCTGGACTGAAAACTCCTTGAGGGCAAAGATTATTTTTAATAACTATCGTACTCTTACAAACTTAGTTCAGGGGTCTGCACACAGTAGATACTCAAACATGATTGACTGAGGATAACTAAAGTGTTACATTTGACTGGAAAGGATTTCATTTAAAGTGGATATTCAAGGTCCATTTCATATCCTTCAGGTACAATCCTGAAATTTCTCGGACTAATCTTTCCTTATGTCTTGCACCTGGTAAAATATATTTGTTTTTTCTGGTGGTATAGTGTGAATCAATCCAGCATGAAATTTGATTTTTATCTCAAATTTGTTTCGATAATTTAATAATAGAAAACCGGACATCCAGATTAATGTTTTCTAAGGCACTCGACGGGAAATTAGGAGTTGTAAAACTAATCTTTATTATTGACAAATCTGAAATAAAAATGAGCCCTTCTTCATCTACGGAATCTACCCTTGATGAGTATAAAACAACTTAGGCAATCGCAGGTTTAGTACAAACTATTCATCTGAAAACTGATAAGCTTAAAGATTTCATCTGTAGCTTGACCAGACTTCATTCTTGGAGGATTTTTAAAAGCTAATATCCATACTTCTCAGGGCAAGCAATCAAAATATCACTTCTAAGAATTAACTGGGCAATTTAGAAAACTTTTGAAAAAATTAAATTGGGGAAATGTTACTACATACTCAAATTTCATTGATCAATTGGAGGTTCAATTATTGAAGAAGCGGCTATTATAGTTATCATAATATAGTTAATAATAGAGCATTATATAGCATAGCATAGCTTAGTGTGCTGTCTAGACTGCAAGCTTATTGTGGGCAGGAATCATATCCACTAACTCTGTACAGTGCTCTGCGTATAGTAAGCACTCAATACCATTGATTGATTGATGAGGATAACAGATAACTCTGTTATACTCTCCTAAGTGCTTAGTACAGTGCTCTGCACACAGTGAGCACTCAATAAATGCATTCGATTGATTAAATACGGAAGCTATGGCACGGATAAGAAATATTGTCCTAAATGCTTTAAATCACACGGGATGGTGTCATTATGACTTTCCCAAAACTGCCTAAATAAGCACTTTTAGATTTTACTACTTGGCAAGTACAAGATCGGTATTTAAAACATTAAACTTCTAATCAGTTCCTTCAGAAGATCATCCTCCCAACAACTCCAAAGAAAGGATTCCATCTGAAGTCAGTAAAACTTTCTGCAATGAGATAAATGGAAAAGATACCCTCTAAATCCCATTAGATTGTAAACTTCTTAAGGGCGGGGATCGTCACCTATATCTACCATACTCTCTCTCGAGTTTAGTACAGTCTCCCCCTCTAGACTGTAAGCTCATTGTGGGAAAGGAATGTGTCTATCATTATATTGTACTCTTCCAATCAGTGCAGTGCTTTGCACACAGTAAGCGCTCAGTAAATATGATTGAATGCAGGAATGAATACCGCACACAGGACGTGCAGCCTTCAGTCAGGTTGAGCCTGATCCTATGTTTTCTTTCCCCAGAACTTATTTTAGTGGAGCTTACGAGTGGGTTGGGTCCTTAAAAAATTAAAGAACCTAAAGGTAAAATTAACATAGTCTTAGTCTGCTTTTTGAATGATTCAGTGTGAATAAACTGTACACATTTGTTTGAATAGCACTTTATTTATGACATAGGTTAACAAATACTCCTTTAAACTCCTAATAGCGCTAAGGATTAGGCAATATATAGAGAGCAAGACTATTCATTCAAGAACAACATAATTATATAGGTGCTGTGTTAGAGAAATACACTTAGCCTATATTATAAATCCTTAACTGGGGTAAAACACATTTTACAGGCACTAACTCAGAATGATCCCAAGTATGTATTGCGTACATCTGAATTTTGGCATGTTCCTGTTATGTTTAGAATTCCTCTGTACACATACTAGCTGTGCATGTAGGCACTTAATGCTCCTAGATTTAATGATTAACTCCTGAGATGATAAACGCAAAGCAATATTGCCCAAGTATAGATTTATTTTATTTTTATTTATTTTATGGTATTTGTTAAGCATTTGTGTCGGGCACTGTATTTAAGCACTGCGGTGGATACAAGCAAATCAGGTAGGACTCTGTCCCTGGTCCCCAAAGGGCTCACAGACTTAATCCCCATTTTACAGATGAGGGAATTGAGGCCCAGAGAAATGAAATGACTTGCCCAAGGTCACACAGCAGACAAATGGCAGAGCCTGAATTAGAACTCAGGTGCTTCTGAATCCCAGACCCATGCTCTATCCACTAGGCTCCACTGCTGGGTGTTACGTGACCTCTCAATCTTCATCCTCCTGGATTTTAAAGTAAAAAAACTGCAGTGCTCAGCTCACGGTAAGAGCTCAATAAATGTGATTGAATGAATAATTATAGAACTGTTTTTTTCTATGGTGGAATTCACCTATAAAACTGGGGAACCATTTCTAAGAATACCCATGTAAAGAAATACCTTATTTTTCCCTGAACAAAAAAAAATCACCCTGCACTTTACCCCTGTGATGCAAAATAACGAGAAACAACGTGGCCTAGGGGATAAAACAGCAGTTTGGGAGTCAGGGAACCTGGGTTCTAATCCCAGCTCTACCACTTGTCTGCTTTGTGACCTTGGGCAAGTCACTCAACTTCTATGTGGGCCTCAATTACTCAATTACCCACTGGAAAACAGGGATTTAAGACCATGAGTCCCATGTGGGACACGGACTGTGTCCAGACTGATTGTTTTGTGTCTATCCCAGTGCCGGCACATAGTGCTTAACAAATACCATTAAAAAAACCAAAAAACAACTTTATGAACCAAATGTTTGCAAAGTAACTTTCAGGCACACCCAAGTTCTATAACTGTATATGAAATTCCATCGTTTAACCAGAAAATCTGCAAAATTTTTCAGATGCTCGTTAGGCTTGCTTTTAATTAGGCTAGAGATAAATAATAGTAAGAGAGAGAAATCCTAAATCTAGTCACATCAAATGCAAATGAATTGCAGCAATTTAATGTAATCCTGAGAATGAAGGATTTGTTAATATCCAAAGTGTTTGGGTTTAAAAAATAAAAGTCTGTTGTTGAATCACTTTGCTCTAAACTAATGGGATGGCCAGGATTCGTCAGATGCGAAAAACCTTGAGGGCAGGGAACCTGGCCACCAGCTTTGCTTTAATGAACTCTCCCGAGTGCTTAGTATAGTATTACAATAGGCGCTCAATAAATACAGTGATTGAACATTGATTATGAGAGAGAAATTCAGATAATCTTTTCTGTCATAACAGCTTCATTTCATGGAGCAGCAACAATCTTGTCATCTGGGGGTCATTTATGTGGTTCTGACATATAGCAAACTAATAATTGGACTTTAAAAGTAGTTTTGAGCAATGATTGATTTTAAAACCCATGAGGAAAATGGATAATCTTCCCTGAAAACATATCTCATCATTACGATCTTCTCACAGATTTGGCTGGATTTTACTACACTAAAACAAGCATCAAATTTGTGCTGTTGAACACAAAGCATTTTTTTGCCTGACTTGATTCACAGTCAAAAGGTAAACGGCTTTACCGTGGTGGGGTCGAAAGGAGCTTTGGCAAATGGTATTTCAATGACTAATTTTGAAATGGGAAACACAGTTACCTTAGGTGAACTCATTTTAAGGGTAAAAGTTATTTTAGTCAAGATGAAATCTTAAGAAAAAAACAACCAGGTGCCATAGAATCTGTTTCTCAATGAATCTCTGAAAATGTGATTATTTCAAGTGATCTGGGGGAATGTACTCTTGCTTCTTGCGTTTCATCCTTTTTGGGTTTTTTCCCCTCCTTGGAAAGTCTACATAGATAAAAAGCCATGGATTCAGCTCCTCGGGAATTTACAAGTGTAAAGAGTGGATTCTACTAGTTATGTATTCATTTAGATTAATATTAAAGTTCTCTAAATTCAATCATAATAATAATGATAATAATTGTGGTATTTGTTAAGCATATACTATGTGCCAAGCCCTGTGCATGTAGGTAGTTAGATACAGGATAATCAGGGCCAACATGGGGCTTAGAGTTTAAGTAGGAGGGGAAACAGGTGTCAAATCCCCATTTTGCAGGTGAGGGAACTGAGGCACAGAGAAGTTAAGTGACTTGCCCAAGGTCACACAGCAGACAAGTGGCAGAGCCAGAGTTAGAACCCAGGTCCTCTGACTCCCCGGCCCATGCTCTTTCCACTAGGTTGTGCTCCTTCTCAGGTAAGCAGAAGTACCTGAAAATTCTTTCTTCCAAAATACAGTGGAAATGAAGGTAAGTTTTTTCTCTAAGATGTTTTAGCTGCCCCTGCAGACCTGAAATATTTTATTTTTACTATTGGGTTTAAATCCTCGTTAGAAGTGTCTTTTCTCGTATAAGATGGACATTTTCTAAACCATTTTGCATAGCTCATAAGTGTCTGGAAATAAAGTTCACAGCCCCAATATGTAGCAAGTGGTTCTGTGCGCTATGCGGGAATAGTATGAAATAACTCTACGATCCCTTTTTTTGAAAGAAAAAAAATCCAGGAAAATCAAGGGTTTGTTTTTTTTTTGAGGCGCGAAAGAATTGGTTGGGGTTTTAAAAATAGAATTATTTTACAGTGTTTAATACTACCAAACCCATCCCTGCCCCAATCCAATAATTTGATGATGGGCATTTATGACACAGTATCGTCACTTATCAACCAGACTTACAAAAAAAAATAATCAGAGAATGTAATCAACCTTAAAGGAAAGCCTGAACATGCCTCTTAAACGAGTAAATAAGTGTTGCTGTTGGAAAGTACTGCCCAAATACAAAATAAAAATGAAAGGAAGTTGGGCTTTAAAGCTATATCATCAGTGTAGGATATAGAATCGCAGGGAATGAATTGGCACTGCTTCTTGTCCTCTTACGTCACCAAATAAGAATTCAACTATTTTTTCTCATCACCGGTGGTGAAGCAACCATCCTTTTTTCCGCCACCTTACACCACACAATTGCCATTTGCCAGCGGACTTTAATTCCAGTCTTTAAATGCTTCACCTAGCTCGTTGGGTAGCAAAACGCACTTTGCAAAATGAACGTTCTTAAATGCGATTCTTCCAAAAATCAGGTCAAGGGAATTTTTAAAGGAAGGGTCTTCTCTAACCTGGTTCTAATGATCCTTCTCTGTCTTCGACAAAGTTACATTCCAAACTTCAGAACAACGAACGTGAAGGCTGACATGAATGCCTCGGGCTTACGGAACGATATTGGCAACGGACTAGCCGGCAGATAGAATTGGAAAGGGGTGGCTGATGGGGAGCATAAAACAGCTCTAAACTGTAGTTTGGTGGAGAAATTTGGTGTGGATTCTCTCACCGGCCCTGCTGCAGAATTTGAGATTCCTTCTTTTTTCCTCAATGCTCAAGGGTCTTTACTTCCACGAGGCTTAAGAACACAGTTCCAAGCCATGCCACGTTGTCGTTCTATGTGCAGGCATATCAAGGCGTGCTTTTATTTTCCCCGTAACAGAATACCGGTCTGGGATCGCCAAGCTAAAATGGATGTGTAGGCTGTCTTTTCGTCCTATGATTTGCTAATGAAATCTCTCGAACCACTGGCAAACCTCTGCCTTTCCGAGATCAGACCAAAAGTTAACGAAATCCACGAGGCATGATTTTAGTTAACACACTCGTCCTCTTGGTTATTCGCTTAAAGCTCAGACTCGGGCAATCTGTACCTTGCACGGTAGCCTCCCCAATGATATCGAATCAATCGATCGTATCGATCGACCGAGCACTTACTGCGTGCAGGGCACTGTACTGAACGTTTGGGAGACTACGATAGAACAACGTAAGAGTCGCTAGAAGGCTCTAAAAGTTCGAGAGTCAGATGAGCCCAGAAAGAGGACCCCAGCAGGTTGGAGATACTTTGCTCCATCACGAGCAAAGTATCTGACTGCTTTGGACAGTAAGGTCTTGGGAAGTTCTCTTTGTCTCAAGAGCCTCCCTATCAACTTTCTAGCCCAACTGTCCCTGGAGATGCCCAGCCAACGCCCTATTCAAAGGTGGGCCGGAACCTCTGTTCAGGATTCCTGAGCTACCAAAATCTCCGGTGGTTCAGTGGTCCAGATGTAGTTACAAAAATGGAGGTAAATTTGCTCTCCTTCCCCCCGCACTTCCCAGTTCTTGCCATTCCAGAGCAGGTATCTAGTTGGTGGGTGTTTTTTGGAACACCCCCTAATGCTGTGGCTGCGCTTTTCAGACGGTCTCCCATCTTTTTTGATTTTCCACTTAAATGTGAAACAGAAGAGAATGGATCGGACCAAACGATCTGGGGGAAAAATGACATGGGGAACGTGGCTTTAAAAAAGTCACCCTTGGTGTTCTGCGTACCGTGGGGTGAAGAGTCCGATCTCATTTACAGTTTCTCAAGAAGGCAGCTTTCCGTCCGCGCACCCCGCCATCGTCAAAGGGGAAGACGGGTACTTGACGCCAATTCTTTTAAAAGAGGAGGGCATAAAGAGCACAGGCCTGCAGCCGAATGGCTTTTGCTTTCTGAAATCATTTAAAAAGCCGTCTTTGTACCTGGCAGTATTTTTTTTTCCCCTTATATGGTGACTAGTTACCACTGACGTGGATCCACCATCACAATTTCAAAAAGCCCCCAAAACCCCCAAAAACAAAAACCACACAAGGAGTTCACTTCTCAGTTCGTATAATTTATTGCAGTTAGCACACAGTTTAAAAATTCACCAACACACCAATAGTACAAAACTAAACAGCATTATAAGTTATTCCCCCCTCAGGAAAATAAAACATACTATGATTGTCAAAGCTAGATGTCAGTCTAAGTTTTAGAACAAAGGAAGAATGTGAAACTAATAAAGGAGGAAAAAGCAATCACTCACAAGGACCACAAAAAAATCCAAAAGAAAAGTCCGTTTCTCACAGACACTGATTGTCTTTTCTAAATTAATAAAAACTTATCTTAAACTGTATTTAAAAAAAAACAAACAAAACTAGAATCTCTTCAAGTAACTAAAGATAATGCTCAAGGCTATTTTCACAGCTTTTTTGTTTGCTTTAAATGCCATTACAGCCAAATTAACACACATTTGACCAAATATTTCCAAACAGCCCAGCAACACACAATGGAGTTTTCCATTCAGTATCTTAAGCACAAAAATAGGCTATGTTTACAGTAGTTAAGGCGATCAAATTTGAAACAAAAGAAAAAAAAATAAAATAAAGGGAAAAACAGCAAACGTTTTCCATGCTACTCCCATAGACCTTATTTGTAAGTGCAAGACAGGAAAACAAACACTGTGCAAAATGCTTTCGCCCCGTGTGTTGGTCATTATAACCACACGTCAGGCTGCAGCCTCTGCTGCTTGGATACACAAAGTCTACTAACTCCCCCCCCTCCCCAAATCCCCCTCTTCTCTCCCCCCCCACCCCCCCATGTCAATCAAGGCTTTCCAGTCCTTTCAGCCTGGGGCTTTTTCAGTCCATAGAATCTTTTCATGGGTTGGGAGGAGAATGGAGGGGGGTGGGGGAACTGGGAGGGGAAGAGAGGAGGTGGGGGGGGGGGCGGTGAAGGGAAGAGGAAGGGGGACCAAAAAAAAAAAAAAGGGGGAGAGAGAATAAGAATGACCTATTGTCAATTTGTGCAGTAGTAATTCTAAAGATGCTCAACTGGGTAAATGTATACACACCTAAACTTTGAGCTGGCATGGGTTTTGTGCAATTAGAAGTTCGTTATAAATGCACACTGCACATGCAAATCTTTAAGCTGTCTGTAAACATTTATATTTTCCTTGTTATGTAGCTAAGTTATCAACTCGAAGCTTAATTTTTATTCAGCTTAACAGCTTCAATCTAAAGACAGTGGAAAGTCAATTTAAATTATATAAAATAAAATAAAACAGTGCATTTCAGTTCTTCTTAACACCAGTTTTCTCAAGTGGTGCTATTTTTCCTAAGGAAATTAAATAATCTTAAACTCACTCGTTAAAGTTATACAATGCAAACAAAGACAAAAATATATCGAAACTCATGCATTTCTGTAGCGTTAATATTTACTTCTCAAGACTCAACTAAGAGCATCAACACAACCTGTCAATTTCCTTGACACCACCCCCCACCCCACCCCAACCCGGCCCACGTAATCAATTACAGTATACAATAACAGTAATTCACATTTTTAAACACACAGTTCAACACCGCTGAAGCTGCAATACCCTTTTTCATCCCAAGCAAACCTTCACAAGAGACAAGGGTCCCGGGATCCCAGTGTTCGTTCAGAACGGTTTCCAGTGGGAACTGTCAGAAAACCAGAAGTTGCCACAGAAAGTTTTTTTTTGTTTTTTTTTTTTTGTTTCGTTTTTTTAAAGTCAACTGCTTGTTTAAAAATAGATAATCCAGCATTTCAGAATTTTTTTCCCTCCCCCATTTGGGTCTAAAAGCATTCAAGTTTCCAACAGCCAGAAAGGGGTCATGCGATTTCAGAAGTGGTAGAGAGGCTTAATAGAGATGGGGGGAGATTTCTACAAGGGGGGGGGAAGAGGGGAGGAGGGGAGAGGGAGAGAAAAAAAAAAGAGAGACGACCCCCCCCACTAAAAAAATCCCCACAGAGCTCCGAATCCAACGCAGCATCGGCGAAATCAAACCATCCCCGCGCGTCCGGCGATGGGAGGACCTATTTAAAAGGCTCATTTCGCCAGACCCCCCCTTCCCCCCTTCCACCTCCGGGGGAAGACCACCTCCGTACTCTCCGCCTCGGCCCTACAGACTCTCTTCTGGGAGCCTAAATGGGGGAGATTTTCATGCTCTCTCTAAAGTGCCCAAAACAAAAGAACCAAACCAAACAACTCAACGAAACAAAACAAAAATCCAACCCAAAAACCCAGCGGACGTCCCGACTTTTGAGTCTGAGGAAAGGAGACTGCTTTTAGACCGTACCACGACGATATGTGATATACACACATATATATATATATATATCATACATAGGTATCTACGGCCAGATAGATACATACATATATATAGATATATATATATATGTATATATACCCGCCCCCGGACACACACCCGCACCACCCCCAAACGCCCGACCGCCACCCCCAAGCCACCCACCCCCCCCGCCCCCGGCCGATATCTCGGTCGATTACTTCCAGAGTTCTTGAGAGCTATCTTCTAAGGTCCAGTCCCTGACGGCGGGCAAGCTGAGCGCTTCGCTCTTGACGGACAAGGAGTTCACCAGCTCGCAGTGGAACTTGCGGATGTGCCTGTAAAGGTCCCCGGACTGGGTGAACCTGCGCTCGCACCACTTGCAGGCGTGGGGCTTCTCGCGCGTGTGTACTACGGCGTGGCGGCTGAGGTTGTGCGAGTACTGGAAGCTCTTCCCGCACTGGGTGCAGGTGTAGGGCTTCTCGCCCGAGTGAGTCCGCTCGTGGCGCTTCAGGGTGTACATGCAGGAGAACGTCTTGCCGCAGAGGGAGCAGGTGGGCACGTTGACGTCGGCGGCCGGCTTGCCGCGGAGGCCGTCCTGCTCCCGGAAGTGGGTGCTCAGGTGGATCTGCAGGATGTGCGGGCTGGGGAAGACCTTGTTGCACAGAGGGCACATGAAGATCTGGCCCGCCGGGCTGAGGATGTTGGACACGTAGGGGAGCAGGCCCCCGTCCAGGCTCCCCTCCGCGGGGCCCCGCTCCGCCTCGGGCGCCATCAGCTCGTCGTCGCTGGCTCGGTCCTCGCGCTCGAGCTCCCTCAGGACCGTGTCCTCCCGCATGGGGGCCAGGTGGGCCGGCTCGTAGGGGCCCCGGCCGCCGGGAGCGCTCCCGCTCTCTTTGCCGGCGCCGGGCTCCATGTCATAGTCATTGGGGCCCACATCGCTCTCATCACAGGAGGCCTCTTTCTCCACCTTCACCTGCACCAGGCTGTTTCTCAGCACGTCCTGTGAAGAGAAATAAGAGCTGTTCAGATTCTCAACTCCTGAAAGACTGGACTTGACAGACAGGTCCAGCACACAGTCAACATCGGCTGAACCCCTCACGGAGGTGACAGACCTCTGGGACAAAGAGTCGGTCGAGCTGCAGGGGCTGCCGGCGGCCGGCGGCGTTTTCCCGGGCGGCTCCGCCTCGGCCCCGGCCTGGGGCGGGCCCGCCGGGTCCGGGGGCGGCAGCCGCATCCACACGGGCCCGGCCTCGCCCGCCGGGTCCCGCTTGCCCGCCAGCAGGGGCGGCTTCTCGTCTTCGCCGTCCTCTTCGTCGCTGGCCAGGTCCCCGGCCGTGCGGCCGCCGCCGCCGCTGCTGCCGCTGCTGCTCCCGCCGTCCGACAGGCTCTCCACCTTCTCCGAGCAGCTCGAGGCGTCCTCTTCCTTCTTCGCGCCGTCCCCCTCCGGGCCCGCCTTCTCCTTCAGCTTCTTCTTGCACACCTTGACGATGTCGTACATGTGCAGGTAGCTGGCCGCCGCCAGGACGTCTTCCACGGGCAGGTCTTTGAACTGGAGCTTCCCCTCGTACATGAACTCCAGCAGCAGGGCGAAGGCCGGGCCCGTGACGATGTCGCTGTTCAGATGAACAATGTCCCTTTTGTCCAGCTGGTCCTTGTAGAAGAGGTGGAAGTACATGCTGCACGAAGCCAGGACCGCGCGGTGAGCCCGGAACCGGGCATCTCCCACCAGGACGGTGCAGTCGCAGAGGAAACCCTGGTGTCGCTGCTCGCTCAGGCACTGGAGCAAATGGCGGCTGTGGTCTGGGAACTCCATGCTGTCTTCATAACCTACAAACAGATACATTGCTGATTAAAGCTGGGTGGGAAACTTCGTGAGGAGAGGAGGAGGACGGGGTGGGGGAGGGGAAACGGGGGACGACCCAAAAAAAAAAAAAAAAGGAGGAGCAGGAGGAGGATGGAGGAAGAGGAGGACGACGAGGTCGACGAGGAGGACGACCAAGGAGGAGGGCAACTACACCAGTGGGGAACTTTCCCCGCCAGGCTACCCTCCCTTCTCCGCATCCGAGTCGGACCTGAGAACGACCGGACGCGCAGAAATTGCAAATGCAAATTCCAAATGTCCACGGCTGAGGAAGATGTCCACATTTCCCAGCCCACCCAACTGGCCTTCCTCACTAGCTCGCGCTGGTTGGGGGGGGAGGGGGGCGAGGGGGGGGGGCGACGGACGGGGAATGGACACACAGCAACTTTTAGACAAGTTTCCTGCAGATCGCTAAACTCTAAGCACTTCTCGCGAACGGAGGACTCTCGATCGCTTTCAGAAGATATTTAATTATGCCTGCTCAAATGATTTCCTATGGAACATACGGAATGACTTCACTTTAATTCCCAAGCTAGACCCCGATAATTGCCAATAAACAAAGGATAATTTTAAATGGAGGAAACCTGCCCATCAGCCCTCTCATTTTATTACGGTATTTTAACGGACACTCTCTTCCCTCTACTTAAAACGAAGAAACCCATGAGGTCGACAGAACAAATCTCACTCAGTCAAATAAGGAAGAAAAAAAAATAAAGGTATAATCGTTTGGGAAATTGCACGGCTTACTTTTTCGAGTCACAACAGCACAGAGTCTATTGCTTGAAAGCAGATGTTCATACCTTAAAATGCTAAGGTAGAGAACACACGCCCAAGACCCGAAAGTACTACGGCAGATGGAAGAGATCATCTTTACCAGGACCAAACTCCAAAGATTAGAAAAAATGAATTGAGAGAAAGGGTGGGGGTGGGGGAGAGAGAAGATGAGTCTTCTTCAGAGGGGTTACCCCTTGCCTGATTTCTTGGGAAAACTCGAGCGAGAGAGACGCCAACTCTGGAAACGCTCAACCGATAGTCGGTTGGCAAGCCAAATCAAGTCTCCGTTAAAAGTGACATTTCTTGGTTTGGTGGTTTCGGCCCATTTGAATGAAGACTACAAACGCACCACAGATTCTATCCCAGAAGAGATACTTGCAAACTATTTTGGGGATTTTTTTTTTTTTTCCCCCTCTTGCCCTTCCCCAACCAGCTGAAAATGGTTAGTTTCAGCATGACTCGATAGATTCGATTCTTTCCACTAGCTGCCATTCTTTCAAAAATGTATTGTTTCCCATTGTTTCCTTGAGGGGGAGGAGGGAGAAAGGCAAAGCTGGACAAAGGGTCAAAACTCAACCAAGGGTGTGTGATGTCTGTTTCAAAAAAAATAAATAAACTCGACTTCCCCTTTCCTGTGGTACCAGAAGCAAAAAAACCCAAAAAACAACACACACACGCAAAAAAAAAAAAACCACCTCTCCACCACCGGGCCCCCTGAAATGTGCATCCTGGAGCCCCAGACCCTTTAAAAACATCCCTCCTTCCCCCCCACCCCCACCCAAGAGTTACCCACACTGGCACCCTCGCCCCCAAATCTACCCTGCCACAATAAACCGAGGAAGATTTACAAATACAATCACTCTAAGTGCCCCACGGCCAACATTCATCCTAATCCTTAAGAGGGCTAAAAATAAAGATTGGAGGGCAGTTCACAAGGTAGCTGTGATCAAATTAGGAGGCTGAGAGGACAGAGAGGGACGAAGAAGGAAGCTTATAAACATCTGATCCAGCTGACTGTGGCCATATGGCAGCTGCTGCCCAGATAAAGAGATTAAGAATAGAGGAGTGCGATTACAGCTGTCTGGCCAATTCAGGCAGCTCAAATCTACAAGTTCTAAATTAGTCGCCAACACAAAAACTCCTTCAAATAATTATTGTTATGCCGAAATAAAAGATCTCTTAAATATATATCTGAAAGAGAGAAAAGAGGAAACCAGTCAAGCTATTCTCCTGGGGACAAAAGTTTTTTTTTTCCTTCTTCTTCTTTCTTTCTCTTCCCCCCACCCCCTTTAAAAAACAACAACTGCCCTGTTTCAAAGCACTACAGCTGTATGCCTCGGCAGTGCCGTTGTCGAATGCCTCAAGAATAAAGTTTTCATAGTGGAATTCGCCACGCCACCAAAGTTAAAGCTTTTTTTTTTTTTTTTTAAATCTGGAGTCCTTCTTCCACGGAGGGGAGGACGCTTCATTCGGGAGACTTTGCTCAGTTTCCCCCGAGGAAAGAGAAAAAAAAAAAGCCCCTCCGTGCCGGTGATGAGAAAGCAAGCAAAGCTCCTCTGACCTGGAACTCCTGCAGCAATCCTAAAACTCCCCATTTCCCAAACTTCAACGCAGGGAGGCTCAAAAAGTTACTCCAGAGAATGGGGACAAAAAACGCCTACCCCCCAACTCCAGCCCCAGCCTTTCCACTGCAGGAGTTGCTCTCTTCATGCCCCGTTTCCTATATTATCCCTAAACTGGGTTAGAAAAGTAATGTGATTCTGTTTCTCCCACCCCCACCCCCCGAATCGAATCCGCAAAACACCCCGACAGAAATATGCTCGAATCTAATCTATCGCTACTCCTACCTTGAGTACACATAAACCTGATTAAGTCCTTTCCTCTGAGTCTTGCTGGCTCCAGGTCTGTTAGATCGGTGGAAAAAAAGCAGACTACGAGAGACAGATGCAAAGTGGAGATGATGTTAGAGAGGAATGAGATACCTTCTCCCCACACAGATCTGCACACACTAACTCCCTGTCTGTGTGTTAGAATAAAAGGCTGAAGGATGGCAGGCTGTCAGCTGCTCTGACATCATGTTCAGATGGAAATGCTACCTCCAGCTGTGCTCCTTTTAATGCCATATGCTACTCCTCTACACTCCTGCCACCAGCTTTCTTAGGAGAACTTTTCTCTTCTGTTAGTATAAACAAAATACTTCAAAGTCTCCTTTTCTCTCCCCCCCCCCCTTCCCCATTTTCAAACTTTCTAACAGAAGAAATGGGAAAACTAAACATATGGAACCCTACTGTATTTATGGCGAGCGACGCTTCTGCCTTTAAGTCGGCGGACTGGCTTACTTACATCCTGACAAGTGGAACTCCGAGCCTGCCGGTGTCCCTCGGAAGAAAAAAAATACCTAGGCGTTTTTATGATTATCACTATTCGATGCGGAGGTTCGGCTTCAAAGCCTGCTTCCTCTGGGGTCATTCCTACCCCCTCCTCTCTGCCTCGGCCGCCCCCTCTCCCCCGTTTTCACGTTCATCGGGCCGGGCTTTTCGGCCGCCGAGAGGGCTGGCGACTAGCCCTTCTTTTCGGCCGGGTTGCCCCGGATTATTCTCATTTCTCTCCGGCCGTCGGTCCCCCCGGCCACAGGCCCTCCCGGGCACCCCACCGTCCCGCTCCAAGGGCGCTCCCCCGCCAATCGAGGGGAGTCATTCGGGGCCAACCCCGGAGACCCGGCCTGCGACGAAAAAGGCATCGACAAGCTCATCGCACCTGCCGATCCGAGGGCCCCGGTCGAAGCCCGCCCCTCTTCTCCCGCTCTGCCTTCTCCCACCGCCCCCCGTTTCCCTCGAGGGCTTCCCCCCGGGGAGGCCGAGACATGGCCACCCTCATCACCCTCCCCCCCCCCGGCCAAGGCCGCCCCGGAAAAAAGTCGGTCCGGACAGTCGGGGCCCAACTTTCCGGCTGCGTTTTCCTTTAACGACGTGACCTCGGCTGGACGGGCCGGGGCGGTGACTGATCCTCCTGACATCTGTGCATGTCAAATTTATCTCCCCAGATATTTGGGAAGGTGGGAGGGCCGGGGAGGGGGGACACGGAGCGGGGCCTCTGACTCAACCGCCGGCGTCTCGCTCTCTCTCCCTCCTAACCAAGTCCTTATAAATCCGCGAGAAATAGTTGCGAGCAACCGCTCCGTCCCCCCTCCACCCCCCGGCCCCGCCCCTCCACCCAAGTCAGGAGCCTAACTTTTCATTTTCCCCCCCCCCGCTTCCCACGGACTCCGGAAGACGGGCGCCAATGTCACCGGCCTCCGACCAAGCATGGAGGGCCACGGGGAGGGCGGCCCCACCCCCCCCCAGGACCGGCCGGGCCCCGCCGCCGCCGGGGTCCCGAGCGCCGCATTGCAAAAACCCACCGCCGCCGGGCCATCGATCGCCCGCTGGCCGACTCCGCCGGCCCGGGCGCCCTTTCGTGATCGTGATTCTTTTTATTTTAAACCTCCTCTTGGAGGGGGGAAGGGGGGGGGGGTGCGGCGATGCCCGGGGAAGGCGGCGGAGGACGCTCGGCCGGTGCAGCGGCGGGGAGGGGGGAGACAGACCTCTCCGACGCCACCGAAGGAAACGGCGCCGGGTCACGGCAGCGACAAAAGAAAAGTCATGGGGGGGGGCCGCCGCCCCCCCTTCCCCCCCCCCCCCCCCGGGGCCTTTCCGCAACCGCCCCGGCCCCCCTCCCCCGCCCCGGCGCCACTGCAGCTGCACGGCTCCCCGGAGCCTCGTCCGGCCCTGCAGCTGCAGAGCCTCCCGGCCGACCCCCCCCGCGCCCCGGCCCGCTCGTCCCTGCAGCTGCGGCGGCCCCGGGAGCCCCCGCCCCGGGGGGAGGCCGACGACGGGGGGGGGGGGGGGAGGGCAGGAGGGGGCTCCGCAGCTGCACCGCCCCCCCAACTCCAACTCCGCCTCCCGCCGTCGGCAGGACCCCCCGGCCCGACCCCGCGCCCCCCGCCCCTACCTCCTCCTCCTCCTCCTCCTGCCGGCGCCGCGGGGGTCTCAACAGCTGGTGCTCCCTCCTCCTCCTCGTCCTCCCGGGCCCGCCCTCCTCCACTCAGTTGACAGGGGGGAGGGGCGGGGGGGGGCGGCCCGGTGGCACCGGGACTCACCCGGAGGAGCGGCCCTAAGTGGCCTCCTGCCGCCGCCGCCGCCGCGGGTCCGGCTGTGCAGGGCGGCCGCTGCCCCCCGCCTTCCCTCCCGCCCGCCCTCCGGGCTGCACCCGATCGGCCCGGGCGGGGGGGAGGGGAAGGGGGGGGGAACCGAGGCCGGGCCCGGGGGGGGGGGGGCGGGGAGGGTCCGGAGGGAGGAGGAGGCAGCGCGCACGCGCGCACGCACGCGGCGGCCAGTTGGTCCTCCCCCCCCCCCCCCCGCCTTTGCAACGACACACTCACACACACACACACACGCGCGCGCACCCCCGCCGCATCCCCCTTCCTCCCTCCCTCCCCGCCCCCCCCGGCCGAGCCGGCTTCCGCGATTGACAGGCCGCGGCTGGAGCGCCGCTCCGGGCCCCGCCCCCCTCCGCGCCTCCGCCAATGGGAGCGCGGCCGCCGCGCGCCCCGTCCAATAGGGGGGCGGCAGGGGCCGGGGGGGGCGGGGCCCGGCGGCCGACGGACGGGGGCCCCGGCCAATGGAGGGGGAGAAGCCGTCCGGGCCGGCCAATCGGGAGGAGGGCGGGGGCCCGGGGGGGCGGGGCGGAAGAAAGTGACGGGCCGCTCCCGCCCCGCCCCCAAGCCGCCCGCTGGCCGCGCCCACGTTGGGCGCGCTCCCTGTGGGTTTTGTCTTTTGGGGGGCAAAGTTGGGGAGGGAGGCCCGGCTCTGCTTTGGGGCATCTCCCCAACTAGGCGATCGGTGGGGTTTGGGGAGCTCCCGCTGCGTGCCGAGCACTGTGCTGAGCGCTCGCTGCGTGCCGAGCACTGTCCTGAGCGTTCACTATGTGCAGAGCACTGTCCTGGCCGTTCGCTGCGTGCAGAGCACTGTCCTGAGCGCTCACTATGTGCAGAGCATTGTCCTGGTCGTTCGCTGTGCGCAGAGCACTGTCCTGAGCGCTCACTACGGGCAGAACACTGTCCTGAGCGCTCACTACGGGCAGAGCACTGTCCTGAGCGCTCACTGCGTGCAGAGCACTGCCCTGACCTGAGCGTTCACTATGTGCCAAGCACTGTCCTGAGCGCTCCCTGCGTGCCGAGCTCTGCCCTGGGCGCTCACTGTGTAGAGCACTGTCCTGAGCGCTCACTATGTAGAGCACTGTCCTGAGCACCTGCTGCGGGCAGAGCACTGTCCTTAGCGCTCGCTGCATGCAGAACACTGTACTGAGCACTCGCTGCATGCAGAACACTGTACTGAGCGCTGGCTGTGTGCAGAGCACTACTGAGCGCACACTGTGCTGAGCGCTATGCAGAGCACTGTCCTTAGCGCTCGCTGCATGCAGAACACTGTACTGAGCACTCGCTGCATGCAGAACACTGTACTGAGCGCTGGCTGTGTGCAGAGCACTACTGAGCGCACACTGTGCTGAGCGCTATGCAGAGCACTGTACTGAGTGCTCACTGTGCGGAGCACTGTACTGAGCGCTTATGGGGTGCGGGGGAGGGGGAGAGGTGAAGTCGGGGGCTCCAAGAGGATGCCCAGATGCCCGGGCGTGGTGCTGCTTACTGGACGGCTGCAGGTTTTCAACCCCCAACTGCCATCCCGGGGGAGGGGGAAGATCCATCGGGGCAGATGCACTTACAGATCCAGGCTGCCGGCACTTGAGGGGAAGGAGCCCGGGACAATGAAGCTAATTTCAGCTGCAAACCTAATAATAATAATGTCGGTGTTTGTTAAGCCCTTACTATGTGCAGAGCACCGTTCTAAGCGCCGGGGTAGATACGGGGGTCATCAGGTTGTCCCCCGTGAGGCTCACAGTTAATCCCTCATTTTCCAGATGAGGGAACTGAGGCCCAGTGAAGTGACTTGCCCACAGTCACACAGCTGACAAGCGGCAGAGCCGGGAGTCGAACCCATGACCTCTGACCCAAGGCCGGGCCCTTTCCACGGAGCCACGCTGCTTCTGCTAGCCCGACTCACCGCCGCAACGTGGGTCAAAATGCCATCTTTAAAGAAGTTAGACCGCAGACAAGAAGCAGCGTGGCCTGGTGGTTGGAACACAGGCCTGGGAGTCAGAGGACACGAGTTCTGATCCCGGAACCGGCACTCGTCTGTTGGGTGGCCTTGGGCCTCGGTGTCTCCCCCAGCGCTTAGAACGGTGCTCTGCACATAGTAAGCGCTTAACAAATACCAACATTATTATTATTAAGCCGTAAAATGGGGTTAAAGCTGTGTCCTCCAGGCGGAACGGACGTTGTGTCTGTCCCGATTAACTTGTATCTACCTCAGCGTTTCCAACGGTGCTTGACACATAGTAAGTGGAAGCGGCGTGGCTCGGTGGAAAGAGCCCAGGCTTGGGAGTCAGAGGTCGTGGGTTCGAATCCCCGCCCTGCCACCTGTCAGCTGGGTGACTGTGGGCAAGTCACTTCACTTCTCTGGGCCCCAGTTCCCTCATCTGTAAAATGGGGATGAAGACTGCGAGCCTCACGTGGGACAACCTGATGGCTCTGAATCTACCCCGGCGCTTAGAACAGTGCTCTGCACATAGTAAGCGCTTAACAAATACCAACGTTATTAAATACCATTTAAAAAAAAACATAGTAAGCACTTAAACACCATAAAAAAGTTGAGGAAGTAAGGGGGGCATAGTGCTGGCTCTGCTGATACTCAAGATGTGAAAGGTACCAACGAGAGACTGAATTCCCTGAGGTGATTGAGGTAAGAATTGAGGTAAGAAATTGGGGCTCCGTTGCAACCTTCAACTAGAGATGAAAACATTCAACATATTCACAGCAGCGTCACCCCACCTTTAGCCACCTTTTAGACGCTTGTATCAGCCCACCCACTTTCAAAACTGCCGTCTGAGAACCTGGGTTCTCTTTTCACGAACAGAGACCGACCCCCCCCCCCGCCCCGGAAGGTGGAAGCAGGGGCTGCCAATAATTTCTTATTGTTCTTGAACTTTCGGGTGATCCTGGGGTTTTCGTTCTGGTGATGGAATATTTAGTTTTAATACTTTCTGTTTGAAGTCAGGACAGTTTATGCTCCTGGATGGATGAGATATAAAAAAAAAAGAGAGAAAAGTACAAAAGGAATCCTGACCATTTGATGGGTTCCAAAGGGTCTTGGAAAAATTTGCATTTCAAATCAGGAAGGCATTTCCCACAAAAAGTTATTTAAAAGATTATCTGCCGGGCTTACGTCCCTTGACTGTTTGTCTTGACTAACAGGAGGGATAAGAAACTTAGGAACATAAATGATCGCATCAAGATTACCTTGTAATCACATAAAACATAAGATACCGGCAACAAACTGCTTTAGAACACGGAAGACCTTAGGGTTTCCTAAGTGGGAAGGTGTGAAGTGCATGGCCAATAGACAATTTTCTTGTTGAAATACCATTAAAATTACTTGGAATATACCTGTCCATTTACTCCCTATTATCACCTATGATATCTGGGAGCCAATGTACCCTTTACTGATATTTAAAGAAGCAGGAATGACACCTCTTCTTCCCTCTCCTCTGAGCTCGTTTCTCTCCCCCTCCCCCTCCCCCCAGTTCTGTAATGTAAGGAAAGAAAGATGATAAATATATAAAGTATTTGGAGCCGGTCACCGGTGGCAGTAGATATTTACTGAGCGTCCACAGAGGGGCATAAGTAAAAGGTAACAAATTAGAGTCCGGCTGTGTCTTCACAAGGGATGAATTTGAGATTTGGCATTTATTCAGTTAAATCGCTCAATGTAGATAGCCCGTCTGAAAATCCCGGCCCCCACATCAAATCCCGATTCCACGGTGCTCTCCCACGTGCTTAGTACAGTGCTCTGTCCACACCTAAGTACTCAATAAATAGCGAAGCAGCATGGCCTAGTGGATAGAGAAGGGGCCTAGGAGTCAGAAGGACATGGGTTAATAATAATAATTGTGGTATTGGTTCGTCTCTGCCACTTATCTTCTGGGTGATCTTGGGCAAGTCACTTCACTTCGCTGGGCCTCAGTTACCTCATCTGGAAAATGAGGATCGAGGCTGTGAACCCCATGAGGGGCAGGGACTGCGTCCCACCCGATTTGCCTGTTGTATCCACCCCAGGGCTTAGTACGGTGCCCGGCACATAGTAAGTGCTTAACGAATGCCACAATGATTATTATTATTACCAGGGGTGATCCCATGGCGTACTGTGGCAAGCACGGGCTGGGGAGTCAGAGGTCATGGGTTCAAATCCCGGCTCCGCCACTTGTCAGCTGTGTGACTTTGGGCAAGTCACCTTCTCTGTGCCTCAGTTCCCTCATCTGTAAAATGGGCATTAAGACTGAGCCCCACGTGGGACAACCCGATCACCTCGTATCCTCCCCAGCGCTTAGAGCAGTGCTTTGCACACAGTGAGCGCTTAACAAATGCCATCATTATTATTATTATGTCAGAGAAGCTGGGTGGTATCAGGCTTTTCCGCTTAAAATACAAAAATTTAAAATAGACGTTTAGTTAGCATCGGAGACGACCCTGCTCTACGATGATTTAGGACTCTCAAAAAGCAACAAAACGCTAGAAGGCATAAAAGCGTTTTGGTTTCTCTTAGGATTTGATCCCCAGAACAGCTACAGAAGGAGTTATTTGATAGGCGTGTGCAGAACGAATGAACAGGAGTCCCGTCTCCTTAGCCGCCTTTATTCTTTCCCCTTCGGTTCCTTGGTCGAATGAAGGATTCAACATTTTAACGTCAAGAGGGAGGCTAACGTTTCCTCCACAGTTTGAGGAAAAACAGCTGGCAAGTCGCAAACTATTCTGCAAACATCGATCGGCAGCTTTCAGGATAGAGTTCCCCAGGTGCTAATTCAAGCAAAAGAGAAGCTGGGGACCTGTAGCCTCAGAAGCGGCTCTAAAAACCATCCAAAAGTTAGAGGGGAGTAAAAAAAAAAAATCTGCTCATCGTCACCGTCGTTATCATCATCATTATTATCATCATCTTCTGTGTGCAGAGCACTGTAATGGGTATTAGTCGTATTTATCGAGCTCTTACTGTGTGCAGAGCACTGTACTGAGCACTTAGGAGAGTACAGTGTAACGATAAGCGGACACATTCCCTGCCCACAGTGAGCTTAGGGTCTTGGTGGCATCTAGTCAATCAGGCAATCGATCGTATTCATTGAGCGCTTACTCTGTGCAGAGCACTGGGCTAAGAACTTGGGATGGGACAGTGTAACGGCAGTCACGCTCCCTACCCGCAATGAGCTTAAGGTCTAAAAGCAGAGGACGCCATCCCCGCCCTAGGTAATGATACCCAGATGTTAGAGGCTGGTTCTGCATAAAACAGACCCACCTTTTATAGCTATCTTAATGGTAGTTGTTAAACACTTATGTTTCAAGCCCTATTCTAAATGCTGAAAGAGGCACGAGTTAATCGGGGTGAATACAGGCCCTGTCCCATATGGGGCTCACAGTTTAAGAAGAAGGGAGAACGGGTATTGAATCCCCATTTTGCTGTTGAGGAAACTGAAGCACAGAGCAGTTAAATGACTTGCCCAAAGTCACACAGCGGGCTGGTGGTAGAGCCCGCGTTAGAACCCAGGTCCTCAAGTTCCCAGGCCCTGGCTTTACCCACCAGGCTCAGCTTGTCTGTCTTGTCTCTTTCCATATAGATCGTGTGAAGATAACCTTTGATTTTCTTGTCCACAGGGTTCCGGGAATGTCCTTGACAGTTTAGAATCCCAATCCTCTCTCCTCCTCCAGAAACGCTGGAGGGAAAAAAAATCTCTCCCTTCACCCCTCTTTCCGTATCCTCCCCTCGAAGTTGGAGCTGTCCACTGCCCTGGCCTCCGGCAGCCCTGCTTCCAATAACGGTCACAGGAACAACAACAACAACAATAATAATATCTGTGGTATTTGTTAAGCACTTCCTACATGCCAAGCACTGTACTAAGCCCTGGGGTAGATACAGTATAAGCAGATCAGACACAGCCCCTGTCCCACACGGGGCCCGCAGTCTGGGTAGGAGGGAGAACGGCGACTGAATCCCCATGTTGCAGATGAGGATCCTGAGGCACAGAGAAGTTAAGTGACTTGCCCAAGGTCACACGGCAGGCGGATGGCAGAGGCGGGATTAGAACTCGGTTCCGTCCCCTCTCCACTAGCTCCCACCTCCCACAGAGGTGCACAGAGTGCACCCAGAGGGTCCTCGATAAATACCATCACTGGGCAGCAGAAGCTGAGAGTCCCTGACTCTCCCCGGCCCCTCCATCAGTCGTGCAGCGTGACGCCGTGGTCTCTGGGCACACTCTCTCTTTCTCGCTCACACACACGACCTGAGGAGGATCCCTCTCTGGAGATACCCTTCAGAATCCCCCTAATAATAATAATATTTCTTCAGTGCGCATTGCCTGTCAAGCACTTTAGCCAGGGCTGGGTTAGATAGGTGCTCTTTCCACTAGGCGACAGTACTTCTCTCTTTATCGAGTACTTACTGTGTGCGGAACACTCTGCTAAGCCCTTGGAAGAGCACATTACAAAAATCAATCAATTCATCAGTCATTTTTACTGAGCGCTTACTGTGTGCAGAGCACGTCCTAAACGCACGGGAGACGCCGGTATAACAGACACATTCCCTGCCCACAAGGAGCTTAGAGTCTAGAGCAGTCTTCTTTCTCCACTGGGCTAGAGGAGAGTTTCACCCAAATGAGATTCCTCTCGATGGATGCCAATCTAGAAGGCACCGATGAAGAGAAACTTTCTCCACCTCACTGGATGCTTTCTCAAAGGACGGGGGAACGATCGGTTTAACTAGAAAAAGAAATCCGCAAAATCGCACACGTCGGTTCATCCTGAGACTCTGAGAACGTAAAAGATTATATTTTCATTTGCATGGTTTGCTGGGTTTTATTTGGCAGATAGAATAACAACAGGCTACAGTGAGCCCATAAAACGAAGCGAGAACGGCAGCACATTTTTGTGGCGGAATGTAATAGTTATGGCTGAAGGGCTTACATAATTCATCTTCAATTCTTCTGTCTGTATTTATTGTTGTTTAAATGAAAATTAAGCTCTTAGGGCCATAAGGAGGCTGCTGTTATCTGATCAGGAACTTGATTGAGATCCTCTATCTTCCGTGACTCTTGAGGGCTTCTGTGGGTAATATTTAAAAGCAGTGGGGAAAATATCTACTGATGAAAGTGCCCCTCTGTTCAACTCTACTTTCGTTGTCCTTTTCTACCTTTCAAGGAGGAAAACATGAAAGCCTATCTTCCGTCTTCTACACTGCAGGGGAGTTTCACTCAAATGAAGTTACAGAAACAGCTTGACCTAGCGGAAAGAGCACGGGTCTGGGAGTTAGAGGATCAGGATTCGAATCCCGGCTCCACCATTTGTCTGCCGTGTGGCCTTGGGCAAGTAGCTGAACTTCTCTGGGCCTCGGTTCCCTCATCTGCAAAATGGGTGGGATCTGATGATTTTGTATCTGCCCCACGCTTAGTACGGTTCTTGGCACAATGTAAGCGCTTAGCAAATAGCACAATTGTTATTATCATTTATGAAGTTCTTATTGATGGATAGGAGTTCTCAGAAAGGATATTCAGGCCGAGAGGTCTTGCCAACTTTTTTAGTAGGTAAATAGACAAGTGAATTAAGAAGGACTTCACCGCACTGCCTTCTGCTGATTTCAGAGAAGACTTACTACAATTTTAAACCCTGTTTATAGGATAATTAATGTCGATGGGGTAGACCTCTTGACTGTGAGCTCATTGTGGGCAGGGAACATGTCTACCAACTCTGTCGTGTTGTACTCTTTCAAGCGCTTAGTACAGTGCTCTGTACACAATTTAGTCCTCATAAATATCATCGATTGGCTGATAGACCTAGATAAGGCTATTTTTCTGCCGGCGATTTAATTCCGAAATAAAACCAAAGTTTTTAAAAATGCCCAATGGTGACAGCGCTCTCATTCTCTTTATGTTTAAAAAACATTCCTGTTATAGTAATATTAATAATGGAAGATCTGACAATCCATTTAAAAAGAGAAAATGGAAGACTTTTTTGGCCCAGAAGAGGATTGGGAGATATTACAATTCACAGGTTTCTCTTTCATCAATCAACTCATCATATTTATTGAGCACGTACTGTATGCAGTACACTATAATAAGCACTTCATTTACTGAGTGCAGAGCACTAAGTACTTTGGAGAGGGCAGAATAACAGAGTTGGTAGACAAGTTCCCGGACCCCATTTCACATCGTGAGAGGACACAGGTAAATTACATTTTCAGGAGGCTGGAAAATCAGTCCGTGAGAGGGCCATAAGTGATCAGTTTCTGAAAAGTTTAGCAGTCACCGTACCGAATTGACCGGCCTTGGACCTTCATACAGGAAGGTCAGGGATAAGTAGTAGCTTCCATTCCTGCTGTATTGAAGAATTAAATACAAACCGTTCAGAGTGTGCTGAAATAGAGAATTAATAAAGACTTCACTGCCGTCTATAGACAATAATTGATATTAAATTACAGAATTAATGGTTATAATTTAGACAGTCCTTTAAATTAATACCATTAATTTACTAATATGTAAGTTTTTGGGGTTTTTTGTTTCTATTTTTTTTTAACCTTCTCTCCCTAATTCCAGGAGTCAAAATGGGAAGTAAAATAAACAAAAACAGCATTTCGTCTCACTCTGTTTCTGGGAGTGTTCCTATTGGACCATATAGATTACTCAGAGTTCGAGGACTGGAAAGGGGGAAAGCGATAATGATGTCAAGAGCCAGATAAAGTCAGCTCAGTGTGAAAAACGTTCTGGATTTTCTTTTCATTTGAAATGTATTTTTGAAAACGTTCTGACATTTGGGATCAGAGGGCAGGGACCCGCAAAAACACCTCTCTTGTGGGGAAGCCAGAAAATAAAACAAGTATTGTGCTTTCCCAAGCACTTAGTACAGTGCTCTGCACACAGTAAGTGCTTAATAAATAAGATGAATGAATGAAAAAGAAGGGGGGAAACTGAGGAGGCACTTCAAGGTCGTGGGAAAGCACAGCCTCAGACAGTGTGGTATCTCACCCGAAAGAATCTTATAAGATTCCGTTTTGCAGTTGAGGAACCGAAGCCCAGAGAGGTTAAGCCACTTGCCCAAGGTCACACAGCAGGCCGGAGGTAGACCAGGACTAAAACTTGGGTCTCCTGACTCCCAGTCCCTTACTCACCCAGGGATATCCCCACTCCCCTCTAAACTGGAAGCTCGTCCTGGGCAGGGAATGTGTCTACCGACTCTGTTCTAGTGTATTCTCCCAAGAGCTTATTGTACAGTGCTCTGCATGCAGTAAGTGCTCCATAACTATAATTGAATGAATGAGAGTAGAAAAGACGGGGGGGGGGCATTAAGGACAGGAGTCAGTTCTTGGAACAAGGCAGTAGTTCTGCCCTTTAACTCTTCCTTTCCCTTCCTCTCTTTTTCCACACCAAACCAAAATTGCAATTCCAGATTTCCTCTGAGGGGTGATTTTGATGCCAATCCTTCATCCGGGTGCGCCTACTCTAGCTCACCCACCCTATTAATCAGTCACTCAACAATCGATAGTATTTAATGAGCATCTCTTGGGCGCCATCCTAAGTGCTTAGGAAAGTACAATAGAAGAAAGCTCCTTGTGGGCAGGAATTATGCCTTTTACCTCCACTGTGCTCTCTTCAGTGCTGAGGACAGAGCTCTGCACTGCACTGAATATTTTATTCACTGAGGGAAAAGATAGGGTCCCTGCCAGCAAGGAGTTTACAATCCAGCTGTCCGAGACAGTAAAAAGCAAGCTTTCAATGTCTTATTGAACCTCCGTCTCAGTTCGGCTATTCTACTTTCCGCTGCAGAGGCGAAAGAGTGGAATACAGAGAGCAAAATCCCAGGAGCTAATGACCTTGAGACAGAGTTCAGCTTTAGCGACCCCTGAAGTATATTTTTCGATTGAGGTTCCCGCCCCCGAATATTGGATTCTTTTCTTCAGCAGAGATCTTTCTGGAGCGGAGTCTTTCTGAAATATTCCCCCCCAAAGTCCTTATTTTAACTCAAAATTACAATCCGGGGGACTAGGGTCAGTTTGCTTTGCAGATGGCCAAATAGATAATAAAGACTCAGTTCATGAATAATGCTCACTTAGAAAGAGGACAAAAGCAACAGGGGAAAAAAGATCCAAATTGAACCAAATGTGCATGCTATATTTAAAAAAAAACAACACCCCATGGAAATGATAAAAGAAAAAAAAGAACCAGGGGCCTAATTAAGGCTGCTCTCCACCCCAGTGGCACTCAACTGAGATCAACTGGTTGGAACTATTTCTCCTCAAATCAATAAAGAAGTCATAACTGCAACCAAATTTTAATTTAAAGAATTTTTTTTTTTTGCACAGCTCTTTCAGTTTGCCTTATTTTCTTCTTTTATAACATTAACACTTTTTTTGGTTAAAAAAAAACGTGTGAAGGATTAATTTGTCGGAGGAGGGGAGTTGGGGGTGCCTAACACAGGACAGATGGTTTGGGTGTGACACGACAGTTTTCGTCTGTGGCACCTCACTGCTGGTCCTGTGGCAAGCCAGTGCGGTCGAGCTATGGCCGAAGGCCTCATTTCCGAGGGGCTAAGGGATGTTCTCCCTCGCCTGATAAATCCCCGCTGCCCTGTGTCGCAACCGACCCGAGAGCTAAGTGGAACGAATCGAGCCCCAACCTCAAGCTCTTACAAATACCCCGATAGTTAGATGGGTCACATATGTCTCGAGGCACAAGAGAAGCAGCGTGGTCTAGTGGATAGAGCGCAGGCCTGGGAGTCAGAAGGACCTAGGTTCTAATGCCGGCTCCGCCGCTTGTCTGCTGGGTGGCCAACGGCAAGTCGCTTGACTTCTCTGGGGCTCGGTTACCTCACCTGGAAAATGGGGGTTAAGACTGTGAGCCCCTTGTGGAACATGAACTGTGTCCAACCTGATTAGCTTGTATCTACCCCATTGCTTGGAAGAGTGCCTGGTATGTACAAAGTGCTTAACAAAAACCATTAAAAAAAAAAAGGCCCTTATGAAAATCCATCTCCTCCAGGAGGTCTTCCCTGATTAATCTTTCTTCTTCCTATCCTGAATTTCCCCACTAACTGCCACTTCAGTACTACCCTGTCACCTAAGCCATTTCATCCTCACCACCCCCTGTCCCCCCTTCCCCGAGGCACTTAGGTACATATCTTTACTAGTTATTGCTTCCCCCTGCCTGTGATTTATTTTAGTATCTGTTGCCCCAGCTAGATTGTAAACCCCAGGAGGTCAGGGATGGTGTCTACTAACACTATTGAACTCTCGCAAGCATTTAGTACAGTGCTCTCCGCAGCTTAAGTGCCTAATAAATATTGGTGTTTGATTGATGTCAATCGGCATTCATTCTTTTTTAAATTCTATGTCACCTAATTGTAAGAGCGTGGGACTAGGAATCAAGAAACTGGAATTCTAGTCTCACCTCTGCCACTGATCTGCTCTGTGGCTTTGGCCAAATCACTTAACCTCTCTGGGCTTCAGTTTCTTCAGTAAAATGGGGAGAAGATAGATCTGGAAATGAATGTGAGACAGGGACTGTGTCCGTTCTGGCAAGCCGGTGTCTGCCTCCCTGCTTAGCACAAAGTAAACACTTGATGAATACAGTTAATACCATTTACTTATTTATTCCTCTAACTCCTCCTGCCATATGCTTGCTTCTACCAGTTGCATCCTTTTTCTTGTTCCGGCTCCCGCTATTTGTAAATAATCTGTGGTCTCCATTTGATTGTAAACTCCTTAAGAAGAGGGAATACATCTTAGCCTGCTGTTGTACTTCCAGAAGCACTTAGTACATTGCTCTGTACACAGTGGGTGTTCAGTAAATACCGCCAATTGATCAACTGATTGATTCTGACCTCTGGTTAGTGTGCGTTTCATTTGGTCTGGGGCCCTTCTTTATAAACATTGCTGGAGGGCTTAATAATTCCGGTACGTTAAGCACTTATTAAGTGGCAAAACATCGTGCTACGTTTTGGGTGGTTTTAAAATAATCACATCAGGAACAGTCTCTGTCCCTAACGGGGCTCACAGTCTGAGGGATCGGGAAAATGGGTATCTTAACCCCAATACACGGGTGAGGAAACTGAGGTCCGTAGGGGTGGCTCAAGGTCACAGCTAATCCATTTGACCGGCTCGGTGAAAGGAAGAGGTTTGATATATACAGGACCCTATCCCCCTTCTGAATAGAATAGAACCTCTTTTTGTGAATAAACTGAATTATTTTATGATTTATTAATGCCCCTTCCATCCTAAAGCTTCCTCCTGGCCACTTCTGAATCGTGAACCCAAAGGTGTGAAATGCTATATGCGGAACTGAGCTGAATTCTGTAACATTTTTTATCAGAGCTGCCTCTCAGGCATAAAATCTCTGCACATTCAAGGAAATTTTTTTTAAAAAATGTCAGAAATGATGTGCAAGGTAAGGTTTTGCCTAAGAATGCTAATTTACACATAAGTATTGTGGGAGTTTGCTATTGTAAAGGCTCTTCCCAAAGAAGCAGGCAATTACCACAGTAACTCCTGTCATATGGCATACATAGACATTCCAAAAAAAAGTAAAACTTTGAGGAGGAGAAGAAAAGGCAAATTCAGGACAGCATGTGGGAGGGAAAGATGGTGGTTCGTTTTTGCCACTGTTAGAAAAGGGGAGAGAGAGACAGAGAAGGAGAGACAGAGAACCATTAACAAATTCTTCTTCAATTTCCCTTACTCACCAAACCCACTTGCCAAAACCAGTACTGCAATCCAAGGTATTTATTGTACACCCACTGGGTAGGGGAGCACTGGAGTAGGCTCTTGGAGAGTACAGTGGAGAGTAAAATTGGAGTACAATGGTGTACAAAAACACACTTCCTATCCTCAAGGAGTTTACAATCTAACGGGATGGCAAAAAAACCCATGTGGATAAGCTGAAGCTTTAGTCTAAAAGTTTGTTGCCGGCAGGGAACGCGGCTGCCAACTCTGCTGTATTCTACCCCCCCAAGTGCTTAGTTTAGTGCTCTAGACCGTAAACTCCATCTAGACTGTAGCTCATTGCAGGCAGGGTATGTGTCTGTTATATTTTTGTGTTTTACCCTCCCAAGTCCTTAGTTCAGTGCCCCGCACGCAGTAAGCGTACCATGAATATGACTGAATATGTGTTCCGGGCCAGAGGGAGGACGTGGGCGAGAGGTTGGTGGAGAGATAGACGAGATGGAGGGACAGTGAGAAGGTTAGTTTAGAGGAGTGAAGTGTGTGGGCCGGCTTGTAGTAGCTGAGTAGCGAGGTGAGGGAGGAGGGGGCGAGGTGATTAAGCGCTTAAAAGTCAATGGTGAGGAGTTTTGGGGTGATGTGGAGGTGGATGGGCAACGACTGGAGTTTCTTGAGGAGAGGGGAAACGTTTCCTGAACGTTTTTGTAGAAAAGTGATCCTGGCAGCAGAGTGAAGTATGGACCGGAGTGGGGAGAGACAGGAGGCAGGGAGGTCAGCAAGCAGGTCGATACAATCATCCAGGCGGGAGAGGAGGAATGATTGGATTAATGTGGCAGTTCTGAGCCATGCCTGGAAAACTCAGGCTCCCACCAAGGACTGGTATCTCCTATCATGATCATCACCTATCAATCAGTCGTATTTATTGAGCACTTAGTATGTAAAGGACACTGTTTTAAGAGCTTGGGAGATGCACTACAACAGATTTGGTAGACACAGTCCCTGCCCACAGTGAGCTTACATTCTAAGGGGACATTATTATTATTTATAATAATATGAATAATAATACCGACAAGAGTATTTTTGATCCGTTTCCCTGACCAACTAGATCACTCTTTTCATTTGTTCACTTTTTTCCACCACACAAGTTTGCCAACAGCTCATCCAAAACGGCCTACTACCTTTTGATAGGCAAAGCTAGTCACTATATATCACACCTCCTCCTCCTCGCACCTGCCGGGATTTCTATGTCTTTTAGACTCAAGAAGTCACAAGGCGGGAAAGCCGCCAACACGGACCAGGATCGAAACCCCAAGAGGGCAGTCGAGAACTCAGACGAGAAAACACAGCCATTTCGGTGTGCTCTTTGCGGGGCCTTGTCGGAGACTGAAGAGAGGAGGCCAAAGCCTGAGCCCAGATCTCCGGAGGGTTGTGAGGATGAACTAGCAAACTGGCAAAGCCAAGTCTGCAGAGAGCTCCTCAAGAATCTGGCACGAGTAGTGTAGGAAAATAACGCTGGGGTCGAGCCAGGAAACTTGGAAAGGAATTATTTCAGAAGCCCAGATTGCTCTCACATATATGCTCTTGCGACGTTATGCTCTTTTACTAATGAATAACTAACTCACCCTTTTTTTTTAAGGTTTTTCTTAAGTTCTTACTAGGTGCCAGGCACTGTACCAAGCGCTGGGGTAGGTACGAGTAAATCGGGATGGACACAGTTCCTGTCCCACAAAGAACTTCCAACCTTAATGTCCATTTTACAACTGAGGTAACTGAGGCACAGAGAAGTGAAGTGACTTGCCTAAGGTCAAGCAGCAGACAGGTGGCGGAGCTGGGATTAGTACTCAGGTCCTTCTGACTTCCAGACCCTCATGCTGCCTTGGCTGTATAAAAGGTGCCGTGGGGATCCAGGAGTGAGTTATTGGCCTTTGATGAGAAGTTAGTTGAGAAGTTAGATGAGAAGCACCATGGTCTAGTGGATAGAGCACAGGCCTGGGAGTCAGAAGGAACTGGTCTCTAGTCCCATCCCTGCCACATTTCTGCTGTGTGGGACCAAATCACTTCACTTCTCTAGGCTTCAGTTCCTTCAGCTGTAAAATGGGGGTTATCTTTGGGAGCCCCATGTGGGACAGGCACTGTGTCCAACCCTATTATCTTGTATCTATCCCAGCGTTTAGTACAGTGCCTGGCACACAGCACTTAACAAATACCATAAATAAACTACGCCTTGTTTGGGTGACATCCATGGGCACTGGGCCACTTGGGAGAGACATGGGCCAGTTTCCCGCCACCTGAGATGAAGGGGAGGAAGTGAATCCAGTGTACCAGTACCCTCGTGGTCCAGGCCCAGATGTTGCCATGGTTACCAACCCCGGGGCAGCTCATACCACCAGCAAATTCCTCCCCTCCTCCCTCCACTGGACACGACCTGCTGCCCACCCAGTGGCTTGTGTTGGTTACCTGGTAGCTGCTGGAGGGAACGAACCCTCATCGTGAGCGGGGAACGTGTCTACCAACTCTGTTGCGTCGTACCCTCCCAAGCGCTTAGTCCAGTGCTCAGCACCTAGTAAGCACTCAATAAATACCACCGATTGATGAATTTGGTGGATCGATTTTTGTCTTCCACCTGGCTGTTGCTAAACAACATCTTTTGAGGTTATGTTCTACTGTGCCCTCAAATGTTTGTTTGGCGCTCCCTGCTTGGATAGACCCCATTTCCCCTCACCATATGGCCATTGTTTGGGTATTCTGCTGTCATCCATTCTCCTCACACGTCCTGCCCGGCCTTATCGCTGGGACCGATGCTTCGATGCCGGCGGGGGATGACCACGTTCCAGGACTCATTGTCGGGGGGGGGGGGGAGGTCTTCCCTGGCCGTTTGATGTTTCATTTGGTGCCGGTTTATAATAGCAATCGTCGCTGCCGTATTTTGGACTTCTCGATTGATCTGTATGCTGGAGATATTCCATTTACCTATACTGAGACTAATTCTAATTCATTTCATATCTTCCTTTGAAATTGTATGGTTGTTTGGGCGATATCTTCCATTTTCTCCTTTAAAAATGTAGCAATATCAGGCTTGATCTTATCCTGCAAGTATTCGACAATAACAGAATTGAATGCTTCACCAGCATCAGTAGCGTCATCAATGGTGTTTATTGTTAAGTCGTTTGGTGCTGGGGTAGATACAAGTTAATCAGATTAGATGTGTCCCTGTCCCACATGGGGCTCAGGCTCTTAATCCCTATTTTACAGATGTGATAACCGAGTCCCAGAGAAGTGACTTGTCGAAGGTCAAACAGCACACATGTGGTGGAGCTGGGTTTAGAACCCAGGTCCTTATGACTCCCAGGCCCATGCTCTATCCACTAAATAACTGCTTCTCTACTGATTGAGCACTCTGTGCGGAGCACTTTTCCTAGGAGAGAGAAATACAACAGAGTTTGTGGACATGTTCCCTCTCACAACGAGCTTCTAAGGACATATTAGAGGAGTTTTTTCAACTTTATTCATTATTATAGGGCTTTTAAGGATTTATAAAAGTCTTTGTAAATCTCAGTCTGGGGAAGTGCACGTTTTCAAAATATTTTTCTCAGGTGGCACTGAGGACCACAACATTGAGCAAGCCAAAAATATCAATAGATCCAAGAGGGTTCAGGATTAGTCTGTGGATGAGAGTCTCTCCGTGGGTTATTAGAGAAAAACATCAAGAGTTAAAGGGAAAAATTGACAATGTCAGTTCATCCAGAGCCAGGAGGATGGGGGTCAAGAAGCCCACCATTACAAGGTTCTTCCCGGCATCCTTTGCTACCACTGGTGGAAACAATGTTGGGTTAGACGGAGCATTGGTCTGAGCCAGAAATGGTGGAGATTTTGTCTACCAACTTTACTGTATCCTTCCAAGTGTTTAGTGCAGGGCTCTGCACAGAGTAAATGCTCATTAACTACTATTGATCGATTGCTGAATTCAGACAGAGCAATTTTAGAAAAATTCACAGTACTTGAAAGAAGCTAAGGTTCTTAGTTTCCCTAGGTTTCAATGGATTTGGCTGTTACTTGAAGCTCAATCCATTCCATGTTCATTGGTGATGCAATAACTCCTCTGAATTTTAGTTTACAGGACTAAAAAAAAGGAGCTATTCTGCCTCGCCCTATTATCTGCTGCTTGGTGGTCTCTTCAGATAAAGGGAATTGTTCTTTTTCTCACCCAATTTGGTTCTTTCTCCCTCATTTCAGAGCTTCCTGAGACCCAGAGCTCCTTTTTTAAAGGTGTTAGTTAAGCACTTACTATTTGCCCAAACACTGTACTAAGCACTGGAGTAGATACAAGGTAATCTGTTTGGACACAGTCCATGTCCCACACAGGGCTCACTGTCTTAGTCCCCATTTTAGAGATGAGGTAACTCGTTCCTGACCACATTCACTTTGCTTTCAGCATCTGATGTTTTTTCCAGGGTTTTCTTCCCACTCTGCCAATCGATCAATTATCTTTATTGAGCGCTTACTGTGTGCAAAGCACACTTGGGAGATACAATATAATACTCTGTCCACTCTGTTCAATCTCCTTCTCTCTTTCTACCAAATGGAGAACTTTTTATTTAGTATATGGAAGAGATACTTCTGTAGTTATTTTGGTGAGTAAAAAGAAATTTCTGGGTTCTAACCTCATTCCTTGAATCATAATGGCATTTGGGTTTCTCCCAGGGCATTGCTGAATTGACAGAACTTCAAGGTAAGTTATAGCAAGGGTAATAGTAAGGCTGTGGTAAGGTCCTTTCTTTCCAATCATGAATTCATGAAGTACAAACTGCTGCCCCATGGGCTAGAATAGTATATCTTTAAGAGGGAAAGTTTGATTTTAATCCAGAAGAGAAATCAGAAGTTTTCCCATCTTACGTGTCCATCCCCATTTTTGGCTTAAGATCTCAGTATTTTCTGATTCACAATCATTGCTTGGATATTATACAACTCTATTTTGACATGTTTCACCGTTTTTTTTCCATATTATTAATAATTTGTGACCAAGGCAGAATATCTCCCTCTCTTCTCTTACCTTTCTCCGGTCAGGGACCCTGCATGGATTTGTGCATTTGTAGCTGATCTAAGCTATCACTACCTAGTTACCTTGGAAAACTATCTCATTTTCTATTTGGGTGTGGCATCTAATTAATGACAAATCCCTGAAAAGGAGGGGGAAATAACGATTGATTGATGGATTGATTGAATTTTCTTTGTGACACATTCCAAGTTACTTTCATCCTCCCTTCTGTCAGGGGTTTTATTGATGCATATCCTCTGCAAAAGTTTTCCAACCTTTTTTACATTTTTTTAAAAATGGAATTTAAGCACTTGCTGTGTCAAGCACTGTTCTAAGCACTGCAATTATTCTAAAACATGTATCTGTATATATGGCGTCCAATTCAAACTCTGTCTGCATATTTTTCATCCTGTGCCCTCGACAGTGTGCCTGCAATAATTAGTGATCTTGGAGCATAACACAACTTCATCTCACACAACTGAAGATTTAAAAAATTAGCCTGTGGAATTATGGAGCTATGTTAAACAAAATTTTCTTTAAGAATGTTACTAGGGGTTTATGATCAGTTTTTACCACAAATGATCTTATACATAAAGAGACATGGAATGTTTCTCATATAAATACAGATTCTTAAAGCCTCATTCTCTATTTGGGTAGTAAGTCTCTAGAGAGAGTCTTAGATGTATGCAACTGGTCTCTAATCTGGTCCGAATTTTGGAATGAACTCTACTTGTAATCTTGGCTCATTAAAATGTAAGATCCTTGAAAGGATCGGCTCCTGCTTCTTTCTGTTAAGGTACTCTCCCAGTACCTAATTCTGGCTTCTGCTTACAGTAGGACCTGAATAAATGTGGATGATGGAGTGAATGAATGAATGAATGGCTGGCTGGATGGATGATTGAACCAACGGATGAATGAATGAATGAATGAACAAATGAAAGAACAAATGGTTTTTGAAGCATCCACCCAGGGTTTGGTTTTTTGTTAGTATCAAAATACCTTAGGACTACCATTAAATTTGGAAGAGACTTCCCAACAAAGTTCACATTGACCAATATTTTCTTTATCTTTCCTCATCTTTGGAAAAGTCAACTTGCAAATGCATGCATTGTTTTAATCCCTTTCTACATCTGTTGATGACAATTTTTCCCTTAAATAAATTTTCCTCATTCTGAATGTAAATTTACTTTTGCCAATTTATGGTTTTGATCAAAGTTTCTTCAAGTTTCTGATCAACAGCATCAGCAGCACTTTATTTGTATCAATCTCAGTGCTAGTACAGTGCCTGCACACAGTAGGCGCTTAAATAACACAATTATTGTTACAGTTACGATTTATTTTCCAAAGTGCTTACTGCAGCGTTTTACATAAAGAGTTACATAAATATCATTGATTGAATGATTCTTAGGCAGGCTTTTATAACTGAACTTCCCTGTTGTCTTCAATTGTTTTATGACTTCCAGTTACAAGGTCATACTATTCTTAAATCACCTCAATATTCCCCCGACACAATAAAATTGCAAAAAGTCCTCATGTTTAAATTATACTTATGTATTTTAAAAAACCCATAAGTGGCATATTATTTTCAGTTGTGTGATCTTCAAATTGATTAAATTTGAATCAAATTTAAATCAATTGTAAATTGTACATTGTAAATTGTTACAATGTAAACAAAATTTACATTGTTCCAGTTTCATTCTTAACCTGTGGAAAATCTGTTGTGGAAAAATATTTTCTTGGGCACAGATACCAGCAAAAACATGACTTTAGTTCCACTTAGTATTAGCTTTGTATCAGAACATGGGCTGTTTCCACTCATTTTCTACTTCCTATAATTACCCCTGTATTGCTCAGACAAGTGCTAAACATTTTTTGTGTGTACTATAAGTTGTTTAAATGTGCTGGTGTCATTTTTCATTGAATATGTGTTCATCGATTGTGTGCACTGCTTCATTTAGTTCCTGGATTCATCATTATCATCATCATCAAAAGTATTTATTGGATGCTTACTGTGTGCAGAGCATAGAACTAAGAACTTAGGGTCATTCATTACAACAGAGTTGTTTAACCAATCCCTGTCCACAGGGAGCTGCTACCAGAAGAAAACCTTGACAGCAGAAATAGATCTTTTTTCCCAAATGCTGGACATTTTTGTGGTTAACTCCTACCTCATTTTTTGCAGCCTAGTGTCATATCCATTTGGGGGGCATTTTCATGACTTTTAATTTGCCCCTCTTTCATATATTTAGACACTTCCTGACACATAGTCTTATCTTTGCTCTAGACTGGAAGCTCATTGTGGGCAGAGACCGTGTTGACTGTTATATTGCACTATCCCAAGAGCTTAGTCCAGTGCTCTGCACATAGTAAGTGCTCAATAAATATGATTAACTGACTGACTTCGCTTCCCATCAGGTGTGTTCAAAATCAATTCACTTTGGCTGCTTGGTCTTTTTAAAAGCAAGTTCATCTATTTAGAGGAGGTTTTTTTTTTTTTTCCTTCCATAGTCTAATTTGCCTTCTAATGAAGGAAGTTTCAAAATTGCAACATTGACAAATTCTTCAGCTTTGTCAAGTGGCAAATATTTCATATTCTGCCCAGTAACTTACATGAAATTTGAAGCTTTCAACCATGTCGTTTTCCTTTGGAAAAAAAACTATTGTCCTGCAATCTCTTAATAGGTTGCAATTTTGCTTGTCAGCCTCTGGGAAATTAAAGTTATTAAACAACGAGACGGCTTCTTCTGCTATGTATAGTGATGATGCAACACACAGTAAGCGCTAAGTAAATACGGTTGAATGATTGAATGAACCTTCTAAAGATCTTTTGAATTTTGTCTTCCTGCTCTCAGGATCAAATCGAAGTCTTGGATAATCTATTTCTAATCCTGTGAAGCATTTAACAGTCAGTCTTAATGCTATACTAAGTGTTTAGTAGAGTGCTGTGCACATAGGAAGCCCTCAAAAAATACCTCTGATTGAACTTTCCAAGTGCTTAGTACAGTGCTCTGCACACAGTAAGCACTCAATAAATACGATTGAATTAAATGAATTGACTGAATTGTATTTACTGAATACAAACAAATCAGGCTGGACGCTGTCCTCTGTCCCACATACGGCTCTCAGCCTCAATCCCCATTTTACAGATGAGGAAACTAAGGCACAAAGAAGTCAAGTGACTTGCCCGAGGTCACTCAGCAGACAAGTGGCAGAGCTGGGATCAGAACCCATGACCTTCTAACATCCAGACCCCGACTCTATGCACTATGCCAAGCTGCTGAGAAAGAAAGCGCACCGTCTTTTGTTTAGTAGGTAAGATGACTCTTTTAACAGTCTAATCTCGCGTCACACGTTCCATACACTGTTGCTGAGAATCATCATCATTACAGCCATCATAATACAACAACTGATGGAGCATTTATTATTCTTCAAACTGCCCCCGCTTTCTGTTGCTCAGAGCATCTTAGAGAGTCAGAGTTTTCTGTATTAGCACTTAACCCATTTGTGCCTCTATGGCTATATATATCAGCCAATTGATCAATCAGTGGTATTTATTGAGCACTTTGTGCAAAGTACTGTACTGAGCATTTGGGAGAGTAAAATGCGATGGAGTTGGTAGGCATGTACCCTGTTCACAAAGCGCTTACAGTCTAGAGGGGGAGGTAGACATTAAAAGAATTAAATAAATCACAGCTATGGAAATAAGTGCTGTGGGGCTGGGAAGTTTGGACCCCCAAGCTAGCTGGCTTGGCTAGGACGCTGTGAACTTTTCCAGAGGAACCGTAACTACATTTCGTTGCTTGATAGATTTGATTTCTCTGCCCAAACGTTAACATTCATTTTTACATTTAATTAAGGTAGGGAGCGGAGAGCCAACGCACGCCTAATTCTTTAAAGAGTCCTGACACGTTTTCTATGGTAAATGATTCTTCGGTGCCAACTCATATTTTTCAGCCAATGAGTGATTCAGAGTTAGCAGGGGCTTTACTAGAACTTGGATCTATGTTTCTAAGAGGTTTATAGACTTTCGATCAAAAGCTGCATTCTGGGAGCAATGCTGTTATTCGAGATACTCCCCGTTCATACTGGAAGCCAAATGAAATGCAGAATTCCCTTTGAATGCTCATCCCGACTAAAGAACTGCTAGTTAGCGGCGGCGGTAAGGTACAGCAGCTATTTTTTTCTCTTGTCACAAATCGGTTTCATCTCCAAATATTCACGAGGACAAGCTCAAGACATTTTTCGTGGTCACGTGATCAATTAATTTATACTGTCTTTTAAATAAATATTTCTATTAAACATAACAAAAACGAGCATTTGTTCCGCTTTCATCTAAATTATCATCATCGTTGCAAAGCAGATGCGGAATGTGAGACTGCTTGAAAGACCGGCGCTGTAATTTGCTCAGTCACATTGTTTTAGATCTAATTAGTGCTTATGCAGATCCTTGACCAAAAATGTGAAAACTGCATCAGGATGTAATTGTTTAATGCATTTAGTGCAAGGCACATCTGCATAAATTCCATCTGAGCTGAACAAACTAAGTTCAACTACGACTGGTTCCCGTGCCAAAACATCGTGAGTCCTGCCCACTCTGTTTCAGCCTTGCTCTGCTGGCTTGGATATTTCAAATAAATATTACAAAGTTAAATCTGCTCAGCTGCAGACCGACCCATCTGTAGATGTTTGTTATATCTGGCAATGTTGGAGGACGATCGTGCCTTTCTCCTGGAAAAAAAAATGGAGAAAATAAATACCCAGGTCTACTCAACTAAAGGTGCTGATTTGAAATATTCATCTCTTAATTGGTCGGTCATTCGGGAGAATTTATTGGGTGACTAGTGGGCACAGAATGCTGAATTAACAGCTTGGAGGAGTACGGTAGGGTTAGAAGACACGATGCCTGCCCTCGAAAGAGTAATGGCCTATTTTGAAGGGGTAATCATAATAATAACGATGACGATAAATTTGTTAAGCACCTACCATGTGCCAAGAAATGTACTAAGCGCTGGAGTAGATACAAGAAAAGCAGGTCCCACATAGGGCTCACATTCTAAGGAGGAGGGAGCACAGGGATTGAATCCCCATTTTGCAGATGAAGGAACTGAGACACAGAGGAAGTGAAGTGACTTGCTCAAGCTCACATGGCGGGCAAGTGGCAGATCTGGATTAGAACCCTGATCCTCTGACTCCCAGGCCCGAGCCCAGGTGATGGGGACTTTGACAGGGCTGTGTGCAGCGGACCCGTGGTAGGCCTTGTGGGTCCCTACCCACAAGTAGTCCCACCATTAAACTTCACCTATCCCAACCAACATTGTGAGGTGGTGGTGAGAGATTCCCAAGAGACCACCAGTTACCACTGATGTACTTGCCACAATGTCTCCTCCCCATCCTTCCCGGAAGGACCCCGGAGAGCCCCAAGGGACACCCACCCTTTTGTGAAATCGGTGCCCACATCGAGCAATCAATCAATCATATTTATTGAGTGCTTACTATGTGCGGAGCATTGGACTAAGTGCCTGGGAGAGTACAATACAACAGAGTCAGTAGACACGTACCCTGCCCACAACCGTCATTCAATCAATTGTATTTATGGAGCGCTTACCGTGTGCAGAGCACTGTATTAAGTGCTTGGGAGAGTTCGTACAACAGAGTCGGAAGATACGTTCCCTGCCCGCTAGGGGCTTACAGTCTAGAGGGAGAGGGAGTCACTGATATAAATAGTTAAATTATGGATACGTGCATTCATCCTGTGGGGCTGAGGGGGTGAATAAAGGGTAAAATTTAAGTGCAAGAGGGAAGAGAAGGGAGAGGGAGTAGGGAAAAGGAGGGCTTAGTTGGGGAAGCGCCCTTGGAAGAGATGAGCAATTAATAAGGCTTTGAAATTGGGGAGAATGGTGGTCTGTTGGATATGAGGGGAGAAGGAGGTCAGTCAATCAATCAATTGCATTCATTCATTCATTCATTCATTCATTCAGTTGTATTTATTGAGCGCTTACTATGTACAGAGCACTGTACTAAGCACTTGGGTGGGCACAATACGAGAGTTTCAGGTCAGAGGGAGGAGATGTGCCTTCAGTAAGGCTTTGAAGGTGGGAAGAGTGATGGCCAGTCAGATACGAAGGGGGAGGCGTTCCAGGCAGAGGCAAGACATTGGCGAGAGGTCGGCGGTGAGATAGAGGAGATGGAGGTACAGTGAATAGGTTGGCATTAGAGGAGCGAAGCGGGTGGGCTGAACTGTAGTAGGAGATATGGGGGCATTTGTGCCCGGCCCCTTCCTTGCCCATCTGAGGCAGCAGGATTTAGTAGGAGTAGTGGGCAGGATCACTGCTGATTCATTCATTCGAACATATTTATTGAGAGCTTACTGTGTGCAGAGCATTCAGTCAGTCGTATTTATTGAGCACTTACTGTGCGCAGAGCACTGTATTAAGCACTTGGGAGAGTTCAGTACAAAAATAAATAGACCCATTCCCTGCCCACACCGAGCTTCCAGTCTTGGAAGGAGACGCCGGCAAGGCCACAGTATCCATGACGGAAATCCTGATATTGGCTTACTCTGGCAGATTGAAACCTCCTTTCAATTTGAACCAAAGGAAATTATACTTGGATGTGAATGGAGATAACATCCCTTGGGAAGGTAGCTTGGCTTTTGGTGGTTTTTATTAGGACCGTCTATTCTGTTGGTATAAAACTCAAGTTAATGAACATTTGGTAGAAAACCTCTTCGGAGAGACATGCATTAGAAATGAACAGATCATTATTTTTTTCTGCAGAAAAGGTGACATCTATGTGAAATCTGGCCTCGTTATTCCCTGAGAGGCATGGTCAACTCTGATTCGTTTAGGTGCACTTGATATTGAGTGTATTTCACACTCAAAATGTGAAAATATCTAGATAGAAGCAATGGCCCAGTTTTGTTTTTGTCTAGTCCTCGGTTTTTATGGTATTTGTTCAGCACTTACTACATCTAAGATGCTGTACTAGGCGCTGGGGTAGATACAAGCTAATCAGGTTTGACACAGTCCCCGTCCCACACGGAGCTCACAGTCTAAATCCCCATTTTACAGGTGAGGGAACCGAGGCACAGAAAAGTTAAGAATTGCCCAGCAGGAACAAGGCAGAGTCAGAATTAAAACCTAGGTTGTCTGACTTTCAGCCGTTTGGTCTTTTCACTAGGCCGCTCTGCTTCTTTTTTTTACTAACCAAGAAGATAAATGGTGTGTTTAATTATGGTAAGTATTGAATACTTACTAGGTGCCAAGCACAGAGCTAAGCCCTGAAGTTGATGTCTGATAATTAGATTGGACACAGGAAATGACAGCCTTAGGGGTGGGGAGAGTGGGTATCTTATCTCCATTTTGCAGGTGGAGAAACTGAAGTTCAGAGGGGTAAAGTGGCTTGCTCATGGTCATTCAGCAAGCTGGGTTGAGAACTGCAAGTTACTGACTCCCAGAACCTCGCTCTAGAAAGACTCATGCTTTCTGATCAAGTAACTGGGTTGGTATCAATCACTTCCCAAAACATCTCCTCCAACTAAGACACCTTTCCTTTTCTTTTTCATTTGGCAATATGCAAAGCTATCCATATGCTTTTCCCACCAAAGATGAAATAAAAATCCAAATATAATTTTTAAGGGGAAAGAAAATTCCTTACCTTTTTCACCCTCCCCCAAACTGGATCTGCTTTTGGGCTTTTGAAGGTGCATCATTGAAACGATCATGGGGGTCAAGGTGAAAAGAAATGAGAGAGAGAACATTTAAGAATTCAGCTTGGCCTATTGGAGAGAACACAGAGAATCCGGGTTCTAATCCTGGCTCTGCATTTTGTCTGCCTGTATGACCTTGGGCAAATCACTTCACTTCTCTAAGTCTCAGTTACCTCAAAATGGGGATTAAGATTGCGAGCCCTACGTGGGACAGGGACTGAATCCATCCCGATTATTTTTGGATCTGGCCCAGCACTCAGAACAGTACCTGGCACATAGTTAGCACTTAACAAATACCATTAAGAAAGAAAGAATTCCCAAATGAAATCTTGGAAATCTTGATAATAGTTACTGAACACTTCCTCTTTTCCCTGGTTCATTCTTCCTTCTTTATTGTCTATACACCCGGATCTGGGAAGTTTGGACATTTGATATTTGCCCCACCCGCAACTCCACAGCACCTATGTATGAATCTTTAAATTATTATTTATTTATTCATATTAATATCCATCTCCCCCTCTAGATGTAAGCTCATTGTGGGCAGGGAACATATCTGCAAATTCTGTGGTACTGTACTCCTCTCCCTAGTACTTAGTACAGTGCTCTGCACATAGTAAGCACTTAATACTACTGATCGATTGATTGACTGATTGAGGAGCAAGGACAGAGGAGGAGGGGAAATAAAGGGAAACTCTTGTTTGTCTCTTATGCTTCTGACCTTCTCATTGCTTCTGATTTTCTGGTTGACCTGCTTCCAACGATCCAACCTTCCACCGTGTACATTTCTGTCACCTTTGCCTTTCCCTCCACAACTAGGCACCTTCAGATCTGACAGACAAGTACAGTCCCCACCTGTCAAAGCCTTACTAAAGGCACATCTCCTCCAAGAGGCCCTCTCTGACTAAGTCTCACTTCCTTTTCTCCATTGCCCTGACTTGCCCCCTTTATTCACCCCTTCTATCAGCCCCACAGCACTTATGTACATATCTGTAATTCATTTATGTTTATTTCTGTCTCTCCCTTTAGCCTGTAAGCTCGTGGACAGGAAATGTATCTGTTAAGTTGTTGTGTTCGCCTCAGTGATTAGTACAGTGCTCTGCACACAGTAAGCTCTCAGTCAATACGACTGGCTTGACTGACCGACTTCTATTCCCCTTCCTGACACTCACCCCCATCCTTAGTCTTCTCCACTCCTTTTGGGTCCTACTTCCCCCAGACCCGATGGTGTGGGAAGAGTCTTGGTAGAGCCCTTTATGGTGTTTAGGTCATTTATTATTGCAGGTCAGCATCTCTCTCACTCCAGATCAGCCCCTTTCTCGTGAGTCACAGGCAAGAATTGCACCATGTATATAAGACCCCTTTCGCTCCTGGGGGCGAGTGAGGCCAGAAGGGGAGGGATGGAATGTTCAGAAATGACAGTTGAACAGATTTTTCTTCTTTTCCTCCAGACAAGAGACACTATTGATGAGAAGGAGGGTGGGTGGGCGCAGAGTAAGGAGAGAGGCTGTCGAGCCCACGGGCTTTCTTGAACCCGGCTCAGCCACCAAGCCGAGTTTACACTTGGCATCAGTCAAGAATCTGTAACTTTATTTTTCAAAGCTAAATGCGTTTGGCCTGAGGAAAAGAAATATCTCATGGCTTCCACTCTGACATTAAACTAGATTTTAGTTTTCCTGACCTAATCTGTTGTTGTTAACACTTACTGTATTACACCTCTAAACTGTAATTTCCTTGTGGGCAGGGAACGTTTCTATCGACTCTGTGATACTCTTCTAAGCCCTTAGTACAGGCTCTGCACACAGTAAGTGCTCAGTGAATACCAATGATTGCTTGACCTTTGACCCAAAGGGTTCTTTTTTTCATCTTTCTGAGGAAAGATAGCTTCCTACAGACTTTAACTCAGTTTACCTCAGATGATAACTGCAATCCCTAGTGATTGGGATTAACCCTATTCACACAGTAATAATAATCACGATATTCATTAAATAATGACTCTGTGCCAACACTTGTCATAGTAACAACATGGCATTTTTTAAGCGCTTACTATGTGTCCAATACTGGACTGAGTACTGGGGCAGATACAAGATATTTCTACCCTAAATGCGGCTCACAGTCTAAGTAGGAGGGAGAACAGGATTGAACCTCTATTATGCAGATGAGGAAACTGAGGCACAGAGAAGTGAAGTGACTTGCCCAAGGCCACACTGCTGGCAAGTGGCAAAACCGGGATAAGATCTCCCAGGCCTGAGCTCCTGCCACTAGGCCACGCTGCTTCTCCTTATTCTCAGTATTTAAGACCCCTGTTCCTGCAGAATGAACCAGGCCACGTGCGTTCGGAAAGACTGCCAAAAAGAGAGGAAGAAACTGCTTATTCAGCCTCCTCAGACAAAAACAAATTGTTTTGACGAATGAGAACTCCTTAATGAATAACTGGGTGTTGTGCCAATAATTTCTTCAAAGTCATGCAGAGAAAGTTTTCGTAAGGATTTTCTTCGATCGTATTTATTGAGCACTTACTGTGTGCAAAGTACTGTACTAAGCACTTAATGGTCTGATGTGACTTCTCGACCATGCCTACCAACTCTTTCTTATTGTACTGTCCCAGGTTCTGAGTAATAATAATAATTTTGGTATTTGTTAAGTGCTTACTATGTGCTGAGCACTGTTCTAAGCGCTGGGGTAGATACAGGCTAATCAGGTTGTCCCTCATGGGGTTCCCAGTCTTAATCCCCATTTCACAGATGAGGTAATGGAGGCACAGAGAAGTGGAAGTGATTTACCAAGGTCACAGAGCAAGACACAGAGCAGAGCAGGATTAGAACCCAGGTCTTCTGACTCCCAGGCCCGGGTTCTTTCCACTGAGCCAAGACAGTGCTCTGCACACAGTGAGCACTAAAATACCATTGATGATGATGATGATGATAATGAGAGTAAAAGAAGGTTCTGTACTAATGAGACAAACATTTCCTGATGTACCATGAGAAGCAGAGGGTGTGTATACAATCAATCAATCAATCAATCAATCAAACAATCCGTGTTATTTATTGAGCCCTTACTGTACTAAGTGCTTGGGAGAGTAAAATACACTTAATAAGGGGGAACGGAAGCGAAGTTTCCTCCACAGGCTTCGAGCCTTTGCTTTGTTTTTGCACTGAGGCTGAAAGCAGCCATTATTCACAGAGAGTGGTAGAGTAGTAGTAGTGAGATTAATGGTATTTACTGAATGCTCTATAAATTCTATTGATTGATTGATAATGCCCATCTGTTTTAAGGGAGGTAGGAAGGAGAAAATCAGGGCATCCCCCAAAATAAACCCACACCATGAACCCTGGGGGCTGTGAAGACCCGCATATGACATTAAGGTGGTTTTGAGAAGCAGCTTGGCCTGGTGGATAGAGTCAGGGCCTGGGAGTCAGAAGAGCTGGGTTCTAATCCTGATCTGCTCTGTGTCTTGCTCTGTGACCTTGGTAAATCACTTCCACTTCTCTGTGCCTCCGTTACCTCATCTGTGAAATGGGGATTAAGACTGGGAACCCCATGTGGGACAGAGACCGTGTTCAACCCGATTAACTTGTATCTACCCCAGTGCTTACTGTAGTGTTTGGCACACAGTAAGCTCTTAACAAATCCCACTTTAAAAAAACCCAAAAAAATTCTCAGCAGTAGCCCTCCTCCTTCTCACTTTTCTGTGCAGCACATCTTACACTCATCTCTCCTTTCTGCTGCTGAACTTCCAGGCAAAGTAATGAGGATGCCCAGTAGTATCAAATAATCAATCCTATTTATTGAGCACTTATTGTGTATAGAGCACCGTACTACATGCTTGGGAGAGTAGAATACAACTGAGGTTTTTTTAAGGTATTCATTAGACACTTACTACGTGCCAGGCACCGTACTAAGCGATGAGATAGATTCAAGTTAATCGGGTTGGACAGGGCTCGCAGTCTTATTCCCCATTTTACTGGTGAGGTAACTGAGGCACAGAGAAGTTAAGTGACCTGCCTAAGGTCCCCCAGCCACAAATGGCAGAGCTGGAATTAGAACCCAGGTCCTTCTTACCTCCAGGTCTGTACTCTATCCACTCAACCTCACTCCTTCTCATGAGTCGGTAGACATAGTTCTTGCCCGTAACCAGGTTACAGTTTGGAGGGGGAATCGTTGTAGTAATAATGGTATTTATTAAGCCCCATGTGGGTGCAGTGCAGAGTCAAGTGAATAAATACAATTTCTAAGAGCTTGGGAATGCACACAAACAACCAACATGTTCATTGACAAAGAGCTTCCACTCTAACGAGCCTGCCAGGGGACATGGCTACTAACTCTGTTATATGGTACTCTCCCAAGCGCTTAGTAGAATGCTCTGCCCACAGGAAGCACTCGGTAATTACGACCGATCGATCGATTGACCTTTGAGATGGATTCCAACTTGCAGTCTCGCTGAGGTCTCCCGCTCCATCCTGGTTCCTCCACACGACCCCGGAGCCTCTGCCATCTCTTCTGCATTTGCCCCTTTAATGCCAGGGCAGTCCAGGTGGGCTCTTTCCCCTTTAAGACCCCCACCCCCACTCGGAGGGAAGGAGGGAGACCCTGCTGGGATGCAGAGCCAGGGTTTTGGGAAGAGCTGCAGGGGGTTCAGAAGAGAGAAGCTCAGCAACCAGTTTGGACACAGCAGGGGGCTGGGAGAGCCAGGAGACTTGAAGCTGTGGCAAGGAGAACAAACAAGAGACCATCTGCTGCCTTCTCCAGAAGCAGGTATTATTCAGGAAGTGAGGATGGGGAGGGGGCCAGGCGGGAGAAGGGAGGCCTGCCGTCTCTCCCCTGCCCTGGTCTCCTTTCCCTATCTCGCTGTCTCTGTCCCCTTATCTCAGTGGCTTTCCGCCTCTGCCAGTCTCTACCTGTCTCTGTTCATCCTCTCATGTTCCATCTTTCTCTGTCTCTTCCCTACCTCTCTGTCCCCCATCTCAGTCTCTTTTTCTCACTCTCTGTTCCTCATTCCCTTTCTATGCCTCTCTGTCCTTTCAGTCTCCACTCGTTCTCTCTGCCTCTCATTCGTTCATTCATTCAGTTGTATTTATTGAGTGCTTACTGTGTGCAGAGCACTCTTTCTCTGTTTCTACTTTGTCTCTCACTCCCTGCTTCTGTCCTTTTAGTTCCCTCTCTCTCTCTCTTTCTCAGCCTGTCTCTCCCTTCCTACATCTCTTCCTGCCCCAGTCACTCTATTTGTCTCTTTCTCTATCTCTTTTTCTGCCCCTTCCCCATCCTCCCTCTCCCACACTTGGACCGTAGGCCCCCGTTCCCTGAAGTGCTTGCTTCCAGAAGCCCCTTTCCCATTCCAGTTGGGACTTGAAACATTCTGGTCCCTTCAAGTCAGTCTTTTAGGCTCACGTCATGGCTTCGGGGCCAGGCCCGGGGACAGGCTGGATCTGTACCTCTCGTGACCGTGGACTCAAGGCCTCACACGTGGCTACGGGCAGAGCTTTGGGTTCCTGGGGGGTGTCATGACTCTAGGCCTTAGAAATGTTGGACCTGAGAGGTCACGGCACAAGTGTTGAGGCGAGGAAATAAGAGTAGCTGTGAAAGAAGGCGGAGTGTCAGAAACCGACCTTCAGCAATTAATTCCATGGCCTCCCTGGCTGCTCCGCAAGGCAGAGCCCTGAGCCGTTGTGGGGAGAGTCTGGACAGGGGTTGGGAGAGCCTAATATTGATCTGTTGGGCGAGGCTGTGAAAAAGAGCCTTGCCGGCTCCTGGCCCCCTTCCCACTCTGCCCCATAACCGGGATTTCTGGCTGACGTGGCATTGCTTACAATGCTGAACCGGACTAACTTGGATCAGAAACTATGGTGAGGGAATTTCATTCTCGCCTTACTCTTCAGATATATGGACTCTGCACTTGTAATTAATTGCCTCTCTCAATAAATCAAATCTTGGATGCGGTGGGGAATGTATGCCCTTTTGGGGAAATGGGATTACAAATAGTTGAGCAAAAAGGGATGTAGGAAACCAATTCCAGGAAAACATCCTCAAGATCTGAACGAATGACATCAGTAAATGGATTCTCCCTTTAGGGACTTTTTCTGACCCTTCTCACCAAGGGAGTGGAAAAGGGAGGTCTAACACCCCCACACCCCTCCAGCCAATACTCACAAACCAATCAGTCAATCAATCAATTGTATTTATTCATCATTTACTCTATGCACTTCTCTCTACTGAGGAATCCAACTCCTCACTCCACATAGATCCATCTTTTCATCCTCTTCTTCCTCCAGCAATCAAACCATCAATCAACAGTATTAATGCTGGCTCTGCCACTTGTCTTTTGGGTGACCTGGGGATAGTCACTCTACTTCTCTGTGCCTCAGTTGCCTCAACTGTAAAATGGAGATTAAGATTGTGAGCCCCATGTGGGACATGGACTGTGTCCAACCTGATTACCTGGTATCTAACCCAGTGCTTAATACAGTGCTAGGCGTAGAGTGAGTACTTTACAAATGCCATTAAAATGGTATTTACTAGGCACTTGGTACAGTGCTTTGCACACAGTAAACATTCAATGAATGCCATTGATTGATTGATGGATTTACTAAGAATTTTTCTGTGTGCAGGCCACAGTTCTAAGAACTTGGGAGAGTAGAATACAAAAGAGTTGGAAATCCCGATTCCTGACCTCAAAAAGTTTATGTTTCTGCCTCTCTCGTTACACTGCCAACTCTTAAAGGTCTATGCCTCAGTTTCCTCATCCATAAAATAGGAATAATGCATGCTCTCCTTCTTGAACTGAACCTTATGTGGGACAGGGACTGAATCTGATGTGATAATCTTGTGTTTATCCCCAGCAATTAGCACAGCGCTTGGAACATAGTAAGGGCTTAAAGAATACTATTATGATGGTGATGATGATGATAGTTTTACTTCCATTTTCGGATTCTCTTTATTCTCTGTAGAAGTATTTGGGTCCATACGGTTCCCATTTTTATAACTGAGTTCTTCCACGTTCTTCTCTTTCTCTACCTAGGCAACAGCTCTTTCTCTTTCAAAATCCTCCTCAAATCAATCGATGGTATTTTTGAGATCTTATTCTGTGCCAAGCACTGTATTAAGCGCTTGGGAGAGTTGGTAGACATGTTCCCTGTCCAGAATAAGCTTAATCCACCCCGCCTTTGAAACCTTCTCCTGGTCACACTGCAATTATTTTCTTGAAGTCGACAAAGGAAAAAACAGAGGGTAATCAACGACCAGTTTCGTCATTTTAGTGTCGGTGTCAGGTGTAAATTCCGAGTGCTATCATGTGAAAGCAGGATTTTGAAAAGGAGGAAGATTTGAGTGGGAAAAATTTCTCACCACTGATGAAAAAAATACATTTTCACAGGGTGTGCAAACAGGAAAATATTTTGTGGTTTTGTCTCATATGTTTTGCTCTTTTTTTTTTGGCAAAAGCGAAAGGCAGTTTTCCTTGCAATGAAAACGGCCTCTCTTTTTCTCCAATGCTCCACTTCCATTTTTGCCAAGCAAAAGCTGTGTTCCCAGGAGAAAACAACTCCAGCTAAAATAAAAGTGAAGCCCAAAGTGTAAAATTTCTCCTTTTGAAAACATAAATAACCTTATCCTACCTAAACGTCACACAAATAATAGCGCCTATAAGGAGGAATAAGAGGACCGGGAAAAAGATGGTTTGAAAATCACATACGTTGATGGTTACCTGACACTGATGTAAATCAGTCAGTCAACGAATGGTATTTATTGAGCTCTTACTATGTGCAGAGCACTATTCTAAGCACTTTGGAGAGTATAACAGAATTAGTAGGCACGTTTCCTGCCCATAATGAGCTTACAGTCTAGAGGATGTAAAGTCAAAAGGTCAGGACTCGTGGTGGTGAAAAAAAGTCAAATTATTCTCCAAACAGGTTCTAGGAATTCAGTCTTTCCTGCCTGTGACCATTTTGAGTTTGTCTGATCAAAACCCTTCCTTTGGTTCCTTTGATTATTTAGTACACTAAACTTAGTTTAGGTCACTCCGCAAACGTGTCTTTGAATTTCACAGCAGAGTTTTCGGAGGTGGTGGTGGTGGGATTTGCTGCCTTTATTTCCCTTTTGGAAAGATGAGGTCTACTATTAACTCTGATTTACAGTCCTGGGAGAAGAATGAATGAGTTGGATCGTGAATGTAGTGATCAATCAATCGGTGGTATTTATTGAGCACTTACTATGTGCAGAGCACTGTAATAAAAGCTTGGGAAAAGAATGATACCACAGAGCAGGTGGATGAGATCCCTGACCAGAAGAAGCTTACAGTTTACAGGGAAAATAGTTGGTAGTGGTAGCAAATAGTAATAGGAACAGTTGAAGGAGTATTGTTCGAGCACCCACTGGGTGCGACCAATCAATCAATGAATCAAAGCTAAGCAGCACGGCATAGTGGATAGAGCACAGGTCTAGGAGTCAGAAGGTCATGGGTTCTAATCCCGGCTCCAGTTGTCAGCTTTGTGATCTAGGGCAAATCATGTCACTTCTCTGTGCCTCAGTTCCCTCATCTGTAAAATGAGGATTGAGATTGTGAGCCCCATATAGGACAGGGACTGTGTCCAGCTTGATTTGCTTGTAATAATAATGTTGGTATTTGTTAATCGCTTACTATGTGCAGAGCACTGTTCTAAGCGCTGGGGTAGACATAGGGAAATCATGTTGTCCCACGTGGGGCTCACAGTCTTAATCCCCATTTTACAGATGAGGGAACTGAGGCACAGAGAAGTTAAGTGACTTGCCCACAGTCACACAGCTGACAAGTGGCAGAGCTGGGATTCGAACTCATGAGCCCTGACTCCAAAGCCCGTGCTCTTTCCACTGCGCCACGCTGCTTCGTACTTAGTACAATGCCTGGGACATAGTAAGCACTTAACAAATACCATTACTATTATTATTATTATTATTATCTCTATTATTGTGCATCTACCCCAGTGCTTAGGACAGTGTTTGGCAGAAAGTAAGCACTTAAGAAAGACCATCCTTTTTTTTTTTTTACGTTTTAGATATAATACTTTGCCCAGGAGTCGGGTACTGGCCACAGTTTTGCAGTAGAAGGCAGAAGAGCAGTGTAGGCCTTGGTGGGCAAGGAATGTGTCTGTTACAATGTTATATTGTAATCCCCCAAGCCCTTAGTCCAGTTCTCTGCACCCGGTAAACGCTTAATAAATACAGTCGACTGACTGACTGACCAGCCTGATTTCCTCTGCTTGAAGTACACACCAACTTGCCTCAACCATCCTCTGTTTCTCATCTAGAGCAGTTCATTTATATTCCACTGGGCTTTTGCACATAAAATTCATCTCTGTGTGGGCGGAAGTAGCCCCGACTTTCTTTCTTGCTGTTCACAGAGTTATTTTCATTATCGGTACATTATGTGCTATCGCTGAAACGCGCCGTACTCTGGCACGCTGACGGGCTCCGGTGGGGATAAACGGACTTCCCGGCCATCCCTGGGAAGAGGCGGTTTCTCCCGCCAATTCCCAGACAGCCGGAAAGATCCAAGGCCCTGTCGGAGGCGGCGATATGGCTGACTGGTGGCGTGGATCTCATTCACTGAGTTGAGGCCCCACGCTTCAAAGTTCAGATGGCTTGAGAGAATCCGCCGGTGGGTTTTGGTATTTTGCAGGCTCGCTAAAGCACTCAGTACAGTGCTCTGCACAAAGTAAGCTCTCAATAAATACGATTGAATGAATTTTGGGCGGCCTAAACTGGCAGGATTCACTGAGTTTGGGCCTGGGAGTCAGAAGGACCAGGGTTCCAATCCCGGCTCCTCCGCTTGTCTGCCTTGTGACCTTGGGCAAGTCACTCTTCTTTTCTGGGCCTCAGTTACCTCATCTGGAAAATGGGCATTAAGACTGTGAGCCTCACATGGGACAGGGCTGTGTCCAGCTTGATTAAACTTGAATCTACCCCAGAACTTAAGTAGTGTCTCTAGCACATAATAACATCTTAACAACAAAAAATAAAAAGCAACTTCGAGTGTCTGTCTGAGAGTTGCCGATTAACTGATTGATTGATTGATTGATTGATTGGGCCTAGGAGACATTAGTGACGGTATCTGCCTTTTCAGGACAAAACCCTGAAAAGTTTCACACACTCCCCACCCCCCGTACATACACCTTAGCACTGTTCTGTCCTCTGAAGGCAAACGCTTAGTACACTGTTAAGACTCAGTAAAGTCTTCTGCACACAGTAAATGTTCAACAGATACCACTGATTGACTAATTGATTGACAGGATAGGAAGAAATGGACCCGTCAATCAGCCAATAATTGTATTTGTTGAGTGCTTACTGTGTGCAGAGCACAGTATTAAATGCTTGGGAGAGTACAAACAGACACATTCCCTACCCACAACGAGTTTACATTCTAGTGGAGGAGACAGACATTCGTAGAAATAAATGAATTACAGCTATAACATAAGTGTTGTAGGGTTGGGAGGGGAGATGAATAAAGGGAGCGAGTCAGGGCAACGTAGAAGGGAGCGGGAGAAGAAGAAAGGAGGGTTTAGTCAGGGAAGGCATCTTAGAGATGGGCCTTAAATAAGGCTTTCAAAGGGAAGAGAGTGACTGTCTGTCGCATATGATGAGGGAGGGGATTCCAGTCCAGAGGCAGGAGGTGGGCGAGATGTCGGCAGGGCGATATATCACTTAGATTCTGAGGCCCATGTGAGACCTGATGATCTTGCATCTACCTAAATGCTTACGACAGGGCTCGGCACATAGTAAGCATTTAACAAATATCACCATTATTATTAAGTGCTTGATATGTGCCAAGAACGACACTAAGCCCTGGGGTAGATGCAGGACAAACGGAAAGGTCAGAATCACTGTCCACCATGAGTTGCCCCAACTGGGTGGAGAGGGAGAGGAGAGGCAGCGTAGACTGGTGGAAAGAGCATGGGCCTAGGAGTTAGAGATTGTGGGTTCTAAACCTAGCTCTGCCACATGTCTGCTGTGGGTTCCAAGCGCTTAGTACAGTGCTCTGCACCTAGTAAGCGCTCAATAAATACTATTGAATGAATGAATGAATGAATGACCTTGGGCAAATCACTTCACTTCTCCGGTCCTCAGTTCCCTCATCTGTAAAATGGGGAATAAGACTGTGAGCCCCATGTGGGACAGGAACTGTGTCCAAGCTGATTACCCTGTTATCTACTCCAGTGCTTGGCGCATAGTAGGCAGTTAACAAATACTGCAATTATTATTATTATTACTACTACTACTAATAATTCCAATTTGAAAGTTGAGGAAACTGAGACCCAGGAAAGTGAAATGACTTGCAAAAGGTCACACAGCAGATAAGTGGCGGAGCTGGGATTAGAACCCAGGTCACGTGATTCCCAGGCTTAGGTTCTTAACCCTGTCAATCAATCGATCAATAATATTTATTGAGTGCTTACTGTGTGCAGAGCACTGTGCTGAGCGCTTGGAAGAATACAACAGAGTTGGTAGACACGTTCCCTGCCCACAGTAAGCTTAGAGTCCAGACCAGGGAGACAGATATTAATACAAATAAATAAATTACTAGGCTATGCTGCTAATATCATTGTCAAGCATCACCCATGCTACAACCCGGTTGTATTCCTAGAAAGCAGCTTTTATCCTGAACGGCTTTATCTTGGGCTGCTTTTCCCCATAGATTTCGATGTTATAAATTAGGATACGTTCTAGGATGAGAGACTCCCCTGCGTAGGTAAAATAAGATGAGCCAATCCTTTCCTCCCTAGAGTTTTTAGCCCATTAGCGTTGTAAGCTCCTTGTACACAGGACATACATCTCAGGCTCCTGTTGTAATAATAATAATAATGTTGGTATTTGTTAAGCTCTTACTATGTGCCGAGCACTGTTCTAAACGCTGGGGTAGATACAAGGTAATTAGGTTGTCCCACATGAGGCTCACAGTCTTCACCCCCATTTTACAGATGAGGGAACTGAGGCACCGAGAAGTCACACAGCTGACAAGTGGCAGAGCCGTACTCTCCCAAGTACGTAAAACTCTGCGTTGCATGCAACGGGTGCTCAATAAATATCATTCCTAACAGGATGCCTTCCGCTGTGGGTTTTAGGTATTTTGATAGCCCTGCATCTTCCCCCTTTTTGGGTTCCAGGTGAGGAAACTGAGGCAGCAAGTTGCAGGTGGGGCGGGGCTTTTTGAGACCAGGAGCCTCTCAAATTCCAACTTGGAATTTGAGGCCTTCCTATGGGCCCCAAATGCAAATGTGTGTCCTTTCTGGGGTATTTTCAGAAAGCCAATTGGGATGTGTTAGAATCCACCGAATAAAAACCATTAAATAATCTCTCTGAATAATGTGTCCCTGTTCAGAACCTAAACGCTGCGGCTTACATTTCTTCTGGATTTAGATCTTCCGTATTTATCACCAGAAAATGCATTTCAATTTAGAAATCGCAGCGACTTGGTATTTTAAGAACAAATTAGCCTCATTAACTAACCCAAGATGTTGCAGCTCGTGGCAGCTGCTATTTGTTCCTCTGCTGGCTTGGTGAGCGCCCATTGGCTACAGCAGAGATTCTTAGTCTTCATCTAGGGAGACCACAAACTCCTCCGGTTCCGGAGTCCATCAGAGTTGACACGTTAGTGGGTGCTGACGATACTCTGAAGTCTCCCATCGGGGACGATTTTTTTTTCTAAACGATATCCGTCCAGCGTTTACTATGTGCCAGATGCCGTTCTGAACGCTGGAGTAGATACAAGCTAATGAGCTTGGACACAGTCCGTGTCCCGCATGGGGCTCACAGTCTTAATCCCCATTTTCCAGATGAGGCGACTGGGGTGCAGAGAAGTAAAGTGACTCGCCCAAGGTCACACGGCAGACAAGGGGGGAGCTGGAATTAGAAACCGTGTCCTTCTGACTCCCAAGCCCTGCTCTATCCACTAGGTCGTACTGCTTCCCCAAGATTTGTGATTTAGTACAGTGCCAAGCGCTTAATAATAATAATAATAAAAAATAATAATAGTGGAATGTGTTAAGCACTTGTGTGCTTCCAGTGTACCAAGAACTGATCTAAGTATTGGAGTAGACACAAGCCAATCACATTAGATGTGGTCGCTGTCGCAGATGGGGCTTAGAGTCTTAATCCCCATTTTACAGATAAACTACCTGAGGCCCAGAGAAGTGAAGTGATTTGCCCAAAGTCACACAGCAGACACGTGGCAGAGACGGGATTAGAATCCACATCCTCTGACTCCCAGGCCGTTGCTCCTTCTGCCAGGCCACGCTGCTCTGCACACGGTAAGCGCTCAATAAATACTATACAGTACTGATTGATATAAGCGCTTAGTAGAGTGCTTTGCACACAGCCAGCACTCAATAAATACAATTGAATTAATAGAAATAGTCTCTCCATGGTAATGAATTTAGTGCTAGCTCTTTTTCATTTCTCTCGCCCTTTCCACCCCGCATCCTAAAGTGATTTACTTCAGGGTGTCACTGAAAAGAGAATAAAGGACTTCTGACCTGCAAGAGGAAAATTCCCTCCCCTCATCTCTCTCCCCACAACCCCAGCATGGCCTACTGGATGAGACCCCGGCCTGAGAGTCAGAAGGACCTGAGTTCTAATTCCACCTCCTCCATTTGTCTGCTGAATGACCTTGACCGGCTCACTTAACTTCGCTGTGCCTCAGTTCCCCTTATCTGTAAAATGGAGATTTAGATTGCGAGACCCATGTGGGACGGGGGCCGGGTCCAACTTGATTAGCTCATACCTACCCCAGTGCTTAGTATAGCGGCTGGCACGGAGCGAGGGCTTGACGAACAGTATGAAAAAACCCCAAAACCCACCCTCAGCCAAAATATCAGTCGACTCCAGAGTTTGCAAGAGATATCAGAAAGCAGAATGCGGAGCAACTGTTGGAAGAGTGGAATTAAAGTGCATCATGATGCCTTCTTGGAGCTAAGAGAAGGAAAGGAATATTTACATAAGACGAGACGCCAATAAATTGGAAAGTTCAATGTGTTCAGCGTTCGACAGAGGCAGCGGCAGTGTTAGAAAAATCAAATCACTGCGGCAGATTGCATCTTTAGTGTTCAAAATTTTCAACTCTGCAGATGGAAGAGGACGAGAAGAGCAGCCTAGCGCTCCTCCTCTCCCCCACCCCCAGAGAAAGCGACAACAACGGCGCCCATCTCCCCAGCTCTGAATTCCTAGAAATGCCCCCGGCGAGGCCTGTGGATGGATGGCTCTACTTAGGGAAATCGTAGCCTGAAATGGATGCCGGGCGATTGCTAACTAGGAAAAAAGCTTTCTGAGTCCAGCGTGAAGGAGAAGTTGGTAGAATTTTCTAGCCTGCTCACCTGAACAGAGACATCTGTCATCCTCTCTGGGCACGAGGGGAATGGTGAGCTCCCTCTGTTTCTCTTCCGTCTCTCGGTCTCCCGCGCCTCAAGGCAACAGATTACGAATTTGGGGATTTATGCTGGTTAAGGAAGAAGCTGTACTGCTGGCTCAGTTGAGCTAGGAATTACAGATGAGGCAGAAGTAGAATTGCGCGGAAGTGGATAGGGAGAGAGGGGGGTTAGTTAGGCTCAATATGGAGGTAAAGTGATAAGCAATCTAAGATTTTATCGTGTTAGTCAATATCAAGTTTATTGACTGCAGAGCACTGTGCTAAGCGTTTGGGAGAGTCCAATAAAACGATAAACAGCCCCATTTCCTGCCCACAACAAGCCTCCGAGACCTTCCCAGGACTCATGAGGATCACAAAGATAAAATATTAAATTATTAGATATCGCCACATGTCTGCTGAGTGACTTTGGGCAAGTCACTTCACTTTGTGCCTCAGTTACCTCATCTGCAAAATGGAGATAAAGAATGTGAGCTCCATGTGGGATAGGGACTGTGTCCAAGCTGATTTGCATGTACCCGCCCCAGTGCTTAGAACGGTGCTTGGCCTGTAGCAAGTACTTAACAAGAACCATGGTTATCCTTAATTATTATTATACTGTATCTGCCCGGACACAACACACAGTGGTTGGCATGTGTTAGGTAAGCACTAATCAATTGCCACATTCTTACTGTGAACACTTCATGATGAGTCACAACACTTTTGAGTAGACTTTTTATCTGGCCCATGACTTCCCCAAGGAGAAAATGAATCCCGGTGGCAGACCCATCCTTAGGGTGGGGCGAATTGGGGCTATTCCCCCAGGAAACTACAACACCTCTTGCTGCAATACCAACCAAGAGCACAGGCCTGGGAGTCAGAAGGACCTGGGTTCTAATCCTGGCTCCACCACTTGTCTGCTGTGTGACCTTGAGTAAGTCACTCAATGCCCCGGGCCTCAGTTTCCTCAACTGAAAAATGGGGATTAAATCCTCCTCCTTCCATTTTAGATTGTGAGTCCCATGTAGGACAGTGTCCAACCCGATGTACTAGTATCTATTCCAGGGCTTAGGACGGTACCTGACACCTAGTAAGCGCTTAACAAAAGCCACTGACGGCAAACAAGCGGGCCCTGGCAACGGTGGTTCTCCTTCTCCGACCCGACCAACAGACTCCCATGGGCTTCATTTCCTCCCGGGGTGACCTTTCCGAGGGAAGCTGGCACTTCACTTCTCTGTGCCTCAGTTTCCTCATCTGTAGAATGGGGATTAAGACCGCGAGCCCCATGTGGGACGTGGACTGTAGCCCAGTTGATTAGCTTGTATCTATCCCGGCACTTAGTGCAGTGCCTGGTAAAGAGTAAGCACTGATCAATTACCACGAACCACTGGCATTTCTCGAGGTCTTGGTGAATGGGAGGGAAATGTGGAAGAGAATCCCCAATTCCAGATTTCCCATTCCCAATTTAAGGGACTTGTTTGGCTCCCCCTAGTGGAAGGAAATTGGCCTCATGAATTACCTAAAATACACCGAACCCCTTTAGGGGTCTTCAGAGCATCTTCAGTTTGCCCCGAAAGGATAAAACCCTGACTAATGTAATACCCGGGGCTTTACTATTCATTCACAGTTGTCCATCCCCAAGAACAACGGATATTAATTTGGCAGAAGAGAGAAAAAGAAGTCGCAATCAAAGTTTCCCTCCACTTCAGTTTCTTGCTAGGGTGCTGCTTTTTTTTCAGTGGTATTTGTTAAGCGCTTACTATGTGCCAGGCACTGCACTAAGCACTAGGGTAGATTCAAGCCAATCAGGTTGGAAACAGTCCCTGTCCCACGTGGGACTTCCAGTCTCAATCTCCATTTTACAGATGAGGGACCTGAGGAATAGAAAAGTGAAGTGACTTGCCCAAAGTCATACGGTAGGCAGGCTAGGATCAGAACCCAGGTTCTTCTGACTTCCCAGGCCCATGCTCTGTCCCCTAGGCCATGCCGCATCTGCTTTTCCCCACAGTTAACTGATGGCAGATTTCAGGTGTTGAGTTCCCTTAAGATATACTGGCGCCTAAGCGGCGTGGCCTAGTGGAAAGAGCCCTGGCTCGAGAGCCAGGTTCTAATCCCAACTCTGCCACTAGCCTGCTGTGTGACTTTGGGCAAGCCACTTTGACTTCTCTGTGTCTCAGTTTCCTCATCTGTAAAATGGGGATTCGATACCCTTTTTCCCTGCTCCTTAGACGGTGAGCCCTCTGTGGGACGTAGACTGTGTCCTACCTTGTACTCTCCCCAGTGTTTAGTACAGACCTTGGCCCATAGTGTTTATCAAATAATCGATCGATCAATTAATGGCATTTATGGAGCACTTACCACGTGCAGAGCACTGTACTGAGTGCTAGGGAGAAGGGAGTACGACAAGAATTAGCGGACACGTTCCCCGACCGTAATGAGCTTAAGGCCTTGAGGGGGAGACAGACGTTAATATAAATCGATAAGTTCTGTAGATGTACGTAAGTTCTAAGGGGCTGATGGAGGGGCGGATAAAGGGGTGCGAATCGAAGGGCAAGGATGCGGAAGGCACAGAAGGGAGTGGGAGCAGAGGAAATGAGGGCCTAGTCAGAGAAGGCCTCTTGGAGGAGGTGTGCCATCAGTAAGGCTTTGAAGGTAGGGAGCGTGATAGTCTGTCAGATATGAAGAGGTAGGAGATGCCAGGCTAGAGGCAGGATGTGGGTGAGAGGTTGGCAGCGAGATAGATGAGTTCAGGCTACAGCGAGTAGGTTAACATTAGAAGAACACTAAAATAAAAATTGAATTAAAAATATCATATTTCATAAAGCCAGCGCTTAGAACAGTGCTGGGCACATAGTAAGCGCTTAAATGCCATCATTAATATGATAAAACAAAAATTCCATTATTATTATTGTTGTTGTTGTGATTTTCCAAGCTGCTGTCCAATAGAGCAAGTCACTTTGCTTCTCTGTGCCTCAGTTCCCTCATCTGGAAAATGGGGATTAAGACCGTGAGCTCCGTGCGGGACAGGGACTGCATCCAACCCAATTACCTTGTATCTATCGTAGCACTTAGTACAGTACCTGGCACTGTTAAGTAAGCGCTGAACAAATGTCACAGTTAAAATGGGATGATTGTCAGCAGGGAGGGAGGATGAAGCACTTTAAAGACTCCATGAAGTAAAAGCTCAAATGAAGTATCGGGGGGAGAGAAGAAGGCACATCCACTTAGCGTGCAGCAATCAGAAAATGGGTGTTTTCTTGGAGAAGAGACTTCCAGAAGATGGTGACATTGAGAGGAAGAAACAACAACAGCATCAGACACCCTGGATGAGAAAAAAAAGGTAACAGGGCAGCAGTAGGTAATCATTACAGGCTCCTGACGGGCAACGGATTTGACAGTCATACTCATCCCGACAAAAATCTCACCCTCAGCAGAGACATGTCTGACCCTAAAGGACAGTCATACGTAGCCATGCACACAATGAGAAATTTTGAAACAGTAGGGATTCAAATCTCTGCCTACCAAACTGTTCTCTGTCCATTCTTCTAGGGAAATCAGAGCACCCTGTTTTCAGAAGGGAGGTAGCTGCTGGAAAGGAGAAAGCATTTTGTTTTTCCCACTTATAAGAGTTACAAATGATGGGTTTTCAATCAAATTTAATCTGGGTCCCACTGGTATTTATAAAAGCTTTCATGGTGTTCCCGTGTTTAATTTTACAGTATATATTTTCTTCCCAACCAGTTAGCCAGACATGCAGATACTTTCCTAGACCAGCGACATTCTTGCCAGTGGAGTTTAGAGGCAATCTCTTCTCTCTGGGAAGCACTGTCCTTCAGGAAAATAAAAGTACCGATTTGTTGGTAAATGGACTCCGGTTGAATCGCAACCATTATTTGTATCTCCATTATCGGCCTTGAGTATTCTGTGAAACAAAGCTCTTATGAAGAAATCCTCTTATTTTTGGAACAAACCTCTTATAAAGAAATCCCATTCCTGACCATTATTTGTGTGTGAATGAAGTTGCCTAATTACCGACTATTAAACCTGTAGTTATCAATTTTGGTTTTCTCCGGGAGTTGTCATTTGGGAAAAAATTCTCGGCAATTCGAACAGTTGGAGGTGGATGTCCTCAAGGATGGGGTCGGGGGGCGGGGGCGAGGGGAGAAAAAAGTTCTTTTTTAAATGGCACATTTACTAATTATAAAATGCTCTTATCTCTCAGCAGCCAAAGCCAAAATGAACATGTGCCTTGCACTAAGAAATCCCAGGATTGTCACAACTTGTGCCAGCTGTTGAGGTTATGACACCTGTGCCAGCATAGCCAGCTCTGCCCACCGTCATCTGTTCCAACTCTTCCATCTGCACTGTTTGTACCAATTCTCCCATTTCTGCATCTGCACCTTCTGCAGAAACAGTTCCAACAATGCCAGCTGTGTCATGGATGCCAAAGATGCCAGATGTTCTATTTGCCCACCCTGGGCCAAATCAATGCAGTTTTGTGCTCATTAGTTGGAGCTGGTAGATTCTATTTCACGATTTTTCGAGATGCATCGGAGATGGAATCCTGGCAAAAAAAAAAATTATCCCCGTTACAATAGTTTTGCATCTATCTATCCACCTCTCTCAAACCCCAACTTTATCAGACGACGTCGAGCCCGTCGTAACGACTTCGATCGCCTGAAGCCTGGCAGGTTAGCCAGTCCGGCCTTTCTGATCACGGCAACGTCCCCGCAGCGTACGTAGCTTGCGGAGAAACGGATCTGACAGAAAGTCACGGAACACTGGCTAAAAATGGGGGAGATCGGGAACAACGAGAATAAATTTTTGGCCGACGAGAGCGTCGAGAAAGCTCGAAAATCAGTACGTTGACCTGAGCAATCTATGGCTCCCTTTTCAGTTAAGCGGCCTGCTTTATTCCCCTTTTAATTGGCAGAGCTGTATTTCCAGATTAATGAGGGGGACGGATACTCCTAATACTAGGTTCTGCCTTGAAAGGCATTAATAAGGCTCTATAAAGATGGTGAAGTCACCACTCTTCTATCATAAAATCCAACGCGCTCCCTAATAAAGGAGCAGAGACCAGCTTCCCTTTCTTCTCCCTCCAGTGTTGATTCCCTAAACCGGAAGCTTGTCGTGGGCAGGTAACGTGTCTTTCAACTCTGTCGTATTGTACTGTCCCACGTACTTAGTACAGTGCTCTGCACACAACAAGAACTCAAAAAATAGGATTAGTTTGATGAATTGATTGATTTCCATTTCCCTTGCCCTGTCCAACAGAGAAAATAATAGATCCTTGTTAAGTCACTGCAGGAGCCGGGATCTAAGGTGGGATGGTATCGTGTAACTCCGGTGAGCTTCATTCCTAGAGGCAAAATATCGACTCAGCTAGCCATGGATTCCATTGTTTTGGGCTAGAGCTATGTGAGCACTGGTGTGCACTGAAGAGTAATCGTTGAGGAGAGGGAGAGAGGGAGAGAGTCCAGAAGCTTTATTTATCCAGGTGCAATGTGGCCTAGTTAGAAGGAAAACAGGCCCGGGAATCAGAAGGACCTGCGTTCTAATTCTGGCTCTGCCACTTGTCTGCTGTGGGACCTTGAGCAAATCACTTCACTTCTCTGTGCCTCCTTACCTCATCTGTAAAATGGGGAGTTAGACTTTTAGCGCTATGTGGGGCAGAGACCATGTGCAATCCCATTATTTTGTATTCCCCCCCAGGTGCTTAGTACTGTGTCCGGCACATAATCAAGCAATCAGTTAATGACATCTGTTGAGCGGCTACTACAGTGATTGACTACATGCAGAGTGCTGTACCAAGCCCTAAGGAGAGTACAGTACGGCAGAATCCCTGCCCGTAACATAGTAAGCGCTTAACAAATACTACAAAAAAGTGGCCAGAGTCCAGAGAGAAAATAATAATTCATTCAATTGTAATTGAGTGCTTACTGTGTGCAAAGCACTGTACTAACCATTTGTAATAATGATAATAATAATAATAGTAATACTGATCATAACTGTGGTATTTGTTAAGCATTTACTATGTGCCAAGCAGTGTTCTATTCCCTAGGGTAGATACAAGCTGATCAGGTTGGACACGGTCCCTGTCCGACATGGAGTTCACAGTCTTAATCCCCATTTTACAGATGAGATAACTGAGGCCCAGAAAAGTGAAGTGACTTGTCCAAGGTCCCGCAGCAGACGTGTGGTAGAGTCGGAATTAGAACCCACATCTTCTGACACCCAGGCCCATGCTCTTGCGGCCGGACCACGCTGCTTTCCTAATAAGCTTCCCGGGAGGGTCACTGAATTGCCCTTTAACTAGGGCAGCCATGGGCTCCTGAGACTTCAGCCCAGGAAGCAGAGCGAGCTAAAGCCACAGGGCGAGAGCCTTCCTCACTTGCTTTTGGCTTCCTTCCTAACATATGGTCCTCCCAGGGTAGCCTGCGGCCTTGTTACTTGAGAGGCCCACTCCCCACTAAGTCTTGGACTCCTTCCTCCTGGACCAGATGTTCCCTCCGAAGAACCCATCAGCCGTTTGCAGGAAAACCAAACCCCTCGAGGGAGATGTCCGTGATGTCAGCTGGTTCGTTCCTAACCGTGAGGATGGAGGCGTTTCCATCCGCCAGTCAGTTCTTCCAAGCGTCCTGTTAATAACAATAGTGATAATAGTGGTACTTAAGCACTTACTATGTGCCAGGCATTAAGCGCTGGGGTAAATACAAGCAAATCGGGGCGGACACGGTCCCTGTCCCAGTTGGGGCTCACAGTCTCGATCCCCATTTTACAGATGAGGCGCCGATGTCCGCCTCCCCGCCTCTAGACTGTGAGCTGGTGTGGGCAGGGATTGTTTCTGGTTAGTGTCGTATTGTACTTGCCCAAGTGCTTAGGACAGTGCTCTGCACACAGTAAGCGCTTAATAAATATGATCGAATGAATTGAATGAATGAATGACAGCGTGCGGGGCTGGGAGTCGGAAGGGCTTAGGTTCTAAACCTGGCTCCCCTTCTTGTCTGCTGTGTGACCTCGGGTAAGTCACGTAACTCCTCTCTGCCTCAGTTACCTCACCTGCAAATGGGGATTAAATCTATGAACCCCAAGAAGGACATGGGCTGGGTCCAACCTGATTAACTTGTATCTACGCTAACATTTAGAACAGTACTTGACCAATAGTACGCACTTAACAAATGCCATAATAATAATACAGTGCCTGGAACAAATACCTTAAAAAGAGTCACTGCCCAGGGGGCTTGGGAAATCATGACGGTGTCGATTCCCTCTGTACATATAGCACAGCATTCGTCCATTCATCCAATCGTATTTATTGAGCACTGCATCTCAATTGCATCAATTGGGAAGCAGCGTGGCTCAGTGGAAAGAGCCTGGGCTTCGGAGTCACAGGTCATGAGTTCCACTCCCGGCTCTTGTCAGCTGTGTGACTGTGGGCGAGTCACTTAATTTCTCTGTGTCTCAGTTACCTCATCTGTAAAATGGGGATTAACTGTGAGCCTCACATGGGACAACCCGATTACTCTGTATCTACCCCAGCGCTTGGAACAGTGCTCTGCACATAGTAAGCGCTTAACAAATACCAACATTATTATTATTATTATTATTATCTGCAGTGTCGTCCCCTAGCCGAACCACAGAAAGATCCTGGAAATATCCGTTAGGGGAATTGCCCACCCATGCTGTTCATGCTGCTTTAGGTCATCTCCGCTAGACTGTAAACTCATTGAAGGCTGGGAACGTGTCCACCAGCTCTTTTATATTGTACTCTCCCAACTGCTTAAGACAGTGCTCTGCTCACAGTAAGTGCTCCATAAATATGATTGATTGATGGATGGACCGCTCAGATCAATGATCCATCTACCCCAGCGCTATGACTCTTCAGATCTCTCCTCAGAGGCTCAGTTTGCTCCCTCTTTGGTGTCACAGGCATCCCTCAGCTTGCTTGCCAAAGTCAGAGAAAGGGATCGGGAGGGCGCTGCTGTATTGCCATTTGCAAATCAAGCTTTGTCATAATCCCTGCTTGTCTTCTCCCTTCTTGGGGAAGAGTCGATCGGAAAAGATGGCGTGCCTTCTCGGGCTTCACGTAATCCCATTCTTCCCTTGTGCTTTTATTTCAAGAAGCTAATTTGGATTATTCAGAACTTGGCTCATTATACAATCTATGATAACTGACAATGGTGGACGTTCCATAAACGACAAGGAGGAGGAGAAAATGGAAAAGAACTGATTGAAGCAACCGCACGGAAGTGATTTAGATGAGTGAACTCTTCAACTTTCAAAGTCCTGAACATGGAACATTAGTTTCAGCATGACTCTAGGTTAATTTTTTTCATTATTCATTTCAAAGAGCGAGGTTATTTTCCCTTTCCTCATGTTAGTGGGCTCAAGTTGCACTGAATCACAGAAGCCGGGGATAGAAAATTAGCTCCAGAATCTGCTCCATATGCTTCAGTAGGAGTTCGCCTTGCCATTAACCTTGTTGAGACTGGAGATCTAACATAGCAAGTTGTGAGATGAGCGATGATTCAACCCGAAATGTGTTAGAGATAGGAGCCTCTCCGGTGGTAGGTAGCGCCATCACGGATATACTTGGGACTCCTAAATCTCATTCATAATAAATGGAAATTAATACTGTTTTGCACATATAGAGTGCCTTTCAATTAGGCGTTCTAAAGCTCAGAACACTTCCATGCATTATAGATGTTCAGTACTGAACCCAGTCACAGAGATGAATAGGCGAAGATGCAAAGAAAGCAAGTCGTCTCCTAGGAGACGTGGTTTATCGTAATAATAGTAGAAATGGTACCCAACCTGTCCCTCGGGCTAATAGAGTGGCCAGGGTGTGTTGACTCAATTTGTATTTTGGGACCTTTCAGTTGAGTAGGAGACACATTCCCTGCCCTCCAGGGAATCATCATATTTATTCATATTTATCGAGTGCTTACTGTGTGCAGAGCACTGTACTAAGTGCTTGGGAGAGTACGACAGAACAATAAACAGATCCTGTAAAACTTAGGCTTCTGAACGTGATAGTGGAAACGGTATTTATTGAGACTTTACTGGGTGTTGGATTCTATAGTAAGCATAGGACTCATCTGTATCCACGAGGACCTTAGATTGCCAATTTTAGGTTATAACATGGGACGGTTCTGTTAATGAGGTCAGGAGCAGAGAAACGTCTTAGCTCTCGGTCCTCAGAACGAGAAGAGCTTCTTCTCCCTTAAACCAGTCGATCTATGGTATTTATTGAGTGCTTACTTTATGCAGGGCACCAAGTGCCTGGGGGAATGCGGTAGAATTGGTAGACCTTATCCCTCTCCTCGAGGGGCTTGCTTAATCATTGCCCTTGAACAGGTTTAAGAGTCCTCAGGAGAGGAAGCGTGAGAACATGCTGTCTGATAGATTTATGAGAGGAATAACTACCTGGGACAAAAAGGAGGAAAAAAGCCCTGTCCTGAAAGATCCGATCTTCCTCAGTAGTTGTAACCGGGTATTTACTGAGCCGCCCGCCCCCCCCCCCCCCCGTCAAGGGCAGTGTACCGAACGAAGGGCCTGGGAAAATTCATCAGAAGCGCAACACGAGCTCCCTGCCCACGGGGAGCTTACGTTCCAAAGGTGGAGACGGATGTAAAAATATTGACAGATAGAGTAATCAATATACATCATTTCACGTGCACTTAAATGTACATCTATCCACGTGCTGACCTCGATGGAGCTGCCAGAATCGGCCCCAGAGCAGGGGGATTGTCACCGCTGTTTGCAGATCTGCCTCTGGAGGGACGAGAGGTCTGATTCCTCGATAGGGGAATTGCTGGATTTTGTTTGGAACCTTTTACATGTGACTCAAACATGCAAATTGGATTGATGAAGACTTACAAGGACAGCCATGCCATATGGTGGCAGTTCAGCAGATAATTGGGCCGAGACACGATCACTGAGATAAAAACAGTTCTTCGGGTCCCCAGCGGCCGCGGTATTGGCAGCTGGAAAAGTCTTTAGCCCCTCGATCGAGGGCTGGTCCTTTGCCATTTGCGGGATTTCCAACCCAGCGGCGAAGCGTTCGGAGGTGGAATCCCATCCCGGAATCACAGTGGGGGTCTTGCCAGCTCAGAAATCCCAAGACAGACCGGGGAAGGGTCCTCACGTCAGAATCAGCTCCATCGCTGCAGCCTCTACCGCTTGTCAGCTGCGGGATCCGGCCGCATAATATCCACCCTTCTAGGAGTTTTGGTGTTTATTGAGCACCCATTGGATGTGATGAACTGAGCACTTCTTTTTGTTGATTGCCCTTTCAGCGCCTCTTATTTGGGAACAAGTCAGGCTCTCCGATTAGTCTCACCTTGAGCAAAACGATTCAGGATTTGGGACTTTTTCAGCCCTCTAGCCTGATAGCTCTCAGGAAGCACGTCTGCTGACTGTCACGCCGTTCTCTCCACCTCCAACCTCAGCCTTAGCACGCCATCACCTCCGTGAGCCGTCCCATCCTCGGCCTCTCCTGCTCCCGTTGGGTGCCGTTCTCGGGGAACCCCAAGGAACCCCATCGGTCCTAAGGGCTGCTTGTCAGGTCATGACTGAACTTTGCCCTTCGGGATCAAGATGTTGAAAATGCTTCTGGGCCACCCGTGGAAGCGACTGAGAAACCTCCGGCACACGGATTGACGCCCTGTTGACACCTAGCGCACCAGGGTGCGTTTCTTCAAATTTAGAGGACTTAAGTTGGAGCGAGAGAGAGGGAGATAGACGAACACACACACACAGAGACAGAGAAAGATTCCTGACTCTCCCCTCCTTTCACACGGCTCCTCCATAATTATATTCAGCTGGGAAAAACACCGATCCTTGAGGCCTCACTTCCAAAAAAAGGAATTGGAGCTCAACAGCTTTTAGGGACAGAACCTTCGTGGGCTCCACCGAAAGGAATCCTTATTGTGATTCAGGAGCGGCAGGCCTTTCCACACCGCCCCCTCTCCGCTCTGTTTCAGCAGTCTACCCGGAGCACTTAGCCACCCACCCTGGGCTCTCACTGTAACCTCCCCCTCTCTCCCCGCCCCCCAGCCCTCCCACCCCATTGTTCATCCACTCATGAGAAAAAGAAAAAGAAGGATGATCGATGAAGATGACGGTGACTTAGAAAAACAAATCCCCAAGACCCGGGGAACCTGACTCGATTACAAGGTTTTCGAAATGCTCTCCACCAACATCAAAGCGCCGCCCACAAAGCCGGCACAATGGATGAGTGACGAATAAGCCAACCGTGAACTGGATCCCGGCCTGAATAGTAAGCGATCCAGGGGAACGGTCGACGGCCCAGACAATGAGACGGGCGGCCCGCTCTGAACAGAATTCCACACGGAGGAGGCCCCGCAGGCAGCGGCCTAGATCTGCGGCCCGTCGACGCTGACGACGCCGAGAGACAAGACAGGGGCCGGGGCCTGGTGTTTGTTCGTGTGAGCGGCTGGGTGATTGTCTGGCTCGGTGACTGTCTGGCTACAAGTCCTAAAGCATGCTGGGGGAACGCTCTCAGGGCCACTCTACGACTCTGTTCGCTCTCTGACAGGAGAGGAACCAATCCGTGACCATGGGGAGATTTCCGATGGGGAGTTTTCTGCTGGTTTCCTCTGCTCCTCGCTGGAACTCTTCCACCGGTGAAGTCTCAAGGGTGATTTTGGGGTGGAGACGGTTCTCTTGCTTTGCCCTGACTTGCTTCCTTTATCCATCCCCTCTTCCCAGCCCCACAGCACTTATCTCCATATCTTTCATTTCTTTCTTACTATTAATGCCTGTCTCCCCCTCTAGACCGTAAGCTCACTGTGGGCAGGGAATGTGTCTTTTGTATTGTTCTATGTTACTCTCCCAAATGCTTATTGCAGTGCCCTGCACCCAGTAAGTGCTCGCTATATCCGATCGAATGAATAAACGAGCATTGGGGATTTCCTTTTCACCAATACTGAAGCTCACAAATCACAAATCGCAGATCTAATCCATTAGATAGCTCACTCCCTGAGGGCAGGTGACGTGTGCCTTGATTTTTTTTATTTGAATGGTACTTGTTAAACTCTTACTATGTGTCCAACGCTGTTCTAAACCCTGGTGGAAATACAAGTCGATTAGGTCAGCCACAAGTCCACAGTTCCACCACTTTCTGGCTCACGGTCGAAATTGGTGGGAGGAGGATTTAGTTCTCATTTTATGATGAAGGAACTGAGGCACAGAGAACTTGAGCGACTTGCCCAAGGTCACACAGCAGACAAGCGGCGGGGCTGGGATTAGAACCCAGGTTCTCTGATTCGCAGGCCCATGCTCTTTCTGGCTGTCCGTACTGCTTCTCCACTAAGCCATGTTATTTCTGTGTTCTTTAGTGTGGTGTTTCACACTCGGAAGATGTTAACTAAGTACCGTTGATTGATTGAGGCTCTAGGGATGGCAAGAGGTTTGGGTGCAACTCCTTTGCCCCTTTGCCAAAAAGTCAGGAGCCTTAGAATCTAATGATAACTGTGGTATTTGTCAAGATCTGGCTGTGTGCTAAGCACTGTACTGAGCGCTGGGGTTGATACAAGATAATCGGGTCAGGAATGGTCCCTGTTCCAAATGGAGCTGTCAGTCCAAGTGTGTGTGTGTGTGTGTGTGTGTGTGTGTGTGTGTGTGTGTGTGTGTTGGGGGAAGGGGGAGAAGAACAAATATTTCATCTCCATTTTACAGATGAAGAAACCGAGGCACGGGGCAGTTACGTGACCTACCCACAGCAGGCAAAAGGCGGAGCCGGGATTATAACTCAGGTCATCTGACTCCCAGGCCTGTGCTCTCTCCACCGTGCCACACTGCCCCTACATCCCTTTCCCCAACCGAACCGCCACCCAGATCTGCTTCCACTCTCCAGCAAGCATCGCTGTGGAGTCGGTCCTGCCTTGGTGCTTTGAGATCGGACTCTCCACCTTGATCTCTCCCGAAAAGACCCAGCCCCGCGGGGAGGTAACTGGGGTAAATGAACGAACGCCCACATAAATCTCCGGAGGTGCCACTGCCAATCCGGAGCAATCCTTAAACATTATCTCTCTCCTGGAATAAACGGATTTTTGCTTCGGCTTCTGAGGAGCTGACTTAACACTGGAAGATATCCCCCCTCTCCCCATCCAAGGGGGGTTCTCATAGTTCCACCATTTTCTGGCCAAGCCCTTTAGGGGATTTTTCAATTATTTGCTAAATTGCACTTTGAAATTCAGGCTATTTAATTGGCAAAAGCAAAATTGAAACGCTAAGCTCCGCTGCTCTTTTAAAAGAAATCTGAGGGCGGTGCAGGGGGTGTTGAGGTAGGGAGGAGGGTCTCTTTCTGTGAAGAAAACAGAATCTGGTCCAGTTCTGGCTAGAACACACCTTCTAAATATGTTTAAGAGGCAGGAGACCAGGTAGCACCTGGCCGGTAGCACCTGAAGCTAAATCATCTCTTAATACACTTAGTGAACAGCTGAAGTCCAGAAGCCGGCGTCGGGCTTCTTGCTAACATGATGAGCGATGACCATCTGTCCTCACAAAGCCAAGCAATTTGACCTTCAGTCCAAGCAGTGTCTTGTTCCATCCTGAATAAGGATGAAGGACATTGGTAAAGACCTGCTTTAACGATTGCATGTTAATGGCCATAAAAGAGAAGCTTAGAAAATCAATTCAGTGGATTTGTTTATCCCTTTATTCATTCTGTGGCTCTTCTGAAAGTAGATATGTGTCCATTATATTTTAAATTCAATTTTTATCCTGTTTCCCCTATCTTTAAATTACATATTTTCATTATTTGTGTATATTAATGTCTGTCTCCCCTGTTAATAATTGTGGTATTTCTTAAGCACTTACTACATGTCAGGCACTGTACTAACCGCTGGAGTGGATACAAGCAGTTCGGGTTGGACACGGTCCCCGTCCCACATGGGGCTCATAGTCTTAATCCCCATTTTACAGAAGAGGGAACTGAGGCACAGAGAAGTGAAGTGATTTATTTGTCCAAGGTCACACAGCTGGCAAGTGGCGGAGCCGAGATTGGAACCCATGACCTTCTGACTTCCAGGCTCAGGTTCTATCTACTAGGTCACATTGCTTCCCTAAACTGTAAACTGAAGACCCTCTAGAGAGTAAATTCATTCTGGGCAGAGAACAGATTTGCTAATTCTGTTGTACTGTACTCTCCCAAGTGATTAGTACGGAGATCTGCACATAGTAAACACTCAATAAATACCATTAAGTGATTGATCTGGAAATTCCTCTGTATGTCTCCTGGTTAAGGTGTGAGCTTCCTGTGGGCAGTTCACATGTCTTATGCTTCTGTTGTATTTTCCCCAAGCGTTTAGTATATGGCAAAGCACTCGGTAGGCCCTTAATAAATGTTATTATTACATCTCTAAATAATAACTGTGGCATTTGTTACATGCTAACCTTTGTACTAAGCACACGTAATCGTGCACATATTTGTAATTTATTTATTTATATTAATGTCTGCCTCCTCTCCCTGGCCAAACCCAGACTAAAAACTTCTTCATTCATTCATTCATTCAATAGTATTTATTGAGCGCTTACTATGTGCAGAGCACTGTACTAAGAGCTTGGAACGAACAAGTCGGCAACAGATAGAGACGGTCCCTGCCGTTTGACGGGCTTACGGTCTAATCGGGGGAGACGGACAGACGAGAACGATGACAATAAATAGAGTCAAGGGGAAGGACATCTCGTAAAAACAATGGATGTGTCTACCAACTCTGTTACACTACACTCTCTCAAATGCTTAATACAGTGCTCTGCACGTGGTAAAATCTCAAAAAATATGATGGATTGATTGATTGCTGAGGTAGACACAAGATAATCAGATTGGTTACAGTCCCTGTCCCTCAGGAAGCTCACAGTCTGAGTTGGAGGGAAAACAGGTATTGAATCCGCATTTTGCAGATGAAGAAACTGAGGCCCAGAGGAGTCGTCAGTCAATCGTATCTATTGAATGCTTACCGGGTGCAAAACACTGTACTAAGCACTTGGGAGGGTATGAGCGACTTATCCAAGGCCCCACAGCACCCAAGTGGCGGACTCTCTCTGACCCCCAGGCCGTGCCCTATCCACTAGGCCAGCCTGCTTCTCTTCTGAAAGGGAGCTTTCAGTTGGAATAGGGAAATGACCTGGGGTTTGAGTTCAAATTTCTCCCTCCGCTGTGCTCCCTATTTTTCACAGGAAGTCTATGCAGTTAACCAGGCGCGATCCCAGCATGAAAAAAGAATGTATTATCCCCCAAATTCAGTTGCTTTTTGGCTGTCCAGCTCAACCACTGAACTGAACAGAACAAAATCAATCAATCCATCACAGGCATGGGTTGAGCCCCTGCTGAGTGAGAGACACTGTACTCTTTGCCCGGAAGAAGACAAAAAAGACACAGACGCCAAGACATACGTTTCCTCAGACAGAGCCCGATCTTGCCACGGTCTGCAGGGTATCCCAAAATGCTCTTCATCCAAAATAGGTTATCATTTCGTGGGCGAAATTGAAAACGTTTGATAAAGGCAGAAGTCGTCGAGAGTTAAAGATTGGGGAACCGTCACCTTTGAGCGAGAGTTGTGTCGTCCGGGATGTTTCATTCCGAGCGCTTAGTACGTTGCTCTCCACATAACGTGTGCTCAATAGATACCATGGATGATTCATTCACTCCCTTTGTGAATCAAAAGCACTTTCCCCTCTGTCCCCTGCATTCTTTTCCAAGGCTGTCATTCGAGAAATGAGGGGGTTTACTTAGTATCATCAGAATGAGAGGGGGGTGGGAAAGGAATTGTCCGCCTCTCAGTGGGAATACTTAATTTGTCAGGGAATAAAGCAACGAGGTCCAAAGTCAACAAAAACAACTATTGTAAAATGTTCCTCTCAGCTTGAGTGGTTCTCACAGTATCAAGTGAATGTGTATTCAGTCTGTTTGGTTTGGTAAGGAATCCAGTGCTTCTACAACAAGGATGTAACATTTTCCTTATCACTCTGAAAAGACAAGGAAATGACTAAATCATGGACAATTTTTTGTCCATCGAGAAAAATGCCAGACCGCTCTGCATGGCTTTCACTCATGGAGATTCCTTTGACCTTAAAAGGCGACCTTTGACCTTAAATGTCCTGTGGGAGACGGACATTCAGAGAATAGGACAAGTAGTTTCCAAAATCTTCCACGACAAGATTTTTCCCTCAAGGAGACTCCCAAACCCTAAGATTCATTCATTCAATTGTATTTATTGAGCGCTTACTGTGTGCAGAGCGCTGTACTAAGAGCTTGAGAGAGTACAGTATAACAATAAACAGACACATTCCCTGCCCACAGCGAGTTTATAGTCTAAATGATACAATAATGAGTAGTTTCTAAATCTTCGTGTTACCTATCTCTAGTGAATTCTCTGAAGCGCTTATTACAGTGCTTACACAGTAGTGCTCAATAAATACCACTGATGTATTCAATGTTCTCCAATTATTTTGGCTGAAGAGATGCACCGTTCCCTATATGACCTTCTTAACCCTGAAATTCAATCTTTAAATTATACCTCAGATGGGAGTATTTCCATCTTTCATTTTGGAGGTAGGATTTCGTGGTTTAAAATTTTGTAGGGGATATGCTTCCCTTCTCTCCCAGGCAAATATGCATTTTTCAGACTTTTTAATGCCCACCCAATAATTATAATAATACCAAACTATAATTATAAATAGCAATAATAGTAATGCTCACTAAAAACGGGGTACTGAGACTAAGATCTTGTGAGAATCCAAGCAATTTAAGACCTGAGTTTGAATGAATGAGAAAATAAGAAAACAGGAAAAATAGGACATGGGCTATAAGAAAATAGAAATGGGTTTTCTCTGAATGGCTGTGTGGTTCAGGCAGCATCCCTTGAGAAGCAAACAAAGAAGGCTTCTCTCTGACCCATAGAGAAGCAGGAGGTTGTATAGCTATCGGATTAATCTGAGGCGGTCATTTTCTGTCTCAATCATTAAGTGCCAAAGAGTAACTCAAGAGCACTACTGAGCGTTTGTTGTATGCGCTGGGGAAATGTATAAGAATGAAAATTCAGACATGGCCCCTTCCTCACTGGTTGGGGGTGTGTGTGTCATAATCTTTGAAAAAGTGTGGGGGGGAGCACACTGGAGATCTGTGATCAGTCACCGGTGAACCCTGACCTAGCTTGCCTGACGGATTAAAGCACAGACTGATCTCTCTCTGTCTCTGTCTTTCTCTTCCTCTTTCTCTCAGTCTCATCTCCAAAGTGGAAGGGGTAAGAAGAAAAACTTGATTTTCCGCCCAGAATAACACAAATAATAATACATATTCATTAAGTATTTACTACATACTAAATGCTGGGATTAATACAAGATAATCAGATTAGACACAGTCCCTGTTCCATATGGAGCTCCTCCTCTAATAGGGAGGAGAACAGGTATCTTGTCCCCAGTTTTCAGATGAGAAAACCCAGGCCCACAGAGGTTAAACTACTTGTCCAAGGTCACACAGCAAGATGGGGCAGAGCTGGAATTGGAACCCGGCTCTCCTGAGTTCCGGCCTTGAACTCTTTCCGTTAGGCCACACTGTCTCCAGGCAGTTTGCTGGCTGTAGGAACTGCTCAAAACAACCGACAGGTTTTGATTTAAATAAATGTTTTGTAACTTCATTTTCCCATGGAACTCTTCTCTTAATCCTTTCACCCTCCGGCCCGTCACCTCCACTTCTGATCGTCCCCAGCTCTGCCGGATCCCACCTGGGGACCTGAGGAGCTGTGATTGGCTGTCTCAGATTTTGATGTCTCCAGGGGGCCCTTCTATCCAAACCTAGAGGAGAAAAAAAAAGGTAGGAAAGAACAGAGAGGGAGAAAGAGAAAGTCTTACACAATCTATCAATCTATCAATTGTATCTATTGACTGCTTGTACTAAATGCTTGGGCAAGATTCCTCCTCATCTTTGATTTCATTGAATTAAATCTAAATGAAAGAAGAGGTCTGTTGTGGGATCAGGATGAAACTTCAAATATGCAAACTCAGAATAGTCTCTGCGTCGGCTGTGCTCGGTCTTTCTAAAGCCAGTCCAGGAAACAAAAGAAACACTTCTCTGAAGATCGAATAGAAACATTTGATGAAAATAAGGAGAATAATAATAATAATGATAATAATGACGAGAAGACCACTTGTCTGCTGTGTGACCTTGAACAAGTCACTTCATTCATTCATTCGTCTTTTTTGAGCACTTACAGTGTGCAGATCACTGTACTGAGCTCTTGGAAAGTTCAATTTGGCAACAAATAGAGACAATCCCTACCCAACAACGGGTTCCTCAGTTATTTCATCTGGAAAATGGGGATTAAGACTGTGAGCCCCATGTGAGATAGACTCTGTCCAAAATGATTATCTTCTATCCCCCCCAGCACTTAGCACATAGTAAGCACTTGACAAATGAAGAAGAAGGAGGAGAAGGAGGAGGAGGTGAAGGAGGAAAAGTGTCGTCTAGTGGATAGGAGTCAGAAGGACCTGGGTTCTCATCCCAGCTCTGTTACTTGTCTGCTGTGTGACCTTGGGCAAGTCACTTCACTTCTCTGTGCCTCAGTTACTTCGTCTGTGAAGTGGGGATTAAGACGGTGAGCCCCATGTGGGAGATGGACTAGGTCCAAACTGAGTAGCTTTTATCTACCGCAGCACTTAGAACAGTGCCTGCCACATAATAAGCACTTGAAGAATACTTAAAAAAAAAAAAACTAAAACCTCAGGGATGAGACTGCTGCACCTATGGAGAGTTTAGGGGGGATTTATCTGCACAAACTCTAACCGCTACTGCAAAAACTGCTTTGTTTGTGCTAGGGAAGATAATTCCTCTCTTCACCATTAGTACCTAAGCAATCCTCACCCCAATCTCAACATCAACAACATCAACATAAACCCAAGGACAATTCTACCTCCACACACAAGCCAACTGTGTTTTGAAGATTTTTGCCTCCTCTTGGCACTGCATCTGCATGCATCTTTCCCCGGCAATCAGGCCGACGTGAATTTATAGCTGTGTTTAGCTCAGATTCCCGCTGGCTCTCAGGGTAATTTTCAAGTCTCTCAGCATAAGCCGGCCTGCAGTTCCCATTGATAAATAACAATCTCTGTGCTTTTACCTCCCGCACACTGTTTTGACAGATCACCACCCTGAAGTTTTTGTGTTTAAGAAAAGTAATTTGTCTAAAGAAAGAGGGCCTTTTCCAAATGCATTTCTTAAAATGTCAAATACCAAGCTGAAAGGAAGAGATGAAAGGCAAAAGCCGGATCTCCTGAATGAGAGTCCCAAGAAAAGGAAATAAAAGGAACAGGAGACGAGTCACATAAAGGGGGAAATTGGGAATCTTTGCTGGGAATTGGAAATGAAAGAGAATCAGCTGGCTGTGTGCAGAGCACTGCAGTAGGTGTTTGGGAGCAGAAAATAAAAGAAGATGCCGTCCTTGCCCTCAAGGAGTTTATGCTATAATGGAAACAAAAGGGGAAACAAAAATAAAACTAGTATCTGAGGAGCAGCGTGGCTTAATGGAAAGAACACGGACCAGGGAAAGGACCTGGATTCGAATCCCGGCTCTGCCGGTTGCTTCCTGTGTGACCCTGGGCAAGTCACTTAACTTCTTTGTGCCTCATTTATGTCATCTGTAAATTGGGAATCAAATCTCACTCCTTCCTACTTAGACTGTGAGCCCCATGTGGGAGAGGGACTGTGTCCAACCTGCTAAATAGTACCTTCCCCAGTGCTTAGTACAGTGTTTGACGCAAAGTAAGTGCTTCACGAATACCTTAGCCCCTGCCTAAAAGAAAACAAATCACTAAGAGTGATAGTAAGTAAATAATGAATACAGTACATAAGTGGAATGGATAAACTTCATCTGTAAAGTGGAGATTTAAAATGTGAACCCCATATGGGTTATGGACTGGGTCCAACCTGATTAGGTTGTATCTATGCCGGCGCTTAGTACAGTGTTTGGCACCTAATAAATGCTCACTGAATGTTATTAAAAAAACAAACTGAGATCCACATTTAAGTGCTTCAGGTAGCTGATGGAATGACATAACCACAGGCTGGGAGTCAGAAGGTCATCCGCCACTTGTCTACCGTGTGACCTCGGGCAAGTCACTTCACTTCTCTGTGCCTCAGTTATCTCATCTCTCAAATGGGAATTGAGACTTTGAGCCCCACATGAGACGGGGACAGTCTCCAACTCGATTTGCTTGTATCCACCGTAGCCCTTGGTACAGTGCCTGGCACATAGTAAGTGCTTAACAGATACCAGCATCATCATGATTATTATCACCGTAACCAATTTGGTGGGGATTGGTAGGACACCTGCCTCCTGAAGAAGGTGTGCTTTAGGAGAGCTGTGAAGGGGAAGACGACTGCTTGGAACGGGATGGAATCCCATGCTTGAGGAATAGCAAGAGCAAAGGTCAGACAGTCATATTTATTGAGCACTTTCCATGTGCATAACACTATACTAAGCACTCGGGAGAGTACAGCATAACAATACAACAGACACACTCCCTGTTCACAGCGAGCTTAGAGTCTAGAGGGGGAGACGGATGTTCATAGAAATAAATGACAGATACGATGGAAGTGCTGTGGAGTCGGGAGGGGGGATGAATAAAGGGAGCAAGCCAGGGCGATGTAGAAGGGAGAGGGAGAAGAGGAAAGGAGGGTTTAGTCAGGGAAGGCCTCTTGGAGGAGATGGGACTTCAATCAAGTTTTGAGGTGGGGGAGAATAATTGTTCCCCCAGTAAATTGGAGGGCTAAGAGAAGGCTTGAGAGGAGCTAGGAGGTCATCCTATGACCCTCTTTCCTCCCTCACGTCCACCCCAGTAAACGTAAAAAACCCTCAGTGTTACACTCCCTCTTTCTCCCACCTTCTGCTCCGGTGTTGGAGGAGGAGAGCAGAGGGCAAGAGGTTAGCACCGAAATGTCGAACAGCCCTCTTGGAGACCACGGGAAGACCTCAGACTCCAAGCCCATCGTGGGCAGGGACCGTGTCTACCAACTCTGTTATGGCGCACCCTCCCAAACGCTTACTACAGTGCTCTGCCGACAGTGAATGCTCAATAAATGCAAGTCATCGATCGAGTGGTTAATTGATGTCTGTTTCCCCCTGTAGATTGTAAGCTACTTGTGGAAAGGAACCGGGTCTACCAACTCTGTTGTATTGCACTTTCCCAGCACTTAGAATAGTGCTCTCTGCATACAGTAAGGGCTCCATAACTACTGTAGAGCAGCACTGCCTAGTAGTAGGAGCACAGGCTTGGGAATTGGAGGACCTGGGTTCTAATCCGGGCTCCGGCGCTTGTCCGCTGCGTGACCTTGGGCAAGCCACTTAACTTCTCTGTGCCTCAGTTACCTCATCTGTAAAATGAGGTGCTGCTCGGACTGTTAGCCCCAGGTGGGACGGAGAGTGCGTTCAACCTGATTATTTAGTATCTACCCCAGTCCTTAGAACAGTACTTGCCGTGTAGTATGCATTTAACAAATCCCTTTATTATTTGATTATCATATATTACCGCAATGTGATATTATTAGATCGATATATCATTATAATAAGGGTTTGACCGATTAATTGATCTGGAACCTGGACCAAGGATTTCACATCAGTCATTTGAGTGTCATCTGCCCACCTGTATAAGAAAAAAAACATGGTACAGCGGAGAAAACACGAGAGTTGGGAAACTCAGAGCCACGGGTTCGAAATTTCGGCTCTGCCCCAGGTTAGTTGGGTGACGTTGAGAATTGTTACTCTCTCTCGCCTCAGTTTCCTCATCTGTAAAATGGGGATAACGATGCCTGCCCCTCCCTACCTCACAGGGACGTTTCGAAGGCAAAAACGAGATAAAAAAGTGAAAACGTTTGGAAAACATAAGCCGTCGATGAAATTCAAGGTGCCTCACCAGCAGAGGCATCTTCCTCAACTGCTGTTCTGGTAGAGCTGAGAGGCAAAGTGGAAAGGAAGCTTGATGCTCTCCACGGTTCTGAAATTCAGGAGATGAATTTTAAAATTCAACACAACGAATTAGGTAGCTTATTGGCTCCTCCATTTTATATCCCGGGCCGAATAAAGACCCAAACCGAAAAATTATCAAGCTTGGATGGAGGAAGCTGACTTGGTAAGTTTTCAATGTTCCCAAATTCATTCGTCAAAATTAAAGTTGAACGATTCTTAGTGGAATCACTTAACGAGAACGATTCTTGGTGGAAAATCACTGGACTGGGAGCCAGGAGACTCAGGTTCTAATTCCGGCCCTTTTACTGGCTTGGTGAGTGACCTTGGGCAAATCATTTAACTTCTCTGTGCCTCAGGGGATATGATATCGAGTCTCTCCGCTTCTCAGATTGTGAACTTCGTGTGGTACGAGGACTGTGTTCTATGTGATTCTCCTGAACACAGAGCCTGCCACGTGTTTTGTCTTATGCTGTCAAGTCATCTCCGACCCGTAGCGACACCGTGGTCACATCTCTCCCAGAACACCCCACCTTCATCTGCAATCGTTCCGGTAGGGTTTTCATGGTAAAAATCTGGAAGCGGTTTACCGTTACCTCCTTCCGCACGGTAAACTTGAGTCTCCACCCGCGACTCTCTCCCAAGCCGCTGCTAGCCATCACAGGTGAGTTTTGACTTGTAGCATATTGCCTTCCGCTCGCTAGCCACTGGCCAAGCTAGGAATGGAATGGGTAGGCCTCTGCTTGACTCTTCCTCCCATCGTTGAGATTGGGAGAGTACTGGAAACTCTCCAGGTATTACCCTGAGAGGGGATCCTTATCCATAGCAAGCACTTGAGAAATAGCATCACCATGATTTTTTAAAAAATGAATCGGTACCAGTGGATGCCTTGACCAGTTATGCTTGGCCAATTCGGGGCTGGCATGAATGATGGGTCAGTTTCAGTAGTCGGGACTATATTTATTGATTGTCCCTGGGTGCGTACTAAGTGCTGGAGAAAGTCCATCAGATACACGCGATGTTCCAAGAGGTTTCCACTCTAATTTGGGGATGGACATCAGTGGTATTTATCGAGTGCTTCCTGTGGGCAGAGTATGGTACTAAGCGCTCAGGGGAGTACGGTACTGAAGAGGTGATAGGCATGTTCCCTCCCCAGAACCCCCTTATAGCCTAGAAGGGGAAACAGCTATCAGTATAAATAAATCATTTATAAGCTATGAGCAATCAGGATAAATATGATTTATATTGCTTATGTACCCAAGGTTCAGCGTTTTGAAGAAGTTCCCGAGGAACAAAGGCAAATGAACAAGAAGCAAAAAGGAGAAAATTGAAACCATCAGGTGTGATCTCCCTAAATTCTCCCCTGCCCCTCCCCAGGCCCTTACCCCTTCTGACACTTCTTCAACTCTCCCATCCTTCTCCCAAGAGTTCTCCTGCCTTCTCTCAAAACCACCCCCACACTTGCAAATCCAACCCCCTTCCTTAGTCTTGACCCACTCCCTTTATCGATTCCCCCTCCTAATCTCTCAGGACTTCTGTCCATATCTGTAAATGATTTATTTCTATTAATGTCTGTCTCCCCCTCTAGACTGTAAGCTCACCGTGGGTGGGGAATGTGTCCGTCCCAGTGTTCTATTGTACTCTCCCAAGCGCTTAGTTCGGTGCTCTGCACACGACAGGCGCTCAATAAATGCAATTGACTGACTGACTGACAAAAAGCAAGGCCGGGGCATGAAACCGGCAGAAAGAATCAGAGCGAGGGAAGCGAAGCACAAAAGGAAAGAGGAAGGTGACGCCCTGGGAACAAAGAGAAAAATTCTGGGTTAGAAGATGGACCGGATCCAGAGAAAGCTGGATCTGTTGGCCACTGGAAAAGCAAAGGAATAAATCCACATGGAGGAAGCTTTCACCAATGATCCACTCCCTCCCAGTACCAACTGCAACATCGCTTCTTCTTTCCAAGTCTTTCTACATCACTCGGTGGGGGTTGACATTGCACTGGACTGACATCTGCTGCCACTTCTTGCTGCATTCTGTGCTATTTGGAGAAATTCTATCGCCATCAACCTTCTTTGACCTTGCTCTCCCTCCCTCCCTCCTCCCGCCCCCGTTTTCTCCTTCCGCTCTGCTGTTCGTACCAGTTGCTCTGATCCCCTCCCAGGGACCCTCTCTCTATCGGTCTCGCCTTCGGCTCCTGCTTTTTGTCTCCCTTGTGTTTTCGGAGTTCGTTTCTCCATCTGAAGGCAGCGGGACTCCTCCTGTGGCGGAGGAATTGCACGGTCCAGCCGATCTGCCAGAAAGCAAGGACAAGTTAAATCTGGCGTCTCCCTTTAGGAGTTTCAAAACTCCGGTTTACGAGCAACCCATTTTACCTTGGGTAAATGTCCCATTGCCCACTGTCTAGCTGGGGAAGGCACCTGTTAGTAGAATAAAAGAACTGAGATTGGAAACGTATGGAATTTGGCTTGAGGTGCCCGGGCCCTGCCTTTGCAGCTGAAGATGGGGGTTACCACTGGAAGAATGGGAATCTCGATGACAATTCAGGCCTTTTCCTCCTCAGAAAGAAAGATGAAAGAATCCATTTTGGGGCTGCTCAGCCAAGTTGAAGGATGAGCCGCTCATTTGGAGAAACTTTCAAAAGAGAATTCTATTGCCGTAGAAGTCTGGAAGCTCCTTGTGGGCAGGGAATGTGTCTACCAACTCTGGATTTGGGTTTTTTTTAATGGTATTTGTTAAGTGCCTGCTATGTGCCAGGCACTGTTCTAAACGCTGGTATAGACACAAATTAACCAGATTGGACAGTCTAGAGACAAGCTTACAATCTATAGACGAGCTTACTCCCAAGTGCTTAGCCCAGTGCTCTGCATAGAGTAAGTGCTCAATAAATACGATCGATCGATCGACTGACAGTCAGCAGTTTGCATTGAGCCCCCTTCTTGGGGGTCACCTAAGACTCAGATACGAGCAGGATCAAAGACTTGGAGCAATAATATTTTTACCCGCTAAGTTTAGCAGGGGTTTGCACCGGAGGCATGAGCTTTACTATTTGGACTGAAGACGTGAAATTAAAATCTCTATTTATTGAAGACACTCCACTGAAGGTGTCTCCCTCACCTTTTCCTTATTCCTCAAAGCTCTTTCCTTCAGGGGATTCATTTGCCAGATGTTAACAAACTTGAAGACAAGAGAAAAAAGCTGATCTCACACTCGAGATGCGAAACAGATGTAAACAGTTACGCAGAGGGTAAGAAGCTGGTACAAGCTGTCAGGAAGATAAATCAAACTTCCTAGGACGTTCATTTTAAGTAGACATAATTCTTTGTCATGGTTTCCTTTTTCATCAGCAACAACAGCGTTTATTAAGTGTCTACTTCTTAATTAAGCAGCGAAGCACAATTCTAAACATCTGGAAACACAAAATAGAAATAAAGGGGTTTACCGTCTGTTTTTCCCGATGATGTGATGCATTTATCTAGGTATCTGTAAAATGCTTCACGAGAGAAAAAATGATCAGCCCCACCATTTTTTCAAACAATTACCTCCATCGAAACTAGGTGGTAAAATGACTGAAATCTGTTTCTTCCCATTCACTTGGCATAAACCTCGGAGTTCCCAGAGAGTGGTTCATTACCAGTAACTGAAGGGAGATAGAAGGTGTGTGGCATTTTCCAAATTTTTTCGACTCTTCCATTCAGAATTTCTGAGAGAAAGGATTTAGCATATTCACTGACACAGATCTAAAATAAAAGTCATCAATGGGGATAATCAGGGTCAGTAAGGGCAGGGACTGTGCCTGATCTGTTTGACTCGTAGCTACCCCAATGATTAGTTCAGTGCTTGGCACAGTGAGTGCTAAACAAATACCACAATTATTATTAGTAATGATAATACTAATTCTTTCTTGGGAAAGAGGACTACATAGTTCCTGCCAGTTCATTCTGCATATGTGCATCAGGAGACCTAAGGTATGGAGAAGTGAAGTGACTTCTCAGCCCTGAGCACTTCTGTGGATTTTTCCAGGAATGCTGCCCGGAAAGGAGCTTGGATTTCTAGAACGCCATGTCCCAGATCCACGGCGACGGGGAAGCTGGCAACACTTTCAGCATCAAGGGACCGTGCGGCCCCGGTCTGCTGTGGGAAAGCGGGAATCTGTGTCACAGCCTCGGGGACTCTTTACCCTCACGGCAGAGCTTGCTGCCGTTCCTATTGCCAACTCACCGGACAACTATGAGGTGAAAGTGGCAGAGGCCGAGCCGTGCCAGGAAAGCCGGCACCCGGAGGGCATGGATAATGATAATTATTGCGTTATTTGTTAAAAGCCTACTGTGCGCCAGGCACTGTATTAAGCACCGAGGTAGATATAAGCTAATCGGGTCAGAACCGGCCCCCTGTCCGCCATGGGGCTCACCGTCTTAATCCCCTGGTTCCCAGATGAGGGAACTGAGGCCCAGAGAAGTGAAGTGACTTGCCCAAAGTCACACAGCAGACAAGGGGAATTGCTGGGAGTAGAAACCAGGTCCTCTGACTCCCAAGCCTGAGCTCTTTCCACGAAGCCGCGCCGCTCCTCCTCCGGCAAGGCAGAAATCTTTGCTCCACTTGTGTCAGCCTCTCCCCACCCACCCTGGCTCTGGAAATTCATCCGACTTGTCTGTGCTGTGCTTGAAATCACATTGCCACTATCCACCGGGCCTCCCGGCCTCAGTTCACATAGTGACGGGACAATAGGGGAAGCAACTCAGGGAGTAACGTGGCCTAGTGGATAGAGTCCGGGCCTGGGAGTCAGAGGACTTGGGTCCCAATCCCGGCTCCGTCACTCATCTGCCGTGTGACCTTGAGCGAGTCACTTCACTTGTCATACCTCAGTTTCCTCAGCCATAGTATGGGAATTAAATCCTACTCCCTCTTAGTTAGTCTGTGAGCCCCATGTGGGAGAGGGATTGTGTCCAACCTGGTTAACCTGTCTCTATTCCAGTGCTTAGTACAGTGCTCAGTGGATAGTGGGCACTTAACAAGTAACATAATTGATTAATTAACATGTGCAGTGGAAAAAACATGGAGCTGGGCATCGGAGGATCTGGGTTCTAGGCCCAGATGGGCAACCATCTGTCTGAGTGACCTCGGGTGAGTCGCTTAACTTCACAGTACTTCAGTTTCCTCCTCTGTAAAATGGGGATAATATCACTACTGACTATCAGTACTAATACCATCAGTAAATCAATGGTGTTTATTAAGTACTTATTGTGTGCAGAGCACTATACTAAGTACTTGGGGGAATACAGTACAATAGAACTGGTAGACACAATCCCTGACCTTAAGGAGTTTACAATCTTACCATGCTTTAGCTATGGCATGGTCTAAAGTATAATTTCAATGTAAGCTCTTTGTGGGCACAGTCCACAGTCTGTGTCCCACATGGGGTTCACAGTCTTAACCCCCATTTTACAGATGAGGTAACTGAGGCCCAGAGAAGTTAAGTTGGCTTGCCCAAGACCACCCAGCAGACAAGTGGCGGTGCCAAGATGAGAACCCAGGTCCTTCTGACTCTATCCGTTAGGACTCCATCCAGGCCCGGGCTCTAGCCACTAGGTCACTATACCTTCTTCATCGCTTTCTGACCTGCTGATATTTGCCCCACCCCACTCACAATATCCTGCGGTAATGAAATCTGTTGTGCTCATTACTCACTGTGCGGAGAAAAGTTAGAGACCGGTGATTTTCTCTACAGAGAATGATGATGTCGCCCTCCAGCTTTCTCATTTCCAATCTTGAATGTCTGGCGTGGTGCACAGAGTAGACTAGGCCCTCCTGGAGCGTATGGCAGCAACAGACACATTTGTCATTCATTTAAGAAAATTTAATTAAGAAGAAAATAATAAAAATGCCTGGCTAGTACTTTGCTCACGCTGTATCTTGGACTCAGGGCTTTCTCTTTTGAAGCCGGTCAGTGGCCAATGGCTTTTTTGTTGATGCTTCCGAAATGTGAGCCTCATCTGTAAAATGGGGATTGAGACTGTGGGCCCAATATGGGACGGGGACTGTGTCCACATAGCGCTTACTATGTGCCAGGCGCTGTACTAAGTGCTGGGGTAGATATAGGCTAATCAGGTGGGACGCGGTCCACATCCCACGTCGGGCTCACAGTCTTAATCTCCATTTTCCAGATGAGGCGACTGAGGCACAGAGTGACTTGTCTGAGGTCACACGGCAGAGTCAGGATTTAAACCCGGGTCCTTCTGACTCCCAGGCCGGTGCTCTATCCACTAGGCCACCCTGCTTCCCTATAACTTTTATCTGATGATGATGATGACCGTATGTTTATTTCTCAGAGTTTATACCTCCCGAATTTCCCTCGCCCTGCTGTAGGATGTGTCACTGCGAACCCCATTTCTTCCTTTAGCTAAATATGACCGAAACCTGTCTCGCATTTTTAGTTGTAATGAATTCATTCACCTTAGGGTTTCCAGGATTCATTTTTGAAAAAGCCTACAGTCCATCTGTTGCCACCTTCTCAGATAGGAAATTTCATTAGCCCTCATCGCTTCTTCCAACTTTTGGCAAGACGAACGGATTCACCATGAAGCCTACTCTTTTCTTACATAACGAGAAATTGATCAAGATTTTTGTCACTAGTTATCTCGGTTAAATTATGAAACCCTTCTACAGACCTTTAAATCTGCCATCTGTTTTCCAGGGATTTTGTTTTTTCACGTCTGCCCTTTACCCTAGTTGTAGGCATTTGACAAATAAGTGTACCCCTATCTTTTTTAGATAGGAAAATGGAGGCCCAGAGAGGCTTAATCTCAAAACGATGCAGGAGAATATGAGGGAAAATCAAGTCTAGAATTTGGGAATGGGGAGAGTCTTGAACTTGGGAACCATGCGGGCTGTGATTTATTTCAACTTTGACCTCGCTGTGCTATTTTCTTATTCTCCCTGCCAGGATCAATCGATTGATGGCATTTATTGAGCGCTTACTCTGTACTGTACTAAGCGCTCAGGAGAGTAAAGTGTAGCAGAATGGATGGACATGTCCCCTGCCCACGAGGAGCTTACAGTCTAAAGGGATGTTTTAGATGTGGGACTTTGAAGCCACATGTGATAGTCGGAATAGTACAGTGCTCTGCATACAGTGAGCGCTCAATAAATACGATTGAGTGAATCATATAGGTGCCAACTTTATGTGCCCTAGTGGATAGAGCCCGGGCCTGGGAGTTAGCCCCAGTAGACAATAAATGTTACTGACTGATGGCATAAGTCCTGAGGGGTAGTTTTTGTTATGGTGATTGGTATGTGCCAGACATTTTCCTGGGGTAGAAACAGAAAATTGGGTCGGACATAGTTACTCTCCGTCTGAGGGCTCACAGCCTTCATCCCAGTTCTTCAGATGAGGGAACTGAGGCCCAGAGAAGTGAAGTGATTTGCCCGAGATCAAACAGCAGACAAGTGGCAGAACTGGGAATAGAAGCTAGGACCTCTGACTCTCAGGCCTGGGCTCTTTCCTCTAGATCACGCTGGGAAGATCCTGAGATTTCACTACCAAGAACTGAATGAAGGAAATTGACTCTAACGATCGCAGAATGTTAGTAGTTTTCATTCATCCATCCATTCACTGAATCGTGTTTATCGAGCACTTTCTGAGCGCTTGGGAGAGTACAATATGACAATAAACAGATACATTCCCTGCCCAGAACGAGTTTACGGCGCTTACCTTGTGTCGAGCACTGTTTTACATGTTGAGGTAGATACAAGCTAATCAGGTTGGACACAGTCCCTGTCGCACATGGAGTTAATAATGTTGGTATTTGTTGAGCGCTTACTATGTGCAGAGCACTGTTCTAAGTGCTGGGGTAGATACAGGGTCATCAGGTTGTCCCACGTGAGGCTCACAGTTAATCCCCATTTGACAGATGAGGTAACCGAGGCACAGAGAAGTTAAGTGACTTGCCCACAGTCACAGTCACACAGCTGACAAATGGCAGAGCTGGGATTCGACCTCATGACCTCTGACTCCCAAGCCCGTGCTCTTTCCACTGAGCCACGCTGCTTCACGGTTAGTGCTTCGCACATAGTAAGCGCTTAACAAACGCCATCATTAATTAATCCCCATCTAACCGATGAGGGAACTGAGGCTCAGAGAAGTGAAGTGACCTGCCCGAGGAGGAGCAGCAGACAAGTGGCGGATCCGGGATTAGAACCCAGGTCCTCCTGACTCCCAGGCCCGGGCTCTATCCACTAAGCCACACTTGTTCTCTCACGTCCCTGTCGGCCGTGTTTGCCGTGGGGTCCGGAGCGCCGTGAGCGAGGAGGTGGCCAAGGGGCTAGTACAGAGCCAAGTGTCAGGAGAAGAGCTTCACATGCAGGACCCATTTGGGACCAAGGTTCCTGTGGCCTGGTACCAACGCTCTGCTGAAGCCGGCCCGTGTTGCCTTGGTAACAGCCGTGGCCTTCACCGTCCACCTCGGCCAGCTTTCTTTCAGGATTCCTGTTCGGCCCGTCCACCTCGCTGAGGGTCCTGAGCGGTTCTCCGGTCAGAAACCTTCACCCCTTTGGCACCGCACCGGTAGACCCTCCCCGGCTGGCAGGTTTTTTGTGTGTGTGGTATTTGCTAGGCGTTCACTGTGGGCCAGACACCGTATTAAGCGCCGTAGTAGATCCGTCGATCGTTGGTATCCGTCGAGCTCTTGCTATGAGCGGACCGCCGTATTAAATGCTTGCAACAGAATTAGCAGATACATTCCCTGCCCATAAAGATCTTACAGTCTATAGGAGGAGACAGATATTAATATGAATTAAATTCAAGATAACCCTACTAGATCCAATCCACGGTCCACCTGGGGCTCAGAGTCTTAATCCCTATTTTACAGATGAGGGAACCAAAACCCAGAGAAGTGAAGTGACCTGCCATGTCACACAGCAGACAAGTGGGAGAGCCGGGATTAGAAGCCAGGTCCTTTTAACTCCCGTGCTTTATCCACGAGGCTATGCTGCTTCTCTGACCAGAAATCACCTCTCTGCCTTTTTTGTGCCCTGCTCTAATCAACCAGTTATATTTACTGAGCACCTTCTCTTCACAGAGCACTGTGCTAAGCAGTTACAATGACACCTAAGCGCCTCACTTATGAAATTAAAAAAAATGAAAATGAAAAAAAGACAATCAAAAGTGGGAAGGAGCGTGGCCTAGTGAAAAGAGCATGGGCCTGGGAGTCAGAGGACTTGTGTTCAAATCCTGGCTCTATTAACTGCTTGCTGAGGGACCTGGGTCAAGTCACTTAACTTCTCTCTGCCCGAGTTCTCCTGTTCTCTGTCCTACTTAGACTGTGAGCCCCATGCAGGACAGGGATTGTGTCCAACCTACTTCACTTGCATCTCATATCTTCCCCAGTGCTCAGACCAGTGCTTGGCACATAGTAAGTGCTTAACAAATACAGTTGTTATTATTTATTTCAATATAAAATGCAAATGAGATTACTGAGGTGAAAAATCCATTTAGAACCAAAAACAGCGAGAGAATCACACATGGATTGTTTTTGTTTTATTACCCTTGACTCTGCAGTGAGCCTTTTCCCTACCCCAAATCCTACAAACCCCAAGAAATGTGTGAGGATCAACACCGGAACCCCTTGTCAGAGCACAGGAGCAGCAATCCAGGAGCTGTTTATTCAGTTCGCACACACCCGCACACACAAATAGAATTAAGGGTTTGAATTGGAGAAAGATGTTAGGTTAATTATGATAATAATTAACGTAGAATAATGAAAATTAGTGCGAGCAGAATTAGCGCTTAAGTATGTAGTGCTAATGAGATATGACTTGGAATCCAGAATTGGATATTATGCCATTATCAGCCATTATCAGCCAGGTGGAATGAACCACCTGGTACAGTCAGGACAAAACATCAGCCACAGAATCAGTGGTCGGGGCAGTGGTTCTCTGCAAATATCCAGGAGACAAATCTCTTGATCCGTAGGGGAACGAAGAAAGCAAAGTGGTGGAGAGGCAGCGTAGACCGTAGGTTCATCGTGGGCAGGGAATGTGTCTGTTCACGGTTGGACTGTACTCTCCCTAGCGCTCAGTACAGTGCTCTGCACATCATAAACGCTCAGTAAATGCAACTGACTGACTGAAGAGAATATGGGGCTGGGAGGACCTGGGTTGCGTTTGTTGCCCCTCTAAGTGTCACCTGGGTTCCAATCCCGGCTCTGCCGATTCTTGCCGTCCGACCTCGTGCCGTGTGTCGCTTCAGTTCTCTGGGCCTCAGTTACTTCATCTGGAAAATGGGGAGTAAACCTTCCTCCCTCCGACTTAGCCTGTGAGTCCTATGTGGGACAGGGACAGAGTCCAACCTGATTATCTTGTATCTACCCCGGCATTTAGAACAGCGCTGGACAAATAAAAAGCACTGAACAAATACCATAAAGACATTTAGAGCAGCGCTGGACACATAGTAAGCACTTGGACTGTAAGCTCGTTGTGGGGAGGGAATGTGTCTACGAACTCCGTTATATTGTACTTTCCCAAATGTTTAATACAGTGACCTACACATTCGATAGATTCCATTACGTATACATGGGCGTACGCTTAGGACAGTGCTCTGCACATAGTTAAGCGCTTAACAAATACCAACATTATTATTATTATGTAATGGCATTCGTTAACATATACTTTCTATATATATAACTTCTCAATAAAAAGTTTGAAAGAGCATTATCTGTTCATCCACCCCTTTGCAGTGTAAGTCCTCGAGGCCTGGCTAATAATAAGAATAATAGTGTCTGTTAAGTGTTTACTCGATTCCGAGCACTGAACTGAACTCTGGGGAAGGTGTAAGATCATCGGGTCCCACATGGGGCTCACGGTATAAGCGGGAAGAACCACCAAGCGTTTAGTACGGTGCTCTGCGCATAGTGATGCCGCCGTTTGATTGATTATACAATTACAAACTGCAGAGTAGCAGAGGTGTTCAAATTCCTCTTCCTCATCACCATTACTATTAGTAATTAACTGGACCCTGGTGGGGATTTCTTTAACGCCTCATCTGGAGAGCTGCTGTTTGAGCAGTTGACCTGGATCATGTCATTTAACCGGGTTGCACCGTTGCCTGGGGAGAGGATGGAGCTGAACGCCGCCCTCCCCCCGCCCCCAACCACCAGCCCATCAGATGTAGTTTCTCCGGACGCATTTGGAGGGGCTGCCCCCCTTCCATGGTACGGAGGGGTGGAGAACAGCCCCCCACACCCCTTCCGTCATACAGGGACTCTAGACTGGAAGCTCGTTGTGGGCAGGGGATGTGTCTATCGTTCTACTGTACTCTCCCAAGCTCTTAGCCCAGTGGTCTGCCCACAGTAAGCGCTCCATAAATGCGCTTGAGCACGACTGGGTACTGGATACCGAGGGGCGGAGAGCACCGTGGGGAAGCAGCACGGCATAGCATGGCACAGTGGATAGAGCACGGGCCTGGGAGTCAGAAGGTCATGGGTTCAAATCCTGACTCTGCCACTTGTCTGCTGTGTGGCCTGGGGCAAATCGCTTCACTTCTCTGGGCTTCAGTCACCTCAAGCTATAAAATGGGGACTGAGACTGTGAGCCCCATGTGGGACAGGGACTGCGTCCAACCCGATTTGCTTGTATCCACTCCAGCGCTGAGCACAGTGCGTGGCAAATAGTAAGCGCTTAATAAATACCACAGTTATTATTATTCCACGTTACAGGGACTCTAGACTGGAAGCTTGTTGTGGGCAGGGAATGTGTCTGTTAGTTTGTACTCTCCCAAACGCTTAGTCCAGTGCTCTGCACACTGGAAGTGCTCAATAAATGCGATTGACTGACTGGGGGCTGAGGGGTGGAGAGCAGCCCCACTCACATCTTCCACTATGCCAGTGCTCGACACAGTGAGCGCTCAATAAATACGCATGGATGGATGACTCCTGTTTAGACTACGAGCCCGTGGTTGGACAAGGGTTGTCTCCGTTCCCTAACTGTCTATTCCAAGCGTTTAGTCCAATGCTGTGCACGTAGTAATGCACATGTTCCGTGTTACAGGGACTCTAGCCTGGAAGGACCTTGTGTGCAGGGAACGTCACTGTTTATTGTTGTAGCGTACTCTCCCAAGCGCTTAGAACACTGCTGTTCACACTGTAAGCGCTCTATAAATGTGATTGATTGACTGACTGGGACCTGAGGAGTGGGGGGTGGGTTGCATTTGGGTCCCCTCTGTGTTAACAATAAGAATCTCAGTCTAAGCCCCCCTTTTTCCTCTTCTCTTCCTCCCCCTCTTCCCGACTCCCTCCCTCTGCTCTACTCCCAGCCCACCCCACAGCACGTGTTATTTATTATTCTATTAATTTTATTAATGATGTGAACATCTATAATTCCATTTATTCATTCAATTGTATTTATTGAGCGCTCACTGTGTGCAGAGCACAAAACAAGTCGCTCAACTGTATATATCTTCACTACCTTATTTATTTTGCTAATGAGATGTACATCACCCTGATTCTATTTATTTGCTATTGTTTTAATGAGATGTTCTTCCCCTCGACTCTATTGATTGCCACTGTTCTTGTCTGTCTCGCCCGATTAGACTGTGAGCCCATCAAAGGGCAGGGACTGCCTCTATCTGTTACCGATTTGTACATTCCAAGCGCTCAGTACGGTGCTCTGCACATAGTAAGCACTCAATAAATACTAAATACTACTAGACAGACATCGATATTTACTTATATCGATGCCCGTCTACTTGTTTTCTGTCTCCCCCCTTTCTAGACTGCGAGCCGGCTGCGGGCAGGGATTGTCTCTATTCGTTGCCGAATTGTAATAATAATGATGGTATTTGTTAAGCACTTACTATGTGTTCTTACACTGTTCTAAGCACTGGGGTAGATACAAGGTAATGAGGTTGTCCCACGTGGAGCTCAAACTCTTCATCCTCATTTTACAGATGAGGTCACTGAGGTACAGAGAAGTTAAGTGACTTGCCCAAGGTCACAGAGCTGATACAAGGTAATGAGGTTGTCCCACGTAGGGCTCACAGTCTTCATCCCCATTTTACAGATGAAGTCACTGAGGGACAGAGAAGTGAAGTGGTTTGCCCAAGATCACACAGTTGACAGGCGACGGGGCCAGGATTAGAACCCATGACCTCTGACTCCCAAGCCTGTGCTCTTCCCATTGATCCGTGCTGCTTCTCATAGTCTAGTGCTCTGCACACAGGAAGCGCTCAGTGAATACGACTGAACGAATTGGGATGGAGGTGGGATTGGAATCCATGACCCTCTGCCTCTCAGGCCCGGTCTCTATCCAGCACACCGGGGCTCTGCATACAGTGAGCGCTCAATAAATGTGCGTGAGCAGATGACTCCTGTTTAGACTGCCAGCCCGCGGTTGGGCAGAGGTTGTCTCTGTGGCTTAATTGTCCATTCTGAGCATTTAGGACAGTAGTCCGCACATTGTAAGCGCTCAATAAATACGACTGAATGAATGAATGGTGGAGGGGGGATTGGAACCCATGCCCTTCTGACTCCCAGGCCGGGTCTCTATCCACTACTCCAGGGCTCGACACACAGTGAGCGCTCAATAAATACACAGGGGGTGATGACTCCTGTTTAGACTATGAGCCCGTGGTTGGACAAGGGGTTGTCTCTGTTGCCTAACTGTCCATTCCAGTGCTCTGCCCATAGTAAGTGCCCCATAAATACGACTGAATGAATGAATGGCGGAGGCAGGATTAGAACCCCTGTCCTTCTGACTCCCGGGTCCAGTCTATCCACTTGGCCAGCGCTCGACGCACAGTGAGCGCTCAATAAATACGCATGGAGGGGATGACTCCTGTTTCGACTACGAGCCCGTGGTTGGACAAGGGTTGTCTCTGTTGCCTGTCCACTGCAAGCGTTTAGTCCAGTGCTCTGCATGTAGTAAGTGCTCTCTAAATGCGACCGAATGAATGGCGGAGGCGGGATCAGAACCCATGCCCTTCTGACTCCCAGGCCCGGTCTATCCACTTCGCCAGTGCTCGACGCACAGTGAGCGCTCAATAAATACACATGGGGGTGGGGGATGACTCTTGTTTCGACGACGAGCCCGTGGCTGGACAAGGGTTGTCTCTGTTGCCTGTCCCCTGCAAGCGTTTAGTGCGGTGCTGTGCCCGTAGTAAGCGCTCCAGACACGGGACTGGATGATTGAAGGGCGCGTGGTGGGGGCCGAGGGCCGGGGAGGGCGGCCGAGGGCCGGGGAGGGCGGCCGAGGGGGGGCCGCTCTCGCGAGAGCAGGGGCGGCGGGGGGCGGCGGCGCGCGGGTTGGGGGGAGGGAGGGCGCGCGCGGGGCGGCGCGAGGAGCCGGCGCGCGCGCGCGCGCGCGAGGCGGCCCTTCCCGCCCTTTCCCGCCTCGCCCCCCCCAGGACTTGCCCTCCGAGTCAACAAAAGGGCGGCGCCGAGGGAGCGGGGCGGGGGTGGGGTCGGTCCCAGCTCCGCCCCGCTGGTGTTTTCAGGGCCGGGGGGGGGGATGAATTGAATTTGTAGCCCCCTTCCCCGTCGAGTCCCCGCCTCCCTCGTCGTCGTCTTCCCCCTCCCTCCTTCCCCTCCCGCTCCAGCGCCGCGGCCCGCCCTCCTCCTCCTCCTCCTCCTCAGCGGGGCCGCCGACACTGCGGGGCTGGGGGGAGGGCGGGGGGCCAGGAGGGCACAGCAGGAGGAGGAGGAGGAGGGAGGGAGGAAGGAGAGGGGGTCCCCTCTCTCCCCCCACCCCCCCCAGTCAGGTCCCCCCCCTTCTCCTCCCTCCGCCCCCCAGCCTCTCTCCCCTCCGCCAGCCGAGGAGCAGCAGCCCCGCCGCCGCCGTCGCCTTCGCCGCCTTTGCAGGTAACGACCCCCCCCCCCCCCTCCGCCGACCCCCTCCCCCGGTTAGGGTGGGGGGGGGGTCGGGAATGTTCTGGCTCAAGGATCCTCCTCCTTCTTCCCAGGAATTCGGGGTGTGTGTGTTTGTGTCGGGATGTTTTCGTGGCCTAGTGTGACCGTCCCTGTCTGGCCAGAGGCTGCATCGCCCCCCCCCCCCCCGACTCTGCGCCATCCCCCCCTCCCCTTGGACACGGGATGGGAGGGGGCTGTTATGCAACGACCCCCCCACCCCGATTGCCCCCCTCCCCACCATCCTCCCCCACCCCCGAGACCCGCCAAAAAGGGTGGGCCTTGGGGAGGGGGCGACCCCCCCGGCCTGCGCCTTAATAGTAGCGGGGGTGGGATCCGGCTGGAAGTTGTGCGTTCTAAGAATAGAAATGTGCGGAAGATGCTGCGTTTGGCTCCTCCAATGATGCCCCGGCTGCAAGTAAACAAACCGGCCTCTTCCTCCTCCTCCTTCCCTTCCCCTTTCTCCTCCTCCTGCGCATCGAGCCGCATCAGCCATCATGGTGGTGGAACCCGAAGGGGAGGCGTGGACGGGGTGGGTTTCGGGCCCCCCCTCCCCCTCGGGTCCCCCCACAACTTTCGGGGTTTGGGGGGGGGCGAGACGCCTTGGGGAGGAAGACGGCTTCGGGATGGCGGGAGATCACCCCACTGGATGCCCGCCACATGTCGGAAAGTCAAGGAGCATCCCCGTTACCATCATCATCATCATCATCATCACCATCATCATCATCACCACCGTCCTCATCAGAAAAAGCTGATTCACCGGGCTTTTAGGGTTCGCCGAAAGTGCACCGGATTAGTAACCGATCAGGTGTCTGAATTTCCTCATAAACGACCAGCGTGTACAGCTGGGTGTCCCTGATCTGATAGTCAAGTCTCCCCTCCTTTTCCTTCCCCACCCTCCCCCAACTCTAAGGTGGTCAGAGTTTGCACTTGACAACTCCCGGAGTCCCAGATCATCAATCAGATCCTAATTTGGGGAGCCATTGGGCCGTCGAAATGATACCGTTCTTCAGGAGGGAACACGTTTAGAAACGTCGTAGAATGTGTCCGTTCATTCCTAGCCCTTGAGCGCTTACTGTGTGCGCAGCACTGTACTGAGAGCCTTAAAATCATCAAGAAATGTGAGTGAATGCCCCCCTCCCCGCAGAAATAGCATCGCCAAAGATTTTCACTGCCCTGTAGCTTTCCGTTTATCGCAACGTTAGCGGGGTTCTCCTACCCAGCTCTCTTAGGACCACTTTTTTTTATGAGGAGTTGCCTAGGTGGGAAACGCACCGAATGCACCGATTTTGGAAGAGTGTCCCCAAACAGCCGATGCTCCCTAATAAAGATCACTTGTTTTTAAAGAGTCAGTCATTAATGTCCTGACCGAAGTTCTTGAAACGTCGATCAGTTTTCCGCCACTGTGACGGACTCGAGTTTAAAACAGAGACATTTCTGTAAAAACAGATACCTTTCAAACAGTAAACAGGACAAGTTCCCCAAAGTGTTGTGATTTAGCGTGGAGTGTTTTTACTGTACTCGCCTACTGCAGTGGTACCTGAGCAAAGAGTGCGTGTCCCTTGATTTTGGGAAGTTAACCGAGAAGACTGCTCGACTGTCTCTCTTCCTGACCCCGATATCTAATTGGATTGAGTTTCTAATTATAATTTGAAAGTATGTAGTCATTGGTAGATGGAGACAAACATTAGCATTTAGTTGGTGTAGTGGAAAGTGGCCTTTTAATCAAGTTCTGGTTCAGAACTGCCCACGTTTTCAATGTGAGTTGGCATATTTTCTTGAAGCTTTAGGTCCTTTTTAAAGTATTACGGAAAGGGATTTTGTTTTGTCCAATTAGTTACGCTCGAAGCATTTAGTTTTTCTTGAGTGGTTTTTATCAGAGCCCCGATATCCTGAATTCAAATTTTCATTTGGGCATTATCATCGGTTCCGGGTTTCTGGCACTTTCAAGTATTTGGTCTCTGTGCGTTTCGGTTACGATTGGAATGGGACTGATGGAATAATAGGAATAAAAATCATCGTAACAAAATTTGTTTGGGAAATAACGCAAATTCTAAATTTCAGCGTGCTGCAGTTAAGGTTGACTGCCGAACCCTCCTCCCCACCCCAAGTTCCCCAATAATTACAACTTGCCGGGGAAGAAGTGACTTTTGCTTTTCTTAACACCTCATTAACTGAATGAAATTGTCAACACTGAATGAGCTTCCTTAAAATGAGGAACTTCCTCTGCAGATTGAAATGAGCAGACTTCTCAAGTTCTGTAGGCACGTTGCGTGCAGCAAGTAGATAGCAATATTTCTCTTTGGGTTTCACCCTTTAAATTTTAATTGCATATATTCTTGGTTTAGATAAAATCTCGTCATTTTGTCCCAGTTCTTCCACCGATTCCTGTTAGACCGATTTAGTGGGTACTCCGTGTCTGCTGAGGCGAAACTAGAGAAGTGGCCAAACGATTTCGCTGCGAAGTACGAGAATGAAGTCTAAGAGCAGCAGATGCTTTTTTATTTTACCTAAACTAAATGGGCAATCTATATGGTTTCTTTTTTTTGGAAGGCAGAATCTTTGTAACTTCAAATATCTGAATTAGACTCTGAGGTTTAATAAAATTGTTCAGAATTGATTTTCCTTGACTAAGGGTCGTAGAGACCATTGACATTCCACATTTGAAGTGTAGCTGCAAAATGTAGATTTTTGAAAAGTAAACACAAGATTTATGTACCGAAGTGCTGTTTTTTCTTCTAGATTCATCTGGAGGCATATATGATATGTAGTCACACGTCACCTCTTAACAGAAATATTCCATTTTATTTCATTGTGGGTTGGATCAAGTTTGCAGTGAAGAGAAAAACAGATTACTCCACTTCCTTGTTTCCTTTAATTGGGAAAAATGTGATCGCTGTAAACATCCTTTGAATTGTACTTTTTGTGATGGTGACACACATCGAATTGGTGTTTTCCCTACTTCTCTTTTCTTGTTACTGGATCCCCAAATGAAGCTGTGAAATTAAGGCTATTTAGGAACTTCTACCAAAGCAGTCTACCCCAAACAAATAAAAGGATTCACTTTATTACGATTTCATCGTGTCACCCAGTTGTGTTTTTGCAATTGAGTTGCAGATTACGGATTCGTAATGTTTCTGATCGATGTGGGCCCTGTTGCAGAGCGTGTCTTTAGTGGTCAGTTGCTTTAGCTACGAACCCCTTGCCCGTAGCTACGGAGTGCTCATCAAGGCACATTCTCAAAGTCCATTTTCCTAGGAGGCGTCTCGTTGGGTTCTTTTTTACCTCAGCCCACTCTGTCACATTTTCAACCGGTTAATTAGGTACCAATCCGCCAAACCGTGCCCCATGTCCAACTGGCTAAGTATAGATCGTTCACTTTAAAGTTCATTCAGAGGGGGAGGGAGGGAGCTCTTCCAGGGATTTCAACACCACTGTGATGCTTTTGTTGTTGTTAATTTTTGCCTACACGATAGCTAGTAAAAAATTTTCCAGCCTAGTTTGCAAAAGGGACAGTTTTGTGTTGGGTATTAGATAGCACACAGCATGTTTTGTTATCTGTTAAGCGCTTACTATGTGCCAGGCACTCTTCTGAGCGCTGGGGTAGTTACAGGGTAATTGGGTTGGACACGGTCCCCGTCCCGCACGGGGCTCCCAGTCTTAATCCCCATTTTACAGTTGAGGGAACTGAGGCCCAGGGAAGTTCAGTGACTTGCCCGAGGACACACAGCAGACAAGTGGTGGAGCCAGGCTTAGAATCCATGACCTTCTGACTCCCAAGCCCGTGCTCTATCCACTGGGCCATGCGGCTTCTGTTCTCGGTTGTTGGAACAGACTCTGGCAGAGAACCTCTGTAGTCAAAATAAAATGGCAGGAGGCGAAGAAAAGGGGCCCCGGAGGTATCAAACCACTGAAAGCACTTCCTGCCTGTGGTAGCCCTCAAGTTGCCCAGGTTATGAGTGGAGTCACCACAAAGAGCAGCCATGTTGCCCGTCAGAAGTGCGAGGGAGAACCCGAGATTAGTAGACCTTCCTGACGATTTGGACTGTGGCGAATCCTGGCCTGGAAGTTTGGCCTGAGCTTCTGGGGAACTCTTCTCCCCCTGGCTCGTGTATTCATTCATTCAGTCCTATTAACTGAGCGCTTACTGGGTGCAGAACACTCTACTGAGCGCTTGGGAGAGTGCAGTATAGCAATAAACAATAATGGAGGGAAGGTCCCTGTTTTGAAGGGCCAAACCTCTGTCTCTGGCAAGAGGGCATTGGCCACGAGCCTTGTTAGATTCACCTCTCTTGTCACCCACCCTGCCTGCCTACCTCTTGCCAACAGTGTGTCAACTCAGGGCGAGTGTGTGAATGCCCATGAAAACACTCGGATTCCCGTAAATACGGGCGGCAGTCAGAGCACCGTAGTGGAGGGAGGGATCCCGGGGGGCGGCGTCGTCGTCGCCGCCTCGCTTAAAGCGGCAGGGGCCACGTTGATGTATGGTGCCTTCGTCTGCATGGCCAGCCTCCCCCGATTCCTCCCTCCCTCCCCCCGAGTCTGTTTTCTCGTCCCCCGCGATGCTTGTGCGTATGCCCGGATTCCCCACAGAGGCTTCTCCGGGCACAGCAACCTGCAGAAACCCCCATCCGCGTCGCCACGCTCACCAAACACACCTGCCTTCTGCTCCCCGGGCCCCCGGTGACCTGCGGCCAATCTCCTCTGCAGGCAGGTGGGTGCGCATCCACTCGATGCCTCCCTCCTCTGCCAACCTGTAAATCGATCTGGAGCATCTTTCCACCGACCCCTCGTCCAGGTCCTGCCCATGGCTAGGAAATCTCTCCCCTTTCGTAAACGCCAGACCACCACCCTCCCCACCTTCAAAGCCATATTAAAACCGTACCTCCAAGAGGCCTCTCATTCGACGGTATGTATCGAGCGCTTTCCCGACGGAGCTCTCGTCTCCCCTACTCATTCACCCTCGGCGTCGACTAAGCGGGTGGACCTTTTAAGCACCCGATATTCACTCCAACCTCAGCCCCTCAGTACTTAGATGTTAGAATACATTACAGATATATACATATGTCCCCCTTAGATGATGTATTTTAATATCTATGTCCCCTGTAGACTGTATGCTCCGTATGGGCAGAGAAAGTATCTACCAACTCTTTCGTATTCTCCCGAGCACTCAGTACAGTGCTCTGCACACGGTAGGCACTCAATACATACCAGACTTCCAAGACTGTCCCTCCATTTCATAAGTTAGTGGAGCTGGAGAATTTATGGAGTGGGAGGAAGAGTTAAGATGACTTGTCTGACCTCAAATTTTGCCTGTAAGGATCTAATCATCTTTTTTTGAAAGTTTTAATCCATTCAGTATTTAAAATAGGCAGTTAACTGTTAAGTCCTTAAATTACTTAAATTTACATTTTAGGCAGTTACAGGTTTAGGGTCACTAGTTTTATGAGCAGATTGCCTCTTCAGAATACAAATAAATAAAAACACCTATAAACTTCTTTAAATGGTGACAGCTTTCAGATTTTGGCTGAAAAGAAATACCGGCCAAGGGAAGAGCTGCCTCGCCTTTCCCTACACCTGAACTTTCTTTTGCCTTGGGACTTTTTAAAGCCACTTTATTTCTTCATTTGTTGTTTTTTATTTTGTTCCGCTCTGTGCTGTCCAACTAAGGTGGCTCATGAAAGTTTCAAATCCAGAGTGAGGGGGCACAGACTACTCGGACTTCTTCCTACCTAATTTCATACTCTGATGAGTCTAAGCCACTGCCCAACTAGAAAATTTTGAACACGTTTGTAAACGCTTTAGAATTTAAAATCGTGAAGAAGTGTGATTGTCCCGCCCACCCCGTAAGAATAGTATTGCTAAAGATTTTCTTTGCCACCCATTTACTTTTCTCTTGATCTTATTGTAAGCAGCGTTCTCTTGTTGAGCCTTTTTGTGACCACTTCTGTTATGAGGCACCTTCGTAGGAAATACACTGAATGAACCAATGGAGGAAGAGAATCCTACATTTCTCATAGCCCGGTCTGGAAGGGTTTTTCATAGCCCGGTCTGGAAGGGTTCTCAGTGTCCAACAAGCCGCCCTGGGGAGGGGGCGGCTTTGCGTAGGGACACAGGGTGTGCACTTGGATCTGAACCCTTCCTGTAGACATCGAGGGAGAGAGGGTTCCAGGCCAGAGGAAGGATGAGTGCGAGGGTCAGCGGTGAGATAAACAAGAGAGGGCTTCAGTGGGTAGGTTGGTGTTAGAGTTGCGAAGTGGACTGTAGTAGGAAATTAGCAAAGTAAGATAGGAAGGAGCAAGCTGATTGCTTTAAAACCGATGGTGACAAGTTTCTGTTTGTCGTGGAGGTGGACGGGCTACCCCTGGAGGTTCTTGAGGAGTGGGGAAACGTGGATTGGACATTTTTTAGTAAAATAATCCGGGCAGCAGCAGAGTGGAGTGTGGACTGGAGTGGGGAGAGACAGGAGGCATGGAAGTCAGCGAGGCAGCCGATGAGATAATGAAGGTGGGATAGGATAAATGCTTGGATCAGTGCATCAGTTTAGATGGGGAGGAATGGGTGGACCTTAGCGATGTTGTGAAGGTAGAATCGACAGGATTTGGTGAGAGATGAGTCGGGGGTAATGCCAAGATTACGGGCTTGCGAGACGGGGAGGGTAGTGGTACTGTCTTGAGTGATGGGAAAGTCAGGAGGGAAGACAGGGTTTGGGTGGGAAGATGTTCAGTTTTGGACCTGTGAAGTTAGAGGTGTTGGTGGGCCATCTTCGTAGAGCTGTCCTGAAGGCAGGCAGGAAGGTGAGGCTGCAGAGATGGAGAGAGGTCAGGGTGGGAGATGGAGATTTGGGAATAATAATGTTGGGAATCATCTGCATATCTAGCAAACAATCAGTGGTATTTATCGAGCGCTTTCTGTGTGCGGAGCGCGGTACGATGTGCTTGGGAGACTACAGTGCCACAGAGTTGGTGGACACATTTCCTACTGGCGACGAGCTTACAGTCGCTTAAAGAGGGAGATAGATATTAATATAAATAAGTTATGGATATGTACTTAAGTGCTGTGGGGCTGAGGATGGATGAATACCAAGTGCCCAAAGGGTTCACATCCAGGTGCAAGATGGTGCGAGATGAAGGAAGGCAGGCACACAAAAATCGGAGAATGTCAGGTGCGAGACAGAAGCAGGAAACATGCAACACGACAGAGCTGGTGTTTACAGAACTTGCCGTTTTTGTGAACTATTAATGACATCCAAGAGCCCTAGTATTCAAAGTTTTGAGAACATCGGTAACTTCAGTCACCCACACACTTGGCTCCTGTAACGCCAACCTGCTCACTCTACTTCAGTTCCGTCACCACCAACTCCTTGCACATCTCCTCCAAGATGCCTCCCCTGACTAAACTCTCATCTCCCCTACTGTTTCAAGTCAGTCACTTAATTAATTGTATTAATTGAGCACTTACTGTGTGCTCTGGCCTAAGCATTCGGGAACCTACAGTTTAACAATAAACAGACACGTTCCCTGCCCACGCTGAGCTTACGTATCCAAAATTCATTTCAGGGTCTGTCACCCCCTCTAATGAGGGTATTTAAGTGCTTCCCATGTGCCAAGCACTGTTGTAAGTGCTGGGGTAGATACAAGGTAATCAGGTGGTCCTTCGTGGGGCTCACAGTCTTAATCCTCATTTTACAAATAAGGTAACTGAGGCATAGAGAAGTTAAGTGATTTGCCCAAAGCCACTCAGCTGACAAGTGGCGGAGGTCACATTAGAACCCATGCCTTCTGACGCCCAAGCCTGTGCTCTTTCCACTAAGCCACGCTGCTTCTCAAGACTCGAAACTCCCTATGGACAGGGAACGGGTCTTCCAACTCTGTTGTACTCTCCCAAGCGCTTAATACAGTGCCCTGCATTCAGTAAATACCATTATTGGTTGATTGATCGGTAAACATATAGCTGTCTAAAATGCGCATTTAAGTACTTAACAGATAACTGGCTATTTTAAGTATTTAATGGATTAAAACTTTCAAAAAAAGTGAAGATGATCGCATTCTCAGTCAAACAATAATAATGATGTTGACATTTAAGTGCTTCGGGCCAAGTACCCTATGAAGCTCTGGGGTAGATATAAGATTATCAGGTCCCACATGGCGTTCAGAGTCTAAACAGGAGGGAGGGCATGTAAAAAATCCACACTCATTTTAACTTTCCCTCCCAGGGAAATGAAATGGAGAGACCATCCTTGAAAGTTATTGATGTCCTGAGTGTTAGTTCTTGGATGTCATTAGTGGTCCGTGAAAACACCGTAGGTCTGTAAACACCAGCCCTGTTATGTCGCACATTTCCAACTTCTGTCTCTCGACTGACATTCTCTGAATGTTTTTTGCATCTCTTCCATTTTTCTAAATGGCCTCCATACAGTATTCTACCACAAATTGCGGTGGAGAAAAAGTTGGGAATTCTTTCCGGCTAGCACAAGTTGATTGGCTCGAAATTGCTCTCCAGCTCATTTGAATAAAAATAATATTCCGTGTGCCTTTTTTAAGCTGAAGAATCCAGACACAGAAATCTAGTATCTTGCAATTTTTGTTATTAAACCTAAGAAGCCAGACTTCTCCAGTAATGACAGAAGATTGTTCACAACCTACTGTTTCAAGTGGGGGAGGATGGGGAAGGAGAAGAGAAGGAGGTGTTTTAAATTATTAAAAACTTTTCTTTGAATTTCTCTAGACTGCAAGCTCATTGTGGGCAGGGAATGGTCCGCTTATTGTTGTATTGTACTCTCTCAAGAGCTTAGAACAGTGCTTTGCATACAGTAAGTATTCAATAACTGAATGAACGTCAGGGGCTCCGGGGCCAGTTGGAAATTCCTCTGATCTCTGCCGGGCTCTAGAGCCAAGAAAGAGGATTCTCTCCCCTTGGCCTGGACCTGAAACCTGGCTGGAATTCAGGGGGCGGGAGGGTTCCTCTGGCCTTTTGTGGGCTTCTCTAGCTCAGGTGAAGATTCTGTGGGCCCCACTGTACGCTAGCTCTGGCCAGAGCCTCTATGCTTCCGCACTGTGGTAATAATAATAATAATGTTGGTGTTTGTTAAGCGCTTACTATGTGCCGAGCACTGTTCTAAGCGCTGGGGTAGACATAGGGGAATCAGGTCGTCCCACGTGGGGCTCACAGTCTTAATCCCCATTTTACAGATGAGGGAACTGAGGCACAGAGAAGTTAAGTGACTTGCCCACAGTCACACAGCCGACAAGTGGCAGAGCTGGGATTTGAACTCATGAGCCCTGACTCCAAAGCCTATGCTCTTTCCACTGAGCCACGCTGCTTCCCCAGCAGCTGGTATTTGTTAGCTGCTCAACACCGAAGTAGAGCGCTGGGGAAGATAGAAGCTAATCAGGTCGAACACAGTCCCTGACCCACGTGGGGCTCACGGTCCAAGGGGGCGGGAGAACGGGGATTTAATTCCCATTTTGCAGATGAGGAAGCTGAGGGTAGAAAAGTGAAGTGACGTGTCTAAGGTCACAGAGTAGGCAATTGTGGAAGTAAGGTTAGAACCCAGGTCCCTTGGCTCCAAGGCCCTGTCCATTGGGTTTAGAGTAAGGGCCAGGAATTCCAACTCCTTCCCCAATCCCCCTCCACCAGACCCAGAGGTCTCTGATGCTAAACCGTAAATCACACGCCCTGGGAAGCGCGCCCTTTCAACAGCCCCTCCCCAAGTTTGCTCTTGCGGTTCAAAGTGAAAAGTTGGCTCCTCTGCGTGGAAAGTTTAGGATGGTCTCACTTAGTCTCTGACTGTGAGGTTGACATCTTCTCATTAATCCATCAATCGGTGGTATCTGTTGAGCGCTTACTGGGTGCAGAGCACTGTACCGAGCACTCGGGAAAGGACGGTACAGCAGAATCAGCGGGTACGTTCCCTGCCCACAGGGAGCTGACAGTCTGGATTCCCGCAACCTCATTCGCTCGAAGCTAGATGCGTGTTTCTTGGCTCCCAAAATACTTGCGGCGTCTTTACGTCCAAACCAGGGCTTGCGTTGTGAGTAGATCCGCCCTGAAGGTACATCACAGAAATAATTCCACCTTCAAACGTGCTGGGCTTCACATGCCGGCACAAGGTGGATGGAATGAAATCGTGAAGTTATTTGGAGTTGACTTGAACTGTCAAGTCGGTAAATGTAAACGGTCAGGCGTTCTATTGGTAATAAGCCACTTTTGTGACTTGGCATTTTGAAAGCACTCTCTCCCCGCCACTTTTCCTATTTCCTAAGTGCAGGACCGTAGAAAGTTGACTTAGCTCACAAGTAAACAAAAATACCACTGTTAGGAGCCCTATCTGGATGGGCCATCTTTATCTTATCTCTTGGTTTAGTTAGAGGTCTTCCCTTAATTCCTCTTTCTCATTATTATTTTGTTAAGCATTTATTATGTGTTAGTGCTGTAAACACTAGACTCCCTGTGGTCAGCGATCTTGTCTACTAACTGTTGTATTGTTCTCTCCCAAGCCCTTAGGACAGTGCTGTGCACACAGGAAGCGCTCCATAAATACCACCGATTGACAGTGGTGGGGTAAATTCAAAAATGATCAGTTCAGATGAGGTCTGGGTCCACAAGAGATACACGCTCTGAGAAGGCTCATAGAACAGTAAGAGTAAATTCCAAACAGTGACAGAGCAGGTTAGAGATGGGACGATGCAGATTAGCGACATTAACATAAATAGCTCAAACTGTACTAGGAAGGGAGAGTACTCGGCTTCCTCATTCATTCAGTTGTATTTATTAAGCGCTTACCGTGTGCAGAGCACTGTGTTTTGCATTTGGGAAAGTACAGTGTCATTCCCTGCCTACAACGAGCTCACGGTCTAGGGGGAGAAAGGCAAAAAGTTGGGGTCTCTATTAGCCTCCACACCGTTCTAACGTTCTGGGGGGCCGGATGGGGGAGAGGGAGGATGTCTGTGTACGTGTGTGTATGTATTGTGTACACCCCTGACAATATGTGAACCTGTGCCCTCCAGCCATAAGGAAGGAGCAACCCCATTTAGATGTATTTAAAACAGACATGCTAAAATACATGGGTTTTAAGACTAGGTGGAATGTCTGCAACATTCTGGTCACCTGTAACATTGATTTTTCTTCTGATACTGTTTATTGGTGTTTGAGTCCCAAGTTTCATGGTCTTTTGGGCCCTATCACGGGATCAGGGAATCACGATCATAATCTAAGAATTTAATAAATAAATTCCCTGGGTTGAACAGTCGGACTTTTTACACGGGGTCAAGGCAGTGGAAAACATTTACAAAGAAATAGTTGTTTGTTATTGCTGTTTGAGTTGCAAGAATGGAAAAAAAAAAGAAATTTTTGTTTCTTCAATGCTTACTTCCAGGCTGAGTCATCACTAGAGAGTGGGAAGGGCAGAAGCCACAGAAGAGAATCAACCCCCCAGAGCCGATAACACAAAGTATCGTTTCTCCAAGTTGGGGGGCTCAGAAGGGAGCCATCATGAGCGATGTTACCATCGTGAAAGAAGGCTGGGTTCAGAAGAGGGGTAAGTTCGAAAGATACCCAAAAGATGAATGAAAAGAAAAATTAGTTTGTACTACGGTTCGGTGACGGGCTGGTTTAGAACTGTTTTCCGGGAATAAAATCGTAACGTTTGAAATGTTATCACTCTGCACCACCTTGTCAGCTGTGTAGCACACACACGATCCTACTGGATGGCAGGGTTTAGTTTAATACCAATATTTAGCATGTTAGATGGGGGAGTTGGTTGAATTTAGAAACGGGTGTTTTTAGTTCTTGAGTTTCCTCGGTGCGAGACTTGACCTTCTGACCTGGAGTTGGGTGTTTGGGAGAAACTTTTTTATTTTTGAAAAATTGAAAGTTTCGAGGATTTCTGAAGGGGCCACAAATGTTCGTCACAGAGAAATGATTGAGGATTATTTTATCCCTGGTTCTAAAAATGTACTGATTTTTCTGAGCTTCTCTTCTTAAGAAAATATTGAAAAAGAGTTAAGTTTAAATCACTCTAACGGTGCATTAGTAATGTCGTATTCTTTTTATTGTAAAATGGATTTTGGGGGGGAAATATATTTATAGATTCACAGTGCATGGGGAGGTGTAGAGCTGGAGACAGGATTGTAAGGAATGTGCATTTCGTTGAATAAATATACATCTTTGTTTTTTTTATTCTCGATCTTATTTGCCTTGTGTCTGGCTTTGTCTGCTTTCAGTTTTTAGTGAAACTGCTTCAGGTTTGGTCAAGCGAGAAACTATTCTTTGTAAACTGTAATTCGCATTTTGTGAGGTCATCTGTTCACATATTAAGTGTCCGAGTAGGAAAATAGAGACTTTGATGCAAATATCACGTGGCCGAGTAGGATGAAAACCATTTCTTAAGATTTTGGTGTTAATTCTTGTGAAGTTCTTCTCTCAAAGTTAGCGTGTGTCTTTCTACTATCATTGATTTGCCATTTGTGGTAATTTTTATAAGATTATCTGTTTCATCTATTTTTCCTAAGGTTTCCTACAAATACCAGGACTATTGCTGAAAGGGTATCTAGGAGAGAGTTTAGAGGAAATTGTTTTGGTTGAAATTCTTGGATTTTTGATGTTTTATTTATAATTTTTTTATATACATTTATCTTTTGACTGCAAGATGTATATAAAATAGGTGTTTACTCGCTGAAAAGTATTTTGCCTGTTTTTCAGTTTTAAACTTCTATTTCCTCCATATTCTTGAGGTGTTTACTTGACTGCACACTGATCTGAGTTTTTGTGCTATTCAGTTTTTAGCAGTTCAGTATATTCTTGCAAAAACAAACCAAGTACCTTTTGGAGAAAGGTGTTTATATTTTGATCTTTTTACTAAAGATAATGATTGTTTTGGCCTTTTCAGCCCAAGGTTATTTTAGCCGAGACTTTCGGATATTTCTTATAATAAAAACTTAGTTAAAACTCAGCAACAGCTTGTTTTAGTCGTATTTACATTCTAGCCGAGGTGAAGTTAGAGAATTGAATACCTCAGTTTATCGCTGACAGTTTACCGCAAAAACCCCCCAAATCCTATCCCTGGTGTTTTAGTCATTTTGAAGGTTGACGATGTGAACAAGTGCTTTCTTGATTTTGTGTACTGCTGGTGGCCTAGTTGTTCCTGTCGTACGTGTTTTTATGGATTGCTTTTTGGTTGGAGTACAACATTTATGCAAATTGGACCATTGGTTAAGTGGTGTTTATCTTGAGGAAGATTGTGGGAGATCAGTTTTATTTAATCCGTGCTAATCAAAATTTGTAATCTAAAGAAATGTGTCGTGATTTACAGTTTTAGCCTAGTCGGAGGTCTAAATCTTTTACTTCCATCTCGATGACTCTAATCGCAAAAGACGATTTTAACGGATAAGAATATTCCAGAATTGAGTCCTCTCTTTAGGAGCTTTTAAATACTTAGGGGGTGGCCCTTTTCACCGAAGGGTCTAGTTGTTAATATGCACTCTCAAATGATAAGAATTCCTTTCCTTTTTACTTAATTCATTGCAGATTTATGGTAATTGTTACCCCCAGAGATAATGAAGGGTACTGAAGCCCTTAAAGTATTGGATTGGGTAACTTTCAATTAGCTGTATTTACTGAGCCCTTACTACGGGCAGGGCACTGTGCTAAGCTCTTGGGAAAGTACAGTGTAACAGATTGATAGATATGGTCCCTACCCACGACTGTAAGATTGTAAGCTCTAGAATGGGAGGCGGACATTAGTATAAATAAAAAAAATGATGGATATTTACATAAGTGCCACGGGGCTGGCTGGGCGGAGGGAGATAAAGGGTGCCGATCCAAATGCAAGGACACGAGTTACTACCGTACCATTCATTATAATGATATGATTTGTTGAAGAGAGATTACCTAGATAAGTTAATACCATCATTTTCAAACTAGGAAAGTTTCTTAGAGTAAACTTGCCGAGTAGCTGAAATTTGGAATGCAGTTTTCTAAGGTCTTGGATGGAAGAAAGCAGCAAATAGTGCCAACTCTCATACTTGATCAAAGCATTCCTTTTTGCCGTGGTCGAAAGAGACTTCAGGTATGTTCTCAATTTGCTATCTGATTTTGGTAAGGCTAGCTTAAGTGGAGCGCTTTTCTTTTTTTTAAAACCTCAGAGAATAGATGTAGGTCTTTTGTTCGTGTTTCATTCACAGCACGCCTTTCAAAATAAGTTCCCAAGTGATTAAGGAGAATGAAAATGACAGTATAATTTCCTGTTTACTACACAGCAGCAAGTGTTTTCTATAGTGGAGAGCAAGTCTCCCAACTGCAACGATGACTGTGAAACCACATGATATGTTAGAGAAGTCCCATTTTGACTGTTTCAGCTTTTAAAAGGACTCTAGATGGATGTGAAAATAAAAATTTATTTTTTAAACGGGCACTGGAAACCCGAGATTTAGGTCACTTAACTTTCTATCCATTTGGGGTGAAATTCTTTTATCGCATTTGCAGTTTTAAGAGATGTACCGCAACATCTCCAACCATCGGCGATTTTAGAGTATGGAAGGCAGGGTTTTGCTGCTGCATGAAAGCGAGTCCTCTCCTCAGCTGGAATACGGATCCGTACTTCGAAGGAAGGGCCCTGGGGGCGAAATTCATCTATCGGCGCGGTCAGGACTGCAATGACCGACTTGGGGTTTGCATATCGGGCCCCCAGGTGGGGACCTTCCCTTGTGTTACCAAAATCAGGACTATCGATTCTTCTTCCTGCCTTTCAGGGCCCAAGAGAGCTGGAGATGGTGCAGAGGCAGGTGGCCAATGAGATTCATTCATTTAGTAATATTTATTGAGCACGCAGAGCACTGCGCTAAGCAGAACACTGTACTGAGAGCCCGGGAGAGCACGACAGAACAATAAACACGCATTTCCCGCCCACAGTGAGCTTTCAGTCCAGAGGGGGAGACAGACATAAGTAAGAATAAATAAATTACAGGTATGTATATAAGTGTTGTGGGGTTGGGATAGGAGGTTGAATAAAGGGAGCAAGACAGGGCGATGCAGAAGGGAGAGGAAAAAGGGCTTAGGAAAGGTCTGGAGAAGCTTCTTTAATGGGGAGAGTCTGAAAAGACCGGGGCTCTTCTGTCTGGAAAGATGAAGGCCAAAAAGAATCGGGATCGGAGGTTTCGAAAAACACGCAAAGAGTGTGATCCAGGGCAACGGTCAAGTCACCGAATCCCACAATACCAAGGGGAAAGGGTACCCATTGAAGCTCGAAGGTGATCCGTTCAAAAAAGCCTGCTTCACCGAGTGGGGAATAAACAAACGACCTTCAGTTCCCTCAGGCTGAGACTATTCAGTTGGGTCAAGAGGAGATTGCGTGGTAGTGTGGATGTGAAATCCATAGTGGCTTACCCGAAAGGAAAGATACGGCTGTAAGAAGGAAGAGTTAGGGGCGTTAGGTGGTACGTCCCTAGCCATTATGCTGATCTTTTAAGCTTCCTTTTGCCTCTGCTGGAGTTGGAATGATGGGCATCGGTCTGACCTAGACGTGACATTTCTTATATTCTTGTTATCTTTTTGTATGTCGGAGCAGATTATTATGGGTTTTTTCCCCCCCTTCATGTGGTACTTTTGGTTAGTCTTTGGTTTGAATAGTGTGCAGTTGTTCTTTTTCCATCTTTCTCATTTTCAAGGGGCGGGCCATAAACCGTAGTAGAGAGCTGCCCATCATTTCAGAGCCATCACTGCTGACGGTGAGGTTGTATCGCGACTAATGAGTAATGCTAGTTATTGACACACTTGCTCACTGTATTTTGCACCTTTTCTGGTGCGCCTTTGGGGGATGAACAGTGTATCTGTGAATCAGTGGTATTTATTGAGTGCTTACGGGGTGCAGAGCACTTTGGTGAGTGTTTGAGAGTAGAGAAAGTAGACCTGCCTCCCGTGCAGACGTTAGTTAATTGGGAGAGGGTATGGCTTAGAGCTGAAGAGTGACATCGTGCCCGTTTGTCTTCTGATGAAGGAAAAGTGAGCCACCTTCTCAAGGAACCTCTCTGAGCGGTTCTGGGATTCCAGGCCCCCCAGCCAGAGAGGAGGTTCTCCTTGAAAACAGTAGAGCCTCGTGGAAAAAGCACAAGTCTGGGGACTCGAGAGGACCTGGGTTCCGATCCCGGCTCTGCCGTTTGCCTGCCGTGCGACCTTGGGCAAGTCGCTTCACTTCTCTGTGCCTCAGTTGCCTCATCTGCAGAATGGGGATTCATCACCTGTTCTCCCTCTTCCTTACACTGTGCTTGTGTCCGACGTCGTAATCTTCCATCTTGACTATCAGTGCTTAGAACAGTGCTTGGCACATCATAAATGCTGATCATACACCGTGGTTATTATTGCTATTATTATTGTTATTATCATTAGTGTTGTTATGTGTGCATATATGTGTGGTAGACTGTCTACCAAAGCCTGGACTGAACTTCTGGATTCGCTTTTCCGTATCCTTTTCTGTTGTTGCCGTCACGGTCGTTGTGCTGCCAAAATACATTTTAAGTTGTATGTAGAGTGTAAGCTCGTTGCGGGCAGGGAACGCGTCTGCTAGATTGCTCTATTGTACTCTCCCGAGTGTTTAGTACGGTGTTCTGCACACGGTATCGTCATAGTTATTGATGATAATAAAAATGATGATTATTATTATCGGATCACTGAAGTGACTGAACTGAACCTCGAATAGGACACCTTGAAAATGAGCATTTTCTGGAGTGCTCCAGCCAACCCGGACCCCTACCCCCCCCATCTACCGTAGAGAAGTTCGAGCCCCCCGAGAACCGCACGGCGAGTGGTTTTGCCACCAGGATGTTTGCTCCCATTTGGAAGCTCCCTTCTCAAAACCGGTTTCTTGCCCACGCTAAAAATAGCCCTCCGGGCACACCCTTGAAGCAGCCTCAGGGGTGCGCAACGTTTGTTGTGTTTGTTTCCTCTCAAAGGCTCCATTGTGGGAACTCACACTGGATGTATATTTCAGCTTGCCAATTGCTTCAAGAGCCCACTTTTTTCAGAAGAGGTTCCTCTGTCGTGGGTTGGTTTTAACCGCTGGCGTGCCTATAAGCCTCCCCGTTCGGAAGCATCTGCTAGCGCCATTTCATCTCGTAGTCCATCGGTTGTGTTTATTGAGCCTTCTCTGTATACGGGGCCCCGTACTAAGCGCTTGGGAGAGTACAGGGTGACAGAGTTGGTAGGCACATTCCCTGCCCACAGAAAGCTTAGGGTCTGGAGGGTTATAAGTCAAGCGCTTCCACCTAGTGCTTCAGGGAAGATTTCTCCCATGACGGAGAGGCAGCTTACCGCCATCTGCTCCATAGTCTTACCTCGGAGGTATGTCGGTACCGCCCGTGGGAAGTTTTCCCATCTACCTTTTTGGAACCTGGATGCTTCTGGAGCTGCTCCTGGAGGAGCTGTGACAGACGGTGGCCCTGGCGGTGGCAACCTTTGCCCTGTTGTTGCTACGAGGCGGGGGCCTGGTAGGGATGGAGAGAGACTTTCCGTAAAACAAGCAATCCATCACCCTCGCCTCGCACTTCTCCGTGATCCTGACAGAAAAGGGGCTTTCAGCAACCGATGGTGGGACGTACAAATCAAGTTAAGGAACAGCGGTGAGGAACCTGTGGGACACAATGAAGAAGGCCAGCCCTAAAGAGGTGTCAGGATACACAGGCTTTTCCCAAAACAAGAACTTGATATTTTATACGTCACTAGTGGAGTGCTCCGGTCTGGGAGAGTGGAGCCCAACTCCGCCGAGGAGTTGGAGATGGCTTCACCTTCACGACAGACATGGATGAAATCTTGCAGAGAGGGAACCTACACTTCAGCTAGATTTTGGACACATCTTTCAACATTGAGACATTTAATACGGGGAAAAAAAAATGATCTGCCAATGTATAGATATCATCCAAGTTATTTATTGAGTGCTTACTGGGTGCAGAGCACTGTACTAAGCACTTGGGAGAGTACAATACAACAGAGCTTTTTTGTTTTTTTCTTAATGGCATTTGTTAAGCACTTACTTTATGCCAAGCACTGCTCCAAGCACTGGGGTAGGTACAAACTAAACTGAACCCCATGTGGGACAGGGACTGTGTCCAGCCCGATATGCTTGTGTCGATCCCAGCACTTAGTACCACTGTACTGGTGCAGAGTAAGCGCCTAAAAAATACCACACAGTCCCTTTCCCACTTGGGGCTCACAATCTTAATCCCCATTCTACAGATGAAGTAACTGAGACACAGAGAAGTTAAGTGACTTGCACGAGGTCACACAGCAGACAAGTGGCGGAGTCGGGATTAGAACCCAGGTCCTCCTGACTCCCAGGCCTGTGCTGTATCCTCTAGGTCACGCTGCTTCTTAGTAGAGTCAGTAGAGCAGATCTGGCTCACGTTTCAACTCTTGAGGAAGTCAGTTCTCCGGGCAAGGAACACGATAAAGCACCCAGACCTGATGGCAGACCGGAGGTTTACAAGCTCAGAAGGGCTGAACGTCTTAAGAGATCCCTTAGCGTTTTACCGACACCACGACCAGTGAGGCTTTTCAAGAAGAGAGGTGAAAGAACCAGATTCCAGGAACTATCGTGGCATCAAACTGCTCTCCGTGGGTGGTAAAATACTGGCTGTACTTCTTTTGAACTGCCTCTCGAAGAAGATCATTAACTCTTTGTTCAATTAGAACCTAGCTTTCAACCAGCGTAGGTCTTCGGCTTATATCGCTTTAGATTACAGACAGAGACGCGGGGTGGGAGGAAAAGTCTACGCTGTTTTCACAGTCCTTAGAAAAGAACCGGTGCCATTAGCAGATCTGGGCTCTAGAAATCACTAAGAACATCCTGCTGTGCTGAGAAGCAGGGTGGTCTAGCGGTTAGAGCACCAGCCCGGGAATCAGAAGGACCTGGTTTCTAATCCCGGCTCGGCCACTCGTTCGCTTTGGGGGCTTGGGCAAGGCCCTTTGCTCGTTTGTGGCTCCGTTCCTCATCTGTAAAGTGGGGATTAAAGACCACGAACCTCATGTGGGACAGGGATTGTGTCCAACCTGATTAAGTTGTATCTACCACAGCCTTTAGAACAGTGCCTGGCACATAGTAGGCACTTCACAAATACCATTTAAAAAAAAAAAGGAAAAGTTTATCGAGATCCTGTCTGAAGTTGGCATTTCAGAATTAAGGGTTTATCCCCCTTGGGTGAAAGCAGGGTGGTGTAGTTGGTTTGGTTCTTTTTAGTTTACTCTTTACAACTCCGACTGAGGATACAGTAAAGAACCTGGATGCTGATATTCAAATACATCCCTTGGCCTCCAGGAAATTCTCCCATCCCAACAGACCGCGAACGCTGTCCAGAGTGTTAGAGAGAGTCGCGTTGGACCTCGTGAACTCGTTTCTACCCCGCTGTCTGGCATATAGTAAGCGCTCAACATATTTTCACCGTTACCATAACTAATTCAGGCCACCGACTCATTCAGAATCACCTGCTTGTGCGAGTCCCCTGAGGGCACAGTTTTCCCACTGAGCCCAGTGCTACGGATTGCCGCTGTCAGAAGAAAACGGAGGAAGGGTGCCGACCCCAAACCGTATTCAGAGATCCTCCTTGGCAGATGGGACTGAATGACATCCCAGAATTCCGCTACTTAGAGGGCACCGTGTCTAATGATGCACTGATCGGCTAGGAAGGGGGAAACCCAATCAAGAGGGCCAGTGTGTTCTTTGGGAGACTGTTCCCTCAACTTGGCATCAAGCGTCAAAGCCAACTGTAGGTTTGAACTATTAGTCAACCGCCTGTGCGGTTGCTCGATATAGACCTTCATTCGTTCACTCATTCAGTCGTGAGCACTTACTATGTACAAAGCAGCGTACTAAGTCCTTAGGAGAGTACGACAGAACAATAAACGGACACGTTCCCTGTCCACAACAAGCTTACAGTCAAGAGGGGGAGACAGACCTAATATAAATAATCACCTGCCGCAGATATCGCTTTGGACACTTGAGGAGTTCCTTCAGAGTCATCTGTGGGCCAAGACGGGATCACGATCAGCAGGATCCTTGAATAAGATCAGGCTACAAGCCTTGAAGCCCTCCCTCCTCAAATCTGACAGTTACTCTCGCCCCCCTCAAAGGCTTCTCGAAGGCACGTCTCCTCAAGAGGCCTTCCAGATTAAGCCCCACCTTTCCTCATCTTCCACTCCCTTCTGCGTCACCCTGACTTTCTCCCTTTGCTCTTCCCCCCTCCCCGCCCCGCAGCACTTACGTATGGGTCTGTAATTTTATTTATTTGTATTGATGTCTACCTGCCCCCCCAGACTATAAACTCGTTGTGGGCAGGGAACGTCACTGTTTATTGTTGTATCGTACTCTCCTAAGTGCTCAGTACAGCGCTGTACACACGGTAAGCGTTCAATAAATACGATTGAATGGATGAATACGCACCCCAACGCCGCTTCGCTATGCTGGATAGGTGGGTGTGGAATAAACCAGAGTAGGATAACCAAGCAGCTGCTGTGTGGGGAGCTGAAATAGGGTGGTAAAAAAAGGGACAGCAGAGGAAATGTTTGAAGAATGCAGTGAAGTACAGTTTCAGACCTAGTCTTTTCCCTTTTGTCATATGCTTCCCAAGCTCCTAGTACAGTCCTACAGCTTCTGTAAATTCTGCTTCCACATTTGGTTATGCTGCTGAGAATGAAGAAAGCCCACTCCTTAGCTAGAATTTGCCAGTTTATTAGGCGTTAGGTGTGAGACTCTGAGCCCAGGTGGGACAGGGACTGTGTCCAATCCGATTTGCTTGTATCTACCCCGGCGCTTGGTACGGTGCCTGACGCATAGTAAGCGCTTAACAGATACCCACAGTTATCATTATCCTCTACCACTGTCCAGTGGATTTATCCCCGCATCTGACAGTGTAATCATTTGGGATTCCCTCGTCTCCCATGACCCTCCGACAGAAATTTAAACCAACTCCAGAAGGTCTCTGTGACTCCTCTCTTTGGGTTGTGACTACCAGGAACACCGAAAGATAGTTTTGAGTGTTGGGTAAAAGCTCGGAGGATACGCATCTGACAAGGATCCTTCTCTTCATCCGAACGGCAATATTATGAGGACAGAGGAGCATAAAATGAAACGCTCTCAGAAAACTCTTACGGATCCAGTTTTATTTGTTCGTTCAGTGCTTTCCTGCACTAGGGCTTTGAGATCTTTTCTGATTTTAGCCGTGACCCATCCATAGGGCCCCTTTCCTTCAAAACATCGGTAAGGTCACATCTCCTCCAAGAGCTCTTCCTTGTTTAAGCCCTCTTTTCCCCGTCTCCTCCTCCGTTTTGAGTCATCTTTGCACTTGAGTCTGTGACCTTTGGACATTCGATAGTCGCCCAACCCCAAACCCCACAGCACTTACGTACACATCTTTAAATTATATCGAATAAATTACTAATTTATTCAAATTAACGTCTGTCTCCCCCTCTAGTCCGCAAGCTCGTTATGGGCAGGGAGCGACCCTGGTAATTCTGTTGTTTTGTACTCTCCCTAGCACTTAATACAGTGCTCTGCACATAGTAAGCGCTCAATAAGTACGATCGATTTCCTTCCAGGCTGCTTCCTGCTCCGTCACAGATTTCCTGGCATCTTCAGTAAGTCCGTCGTATTTCATGAGCGCTTTCTGTGTATAGAGCACGGTGCTAAACGCTTGGGAGAGTCCACTGTAACAGACACACTCCCTGCCCAAGATGAGATTTCAGTGTAGAGATGAGTTGACAGACAGTGGTCCATGGCTACTATAATCATCTGTGTTCAGCCGTCAAAGGCTTAGGACTTCCTGTCCTCCTTCTCCTTCGCCTCTTCTCCGGGCCTGGTTTCAGATCCAGTTCCAGACCCGGTATTCGTTGGGGCTCGTGAACGTCTGAAACGGTGAGCTGTCCCTCGGGCCTCCAATTTCTGCATCTCTTTCCTGTGAGCTCTCTTCCTGGAGTCAGGCCAAAGTTTGGTGACTTTTTTCTAATTGCAAGTGAACTTTCTCTCAGGAGACTTTGAAATTATCCACCTTTTGTTTAGAAATTAGTTCCCGTTTCAGGGGGAGCAGAGAATCATCGAACACGTTTTACAGTACTAGGAAAACATTTGTGCAAAAGACAGAGCAGTTTTAATGAAAAATAGGCTTCCCCCCTCTTTCTCACGGGGAAATGCTTGTAAATTTTAATCTTCAATTTTCAGAAAATGTTTTAGTGGAAATGTGGGACGTAGCTTGAGTAGCCCTGAGGTTCTATAAATGGTGTGTGGCAATCCAAGGCACTGTGTGTATATGTTAATTTAGGGGAAATACGTTTCAGTCCCCTTCTGGACCGTAACGTATTTTTCATTTCCAAATATATTCAGACTTTTCTCTTGAACCTAGAATTCGTACTTTGCCCATAAAGGCCAGGGGCTTTAACTGCCTGATATATATATATCTCAACCTTGCAAATGAAATAGTAAACATTTACCTGCCCACATAAATATTTTTACTTCTCTCACCATACATTGTTGTTTACCTAGAATTGAGTGTTTACTTATTTATATTGGTTGAAATCACACAATGTTCTTCACTGTAACTTGGTAAAATCCCCAAACTGCAGTAGCTGTTGTCAGAGTCAAGTTTGTCAGTTGTTTATTACAGGTCCATGACCTCTAAATAATAATACTTGGCGTAATTAAAACTTTTAGTACTGTATTTCACTGAGCTAAACAATATTTCCTTCCGTCACGATGATTATAGATCACTTTGACACTGATGATTTATGGGAAGGAATGGTGCAAATTTTGGGGGCCTGTGGATTTAAAAAAAATGTAAATATCATGCAGCTTTTAAAATCTGATACATTATTTTCTGGCTGCAGTGTGGTTCTGGCATTTCTGTAAAAATTGCAATAACTGAACTACAGATTTTCTTTTCCCATTCAAGTTCTAATTGGTTTTTGAACATGATTTGTAGATTGCTTCTGTTTGAATTCGGGTTGATCTAAAGAACTGTTAATTCGAACCTGCCTGTGAACGATTTTAGGCCTTTTCATAAATCCAAGGAAATTTGAGGTGACAGCACTGGCAAAATTGTTTCTGCCTGTGAAATTCAAAACCCCGAAACAGGAACCGTAAATCTTCCAAGTGTAATTTAGCCTCGCGTAAGCTATGACTCTGGTTTTGATTCTGTATTTTAGGTGAATTTATCTCATTCATTTGGTGGTCAAGCCCCTTCATTAGCCACTTTAGCCCTCATGTTTCTTTGTTTTGAGAGTAGTGATGGAATTTTGGTGTGCTCTCCTTACTCTTTGCCAAGTGCTGGAATAAATAGACTGTAAGCTCATTGTTGGCAGGAAACATGGCTATCGACTCTGTTGTACTCTCCCAGAGTGCTTAGTACAGTGCTCCTCACTCAGTAAGCTCTCAATAAATGCCACTGTTGGCGATGACAAATACAAGAAGCAGCGTGGCCTGGTGTAAAGAGCACCAGCCTGGGAGTCAGCGGACCTGGCTTCAAATCCTAGATCCTCCACTTGTCTGCTGTGGGACTTTGGACGCGTCACTTCACTTCTCTGTCCCTCAGTTCCCTCATCCGCAAAATGGGGATGCAGAACTTGTTCTCCCTCCTACCCAGACTGTGAGACAGCGTGGCTCAGTGGAAAGAGCATAGGCTTGGGAGTCAGAGGTCGTGGTTTCTAATCCCGCCTCCGCCACTTATCAGCTGTGTGACTTTGGGCAAGTCACTTAACTTCTCTGTGCCTCAGTTACCTCATCTGGAAAGTGGGGATAAAGACTCTGAGCCCCACATGGGACAACCTCATTACCTTGCATCTACCCCAGCTCTTAGTTCAGTGCCTGGCACATAGTAAGCATAGAGGAAAAAAACAAACCAAAAAATTCAGTTAACTCTTAAGCCTGGGGGAGATGGGTGGAAATAGTAGGGATTTAGGAAGGGAAGAGATTAAATAACATTTTCTGTGTCCAGCTGTCCTCTGGACAGAGTTTTGGAGACTAACCAGGGGAAGGCTAAATGTAATGGCATGTCTAGCTTCGTACCCACTGGCGTGCCTGATGATGAACAGAAATAAAACTGTATTTAAAAATGTCTTCATTTCTAACTTGCCACTGTTTCTAACTAGGTTCCTCTTTCTCCCCTCCACCACCATTCAGTAGGATATACTGAGATTTTACTTCATATCTAAATAACTTTACCTTTATCGCAGTAACCGGTAAATTGACACGTAATTTAACTGAATTCTTAGAACAGTCAAATTTCAATTTTTCAGGGACGGAATAGGTGGTCTGTGGATTTTGGCCAGGTTGATGCTGCTTTTTCTTCTAGCTGCTGACTTTCGATTACTGAATGTTCACACGTCCCCCAGAGTATAGCCATGCGAAATGATAGGACAAGATCCCCAAACCAGATAGGTTTATGCTTATTAGCTGTAGGGAAAACGCTTAGTACAGTGCTTGGCACACAAAAGCGCTCAATAGATATTATTGAATGGCTAGGGAAAGGTTGGATGGGAGGGAGGGCTTCGTCACTGTTAGCTAGAATGCTATTTTTTTTTTTTGATTCATTGGTGATTTACAATTAATCTTGTGACCGCCCACTTTGCCTCAGAGAATTGAGTTGCTGGTAAATATATAAATGTGTCTCTCTAAATACCTGTCTGCCAAACATGATTTCTCTTTCTGCTGTTTGCTTGGCAGTTTAATCGGAAATCCGGTATCATGAATTGGTGGGAAATTGTGTCTCTAGGCTATACTAAGTTTAGTCTAATGAGGTTTCAAACCAGCCGGTGGTAAACCCCAGAAAATCTGGATTTTTCAAATGGAAGCATTCACACGCAGTAGAAACGACATAACCGAATCCTCCAGGAACAACCGACCCTTTATTTGTTTGGACGACGTTGTGCTGCAGTTGGTCCTTTACTCGGTTGGAAAGTAGCGTAACTTAAAGTTTATAATAGACCAGAGTTTGTCAGTGTTGCCAGACCGACCCGAAGAGTGGCCAGGGGCTAGGATGGAAGCGGGCTTGGTCCATGCCGGGGTTGAGGGGGTGGACCAAACTGGGCCTCAGCTAGAATTGCCTTCTGTGCTGCCATCTGGACATCTCCATGGTTACTCGGATGGCCAGGTGGAGGTGACCAGAGTAGTAGGGGTATTTACTGATTTTTTTTTTCCCTCCCCCACTCAGCGCGATGCACTGTACTAAAATCTTGAGATAGGGCAGGATACCCCTCTCCCGCCCATAAGCTGTTGACCCTCTTAATGCGGGAGACAGACTTGGCCTCGTGGATAGACTGGAAGCTCGTTATGGTCAGGGAACGTGTCTCCTGATTCTGTTGGATTGTACTCTCCCAAGCGCTTAGTACAGTGCTCTGCATATAGTAAGCGCTCGATAAATGCCACTGATTGACTGATAGAGCATGGGCCTGGGAGTCAGAAGGACCCGGGTTCTGCCGCTTGTTCTCTGTGAGACCTTGAGCAAGTCACTTGTTTCTCTGGGCCTCAGTTGCCTCATCTGTAAAATGGGGATTAAGACTGTGAGCCCCCATTGCGACGGAACTGGGTCAAACCCGATTAACTTCTGTCTGCCCCAGCGCCTCATACGGTGCCTGGCACGGAGTAAGCGCTTAACAAATGCCATCCAAATAACGGAAGCGGGGAATAATTGAAAATACACGTGACCGTACGTGTGCATCAGGGGCCGAGGAGTACATGAGATATGTAAATACTAGAGGTGACTGAAGGGTCAAGAGGATTTACGTGGACCAAAGAGATTGGCAGAAGGAAGTTGGGGTAATGCAGCGTGGCTTAGTGGTTAGAGCACAGGCTCGGGAGTCGGAAGGACCTGGGTTCTAATCGTGGCTCTGCCGCTTATCTGCTCCGAGACCTTGGGCAAGTCACTTTTCTGGACCTCACTTCCCTCATCTGTACAATGGGGGTGAAGACTTTGACCCCCCCCATGTGGAATAGTGATTTATCTTGTATCTACTTAGAACAGTGCCGGCCGCATAGTAAGCATTTAACAAGCACCCTAATCGTTATCAGTTGTTATTAAATAATAAGGGTGGTATTTGTTAAGCGCTTACTATGTGCTAAACACTAAAGGAACGTGATGGTGTGGAACTCGGAAATGATAGTGTGGAATACTGAAGTGGTAGGCAGGTGGTAGTGATCTAGCGAGAGAATGGTGTGCTGTGCCAATTTCTGGCACGATGGCAGAGTTTTGACCCTCGGTTTATAATCAGGCGGGCATCTTTGAGGAAATCACTGCCATAGTTAGAGCCTGTAAGAGTGGTAAAACACCTGCCTGTGATGGAACAGCTGCTGAGAAAATATGCAGGGAGCTACTGGGCTCATTAAACATACATAGGCTCTTGCTCAACATATGGACCGCCGAGAAAGTGCTGCAGGATTTCGAAGATGCCACTATTATCATTAACTTCAAGAAGGCTGGGGAGAGCTGAAAGTATCCTGGCGCTGCTCTCCACCGCCGACAAGATCTAGGCCACGACCGAAAAGCTTTGTGCTCCCCGAAATGCAAAATGTCTGTAGAACCTGTGGTGGGGGGGGGGGCGGCACAGGGTACGTCATCTCTGCAGCATGACAGAAGAAATAACACAAGAGATGTCCCTTCTTTATCATATTTGGAAAATTTACCCAGATATTTCATACCGGTAGACTTGGGATTTGGCAGAGATCACTCAGTTAGTGGAATTTATTGCGTGCTTACTATGCACAGCACTGCTCTAAGTTTGTGGGAGAGTTCGGTAGAGTAGAATCGGTAGGCACGATCCCTGACCGCTAGACGCTTACAGTCTTTACAGATTTATCTGTCCTGGGAAGTTCATGGAAATGCCAGCTACTCCGTGACAGTCCGAACGGTCATGTATTAAGTTGTCCTGTTGGACTTGTGCCGTATTTGAGGACCCCGAGAAGGAAAAAGTAAACCAGAACACACTTCCAGTCTTCTAGAGACCTTCTCCGTTTCAGCGAGCAGTGTGCGTTATCGAAAATCTTGAGTCACACCGGGAGATGGTAATTTGATGACTGGGCTTTTGAAGCATCCTCAAAGACTGCTTTAATATGGTAAATTTTCAGGCAAGGGAATTGCTGAGAAGGAAAGGAGAAACTATGTTTCCCAGAAAGTGGAGGGGTTGAGCCATAACTTTTTTTGAATACCACATTAAGTGGGGGTGGTCCTGGGCCGAGCCAAGCCCACTGAGTTCTTTTGTTAGGGGTGGAAGAGGTGGTGATCTCTCTCTCTCTCTCTCTCTCTTTCTCTTTCTTCTGGGACTGGGGGAGTGAGGGAGGGTTTCGGTCTACATCAGGAAAGGTGGCTCCACATTGGTAAATCCAAATCCCCCTCTTTTTAAGTTATCTGTAAAATGGGGATTAAGACTGTGAGCCCCCGTGGGACAGGGACTCTGTCCAATCTGATTAGTTTATGTCCACCCCAGCCCTTGACACATAGTAAGCACTTAACAGATAACATTATTATTGTAGAGGAATGGAAGTGGCGGTTAAGGAGATGAGTTTCAGGATGAGGAGATGAGAAAGTCAGAGGTGGCCTCCCGGAGAAACTCTGATCAATCAATCAATATTTTGTTAATGAGATGTACATCACCTTCATCCTATGCGTTTGCTATTGTTTTAATGAGGTGTTCTTCCCCTTGATTCTATTTATTGTCATCGTTCTTGTCTGTCCGTCTCCCCCGATGAGACTGTGAGCCCATCAAAGGGCAGGGACTGTCTCTATCTGTTACCGATTTGTACGTTCCAAGCGCTTACTACAGTGCTCTGCACATAGTAAGTGCTCAGTAAATACTATTGAATGAATGAATGAATGAATCAGTAGTATTTATTGAGCACTTACTGTGTGCAGAACACTGTACTAAGGACATGGGACCCTACAGTATAACCGGGAACTTGCAGTCTGGGTGGGGAGATGGACATTAAAATAACCTTGTATCTACCTCAGCGCTTAGTACAGTGCCCTGCGCCTAGTAGGCGCTTCACAAATACCACAGTTATGAGGGTGTCGGGCAGAAGGAAGAACATGAGCAAGGGGACGGTGGTGAGAGCCGGGAGGGCGAGGTAAGCCGTACGCGTACCTGGAAAGATTTTCTTCGTCACCGCAGAGCTGGCTGCTGTAACCTCTGGGTATCCAGTATTACCTGCCTCATAAAAGCGTAGAAAATAAACCGAGAGGGCTAACGTGGCTTTGGCAGGCTTTGGGGTACAATTAGGTGTCGAGCATTAGCCCCAGACAAAGGTTCGGAGAGCAGTTGCGGCGCAAAAACTGGGCCTCCCTTCTGACTTCTTAAGCCGTTCCTTTAATGTTACGTCTGCGCTGTATCCCCCGGCCCCGCCCCCGTTCCCGGGTTTTAGAGAAATCGTCTTCAACTGCTCCTCTTTAATGGCGATACATTAATCAGAGCAGATCTTCAATTCCCAGGAGGTATCCACGGTTACTCTGTCCCTTTTGAATCGGAAAGGAAATGAATGAGCCAGCGCTGTGAAATGGTGTGCGAGGGAGACGTCGCTGTGGCGGGAAGAACGTGGGAATGCCTGACTTGTGTACAAAAGCATGTGATTTCATTAGGGTTCTCTCTCCTACCGTCCCTCGGGGAACTGCCGTTCTCACCCTCTCACTTGGAAACTTTGGGGTTCTCACCCGTCAGCCTTCATCAGGGGACGCGTTTTCCGACTCTGTTTTGTTGTATTCTCCCCAACACTTAGTACAGTGCTCTGCGCACATTCAGTGCTCGACAGATACGATCGATTGACTGATTCACTGCCCTTCTCTTCCACAGCAGGGATCTTCCTCTAATGATTTTCTTGAAAAGCTGCGACTGACTGGTTTGTTGTCCATTTTTTCCTTCTGAAGATGGAGGGGCAGGGCATCCTTAATGGACGGCGTCTCCACCCCGCTTCAGAGAACGGAAGAAGTCCGGGCACCTCCTGGATTTTTCTCGGGCAGTTGAACTCTTCGGCTCCGGAATCCATGTTTTATCATGGATTTAATTTAATGGCGGATTTCCTCGGGTCAGGAGCCCCATGTGGGACAGGGACCGTGTCTTACCTTATGATCTGCCCCATCACTTGGTACAGTGCTTGGCACATAGTAAGCACTCGACAGATGCCATAATTATTATGATGGTAGCTCTGAAACCTTCGTCCCTTTGACAAGCAGTGGGCAGAAGATGGGAGGCAGCCAGAACTTCCCTTCTTAATCTGGCCTGCGCCACCTCGGGGCATTTCCACTTGGACCCTTCAGCTACCATTCGGACACATTCAGCTATCCAAATACACATTCAGTCACAGGGCCATTCCACTTGCCCCATAATGTTCAGAGAAGCCGCGTGGTCTAATGGATATAGCACAGGCCTGGGAGTCCGAGGACCTGGGTTCTAATTCCGGCTCCTCTTCTCGTCTGCCGCGTGAGCCCGGCCAAGTCACTTCACTTCTCTGGACCTCAGTTCCCTCATCTGTAAAAATGGGGATTAAGACTGGGAGCCCCATGTGGGACGTGGACCGCTTCCAAACTGATAGGTGTATCTACCCCAGTGCTTAGTACAGTGCCTGGAACATAGTAAGCGCTCAATGAATACCATTTTAAACCAGGATGGATTATGACTGGTCAGCTGTGTGACCTTGGGCAAGTCACTTAACTTCTCTGTACCTCAGTTACCTCATCTGTCAAATGGGGATTAAAACTGTGAGCCCCACGTGGGACGACCTGATCACCTTGTATCCCCCAGCGCTTAGAACGGTGCTTTGCACATAGTGAACGCTTAACAAATACCACGATTTTTATCTTATGAGCAGGCAAACAAGAAGGTCATGAATTTCTCGGGTTAAAAACTAGAGAACTGGGGGAAACTGGTTTATCCTGTTGTCTAAAACAGCACACCCCAGGATTCAGTGCATTGTGCCTGTAAGCAGTTCACTGACTCTTGTAAGAATAGTAATAATAACTATGGCATTTGTTAAGCGCTTACTGTGTGCCAAGCACTGTTCTAAGCCCTGGAGTGGATACGAGCAAATCGGGTTGGAGAGAGTCCCTGTCCCAAACGGGGCTCACGGTCTTGGTCCCCGTTTTACAGATGAGGTAACTGAAACATAGAGACATCAAGTGACTTGCCCAAGGTCACACAGCAGACATATGGTGGATCCGGGATTAGAACACAGATCCTTTGGATTCCCAGGTCTGTGTTCTATCCCCCGGGCCACACCGTAGAACACGTATCCGGAGTTGATGAAGATTGAATTGTAAATGCGTTTAAATTTGGAAAAATGTGACCTAGAACATTTTCATTTGGGGATTATATTAAAAATTTGGAAGATCTGGGTGTTTAGAAATCAACATTTTATTCACAACCTGTCAGGTGTAACGTTTGCAGATTGTCTGAAATACTGGAATAGTTTTAGCACACTTTGAACAGAGACAAATAAAGTATCCTGAGGACATCTGCTATACAGAGTTGCAAAATATATTAAAATGGAGCCAGTTGTTAGTAGTTGGCTTTCGATGCCCATCCAACTGCAGACGAGCCTAGATCCTGTTTAGATTGTGACACGACAGCCTTCCTTTGTGTTGCCGTGAACTGTAAAAAACTGGATGCGTATCCTTGATACCCAGATCAAAAGTAACTAATGAAAGTATTCTGATTTTTACTAGACAAGGTTCGGCAGTTTGAATCGCCTCCGGAGGTGATGTGCGCAGTTTGGGGGAGGAGCTGTTATTAGGTAGGTGGGGTGGCTCCTGAGAGCCCCGAATCCATCTCTGTGCCCCCAAGGACTGCAGACGAGGAATCCGAAAGAGCTCAGATTTCAGGATTCGGTGTTCAGGGGTGAAACGCAGACACTCGGGACCTATTCCTCTGGATTTTTGTCTTTTATTGTTGTTAAAAAGTATTTGTAGAACGTTCACCTTAAGCAGGGTGGCTTCATGGGTAGCGCACAGGCCTGGGCGTAAGAAGGTCGTGGGTTCTAATCCCGGCTCTGCTAGTTGTCTGCTGTGTGGCCTGGGGCAAGTCACTTCTCTCCTCTGTGCCTCAGTTACCTCATCTGTAAAATGGGGATTAAGACCGAGACCAATGCGGGACGGGGGCTATGCCCAACTCGATTTGCTTGTATCCACCCCAGCTCTTAGTCCGGTGCCTGGCACATAGTAAGCACTTAACAAACACCGTTATTATTACATTTTATTCAGTATTAAGCATTAGCTAAATTCCCATGACCTCATAGGTTAGTTGAATAATAATGATTTCAGGTTTTAGGCTCATAATCAGCATACTTTCTGATATAAAAAGTAAATGTAGGTCTTTTATGCATCCTCTTTGTTGGAACGTTTCCAAAAAAAAAATTGCCTTAATATATTTCCAGGTATGCCCCTCTGAGCATTTCAAATATCTCAGGTGTTTCCTTAGTCTCAGATGTATGTTCTGCCCATTTCTTTCTGTTTTGTAGTAGAAGTATTCTCTTGTTCCATTAAAGTGAAGTGCATCCCCTGGCAACAATTAAACAAGATCAGTGAATTTTTCTTGTTCTAAGTGAAAACATTCAACAGGGTGGGGAGAGTCTTGCCGAAAGGAAAGAAGGGAGATGCATGCTTTTCTTATTAGTCTTTTACAATTGGTCTGACACCTCCCAAGTATTTAGTACTGTGCTTTGCGCCCAGTAAATGCTCAATAGATATAGTTGAATGAATTTGTTCTGAAACCCTCGTGACTCCCTTCAGAGATCATATGCTAATAATTCCGATTGTTCTCCCGACTTTTCTAAGTCCTGCTTCATGAAACAGTTCAGGGATTTGCCAGTTTTATTGAAAGTCAGATACTTAGTAGAGTGCTGGGCACCCAGTAAGTGCTCAATAAATACCATTGATTTGGGTCTCTTTTTCTATTTATATTGACAACACTTAGGATGCTATTTATTGCTATTGCTCTTGTCTGTCCGTCTCCCCCGATTAGACCGTAAGCCCGTCGAAGGGCGGGGACCGTCTCTATCTGTTACCGATTTGTACATTCCAAGCGCTTGGTACAGTGCTCCGCTCATAGTAAGCGCTCAATAAATACTATTGAATGAATGAATGCCTCGTACCTCAGTGGTCTTTTCCATTTACCTTTGTCTGCTCTGTTAGCTTTTCTAAAGATGCATATACAGTGTTCTTTATTTTTAGTAAATTTAACGCTAAGGAAATGAAAGGGAGAAACTGGATTGGGGATGGAAATATTGAGGGGATAGGTTGACTTCTTAGTGTAGGTATCACACATTTCAGTATAGATGAATAGACAGACGTGTATAATGTCAGCAACGTGGAAATAGGTGTTATTTGAAAGGCTATCCGCCTTGCACGACATGGTGGAAAATATTAAAAAAAAATCACAGTGGCCCAGATCATCAGGACCTGGGTTCTAATCTTGGCTCGGCCACATGTCTGCTGTATGACTTTGGGCAAGTCACTTAACTTCCCTGTCCTCAGTTACCTTGTCTGTAAAATGGGATTAAGAATGTGAGCCCCATGTGGGACAGGGACAGTGTCCAATCCGATTAACTTGTATCTACCCCAGCACTTAGAACGGTGCTTGGCACATAGTAAGCGCTTAACAAGAACCATTAAATGCCTTAATTATCTGAACAGCCGTAATTAGGAATACAGGGCTCACCCTGTTTTGAACAAGAGGTTAAATGAAGGGGCATACAGCTGCACGAAACTGACTTTTCAGTCGCAGCATTTTGTTTATCAAACGCTGATTAAAAATCAGTCACACAGTCAGATAGCAATGTAAATACGAATCAATAACAAGACTTCGAAATAGATTTTTTTGGTGTACCTATCCAAACACTTCAAAACGTTAACTTTCGCGTCAGATTCAGTAAAAGGACACCTAGAACCAACAGAATAGAGGCAGGTTATTATCTAGACTGTGTCTAGATCTAGATTATTATCTAGACCCCTCTAAATGAGAAGCTCGCTGCAGGCAGGGAGCGTGTCTGTGAACTCTTATATCGTACTCTCCCAAGCGCTCAGTACAGTACTCTGCAGACGGTAAGCGCCCAATAAATACGACTGAATGAATAAATAGCGTGTCCTAGTGGATAGAGCCTGGGCCCGGGAGCCTGGGAGTACATCACTGTACCGTACTGAGCACTTGGGAGAGTATAATAGCAGCAGCTAGTCCACTTGACCAACTGAAAAGCACTTTCTGTAAAGCAAACTGCAGTGTTTCCTGTCTCCGTCGGAGGGTAAGTGGGCATCGCCACTCACTACTAATATATTTAGCGATCTGTGCTAGCCTCCTTTGACATCGATCCCGTTGACGGCCTTTACTTCTAAAACAACACGTGTCTCAGTCACGCTGTCGATTTTCTCTTTCCTCCCCTCAACAACTGATTACCACGCAGTGTTTTAAGTGGACCAGTTCAGGCTCGTATCAGGACGAATGCAATTTCAGACATCTAGAAACCGGAACTACAAAGGGGAGTGGATTAAAACAGTTCCTTTTCGAGGGATTCATTCCCAACAAGCGTATTCCCGGATCTAAAAACAATGCCCGGAGGAGTATTCTCTCTGCGTACCGCCCAATTACTAAGAGCGAGTAGTGGCGATCCAAAACGGAGCTAATTTGTCATTGAAAAATATAATCGATCAACGGCATCCATGGGGCGCGCTCCGTGTGCAGAACACTCAGGAGAGTACAGTACTATAGAGTAGGTAAACGTGATCCCCGCCTACGAAGAGCTTACATACTAGAAGGAGAAATAAAGACTTGAAAGGGCCGATTGGAACCGATTTCTTGGGGTTATAAACGCCTTGTGGGTTCTAAGCTCTTGGTGATGAGATTTAGCGTGGCCTAAAGGTTCGGAACTTGTCTGACTTTCACTGTCACCCATGCAGAGATTGTCCATGCTGCTTATTGGATTTGTTATCCGCAGTGTTTGCACCGATTTTGATTCTGCTTCATGCTCTCCCAATTTTCTTGAAGGGTCTCCTTTGAGATTCACCTAATCCTGTTTGCTGCACACGCCAAGCTGTTCTGTCTGCTGGAGCAGTCTGTCAGCCCTCTGCTTCCTTCTCGCAGCGGAGCTTTTGCCCAGTGTTATGTGTACCGTATTTCTTTGGTCCTCTTTATTTTTTTTTAATGGTACTCGGTATGGGTTTACTACGTGCCAGGCACTGTACTAAGCACTCGGGTGGATACAAGCAAATCGGGTTGGACCCAGTCCCTGTCCCACGTGGGCCTCACAGTCTTAATCCCATTTTAATAATAATAATAACAATAACAATGATGATATTTAAGTGCTTACTTTGTGCCAAGCGCTCTTCAAAGAGCTGGGGTTGATGCAGGGTAATCAGGTTGTCCCACGTAGGGCTCACAGTCTTAATCCCCATTTTTAATCCCCATCCTCATCATTTTACAGATGAGGTAATGAGGCACAGAGAAGTGAAGTGACTTGCCCGTGGTGCTGCAGCAGACAAGTGCCGGAGTCAGGATTAGAACCCAGGTCCTTCTGACTCCCAGGCCTGGGTTCTAACCACTGGGCCTCGCTGCCTCCGACAATACCTGATAATTGCCAGCATTTTGGTGACCGCTTAGAGTTATCGACTAGGCCACGCTGCCTATCATTTTGTTAAGCGCTTAACGTGTGCCAAGCACTTTACTAAGCACTAAGATACGAGATAATTAGTTTATTATTTAAGTACTAACTCATGCACACGTGTCATTTTCCTTCTTCCTCCTGATTCTTTTAGTGTCTATCCTGCTACGTAGTAAGCCCCTTGAGGACAAGCCTATTAATTCTTTTGTACTCTCCCAAGCACGTAGTACTGTTTACAAAGTTCTATCGATTGCTAATGGAAAAATTGTTTATGGGATCAGTTGAATTGTTTGTGTTTTTTTTTTTCCTCAGCAGATTGTAATTAGTTGTTCAACCTTGGCAAAGTCTACGATACATATTTTTATGTAAACATTTATTTCTGAGCCCTTAATTTTATGATTCATTACTTGAGGACTTTTCCATTTACATAATACTCCAAGACAGAGTATTCATTCCAAAGTCTGATGCTCTGGAATGGAATTTTACGTAGCACGTTTCTCTTATACGTAAAACGTCCACTTGCCTTCGCACTGTGCCCCACCATCTACCGCTGTGACACATCTCCCAAGCTCTCCCTATTCATGTGCATTTCAATGTGTATCGACCGTCCTGGATTCTTCACTTGCTCCGAGGTTAGAGTCTTGCCCTCCAGAATAGGGGATGTACCCGCTTTTAGAGCCCTTCTGAGGTCATGGGGATTGTGGGGACCTGCACTGGACATCCCCATATTGACTGTCCAGGATTCCCCACTGCAGTCAGCTAAATGGTAAATGGCTCAAGTTGTGATTTTATAAATCGTTCTCATAATGGCGTGATTTGAACAAAATCTCGGCTTTTTTCCAAGCAAAAAAGAGTTTCTGTGCGTTTATAGTCCAGAAGACGAGGCTTTGCTACTCATTTTCTGAACTAACGCTCCACTGTGAAACTCTTGTGGTCAATTATTTGAGTGCCTCTTATATGCAGAGCATTGTGCTAAGCTCTTGGGAGCGAACAAGGGAGCTAACGGGCACAGTTTATCGTCTAGAGGGGAAGTGCTTTTTTAAATGGTATTTGTGAAGCGCTCACTACGTGTCAGGCGCTGTGCTCAGTGCTGGGGTAGATCAAAGCTGATCAGGATGGCCGCAGTCCCTGTGTCCCACATAGGGCTCATAGTCCAAGTCCCAATTTTACAATGAGGAATCTGAGGCACAGAGAAGTGCAGTGACTTGCCCAAGGTCACACAGCAGAGAAGAGGCAGACTCAACATTAGAATCCGGGTCCTCTTACTCCCAGGCCCGTGCTATTACCAGTAGACCCTACTGAGTGCCTTTCGTTGTTTTAAAAACGATTTACTCCCTGTGAAGACCTGGTTTTTTTTTCTTTCAAATGGAATAGCTTTTCAAGCAGGTAAATATATATTTTGGAGTGAGTTAGATTTCTGAGAGATACTGTTTTCAAAGCCTCTTAATGCACATTCGCACTTGCTAATTTAAAGCAGGAAAGGACCACAAGAGATCACCTAATCCATCTCTAGGGCAGAATTACATACAAACCATCCCATAAAAAAGAGCATCCACCCTTTTCCTAAAATCCCCAAATGTCTAACTTAAATTGCTGCCGCAGCTGCAGTTTCAGGCTTTTTATATTTTACGGGGCTAATTCTAAGGAGACGAATTCTAGTGAAGTATGTGTCCGGCAAGAAAATTCTGATGATCTGAGCACGTGATTGGTTGCAGTGTGTTATGGGATTAGCAGATTCCCAAGAGGGACCTGTAGCAGGCAGAGGATCAATCAATAAATTGTATTTATTGAGCACTTAAAATTGCGAACACTAAATGAATATGGTACTTTGCTCGGGAGAGTACAATGTAAACAGAGTCGGTAGACACGTTCCCTGCCCCCATCGTGTGGCGGACCTTTCCAGAGTAGCCAGGTATTTGCATTCGGCAGAAATTGGCAGCAAGAGGCAGTCGTAGCTTGGAAGCTGCCATTCAAATTCCCATTCTTGAATTAAGCTGATATTCAGTAATTGTGGGGAAAAGAACAGAAGCCGAGAAGTCTCAACAGCTTTTTGCAGATGAAGCGAATCTTGGTTTTACCAAGGTACCTCAGGACAAAAGTTTAGGTATTCTGTTTATTCCCTACCTTCAAATGCAACCTCGAATACAAAGGAGAAACCTCGGGTGGTGCAGTGAATAGCGAGATTCTAAACTCTTTAAGGGCAGGCTACTCTGTCCCCTTTTCTATAAATTTGCCTTCCAAGGAGTCCAGTTCCACTGCTTTGCTTAGGTTGGGTCTTGCCTTGCCTTAATGCTGTCAGGTCATCTCCGACCCATCGCGACTCCATGGACGTATCTCTCCCCAGATGCCCGAACTCCACCTGCATTCGTTCCGGTAGCGGATCCGTAGAGTTTTCTCGGTAAATATACGGATGTGGTCTACCACCGTGTAAGCGGTAAACTCGAGTCTCTCCCCTCGACTCTCTCCCGTGCCGCTACTGCCCAGCACGGGGGAGTTTTGAGTTGTAACAGATCGCCTTCCTCTTACTATCCACTGCCCGGGCTGGGAATGGAATGGGTATAGGCCTCTGCTCGACTTTCCCTCTCGTAGCCAAGAGTGGTAGAGTACTGGAAACTCTCCGGATGCGATCTTGAGAGGAGTTAGGTTGGGTGGGTTCATGAAAACCTGCCAACTCTGTATTCTGCCCTCTCTCCCAAGTTCCTTAGACAGTGCTCTGCACTCAGCTGGGGCTCAGTAAACACCATTGATTGGTTAAGTGGGGCAGAAGAGGAAGAAATGTGGAAGAGTCCCAACTGGTGGAAAATTGCAGGCAGACTCAAACCCTGCACTCTCCTCTCTTCCTTTCAAAATAGGGAAGGGGAAATTTTGTCTGGGCATGAGTGTCAAAGGAATATAGCAGAAGAAAGAAAACGCAGAAAGATAGGATGTAGTAAAGGCTGGTAGAAACCAGCTCTTTATTCACCTGGTCACATATTTGGATCGGAGTTCTCACCTCACCTCTAGACCCATCCACGGGTTTCTTACCCATTTTCCCCTCGGTGCTGCCTACAGGGCCTTAAGTGCTTACTGTGTGCCAGGCACTGTATTAAGCAGTGGGGTGGATACAGACTAATCAGGTTTGGGCACACTCCGCCTCCCACATGGGGCTCGAAGTCTCAATCCCCATCTTCCAGATGAGGTAAACCGAAGCCCAGAGAAGCGAAGTGACTCGTCCGACGTCACACGGCAGATGAGCGGCGGAACTGGGATTGGAACCCGGGGCCTTCTGACCCCCAGGCCCCTCCACCACGCTGTGCTGCTGTTCCTTTCCCTTCCCCCTGCCGAGGTCTAGATCATTCCCTATCCCAGGGGTTCCCCCATCTTCCCGGACTGGGAATCGGGGCTGGGGTTGTACGATTCCCCCGGAACCAGCCTCCGTTCCACCAAGGCTCTGCTCTGGCCAGGCCGGCGGGCTGTTTCCTCGAATCTTGTGAAAGCGAGCCCCGCTGGAAGATAGATGTTCATGTCTCAGGCTCCGACCCGTCACTCCTCCTTTCCAAATCAATGGTATTTTCATTACCTCCAGCATCCCTTTTGCAAATTCGATATTTGAGGATGCCGATTTATTATTATAGTGATTCACTCGTAGCAACAAACAATATTGGGGATGTTTAATCTTTTGGCATCAAAAGCCTATCATTTCAGTGTAAATTGTCTTCCCCAGACCTTGTAGCGGATCTCTGAAGGAAGAAAAAGGTTCCTAGAATTTTAGTATTCTTCATCTCCATTTAACCCATATTATCTTAAAAGATGCTCCTCTCGCCTTGTCGTTTAGTATTGAAACCGCTGCTCTCTTCATAAATTTGCCTTCCAAGGAGTCCCATTCCATTGCTCTACTTAGACTGGTGGGTTCTTGAAAAGCTACTTAAAAGAGTAGAGGATTTATTCGGTGTTGAAATACTGTTTTTCTAGAATCTTTGTTGATGGCTCTTATATTTGTGTTTCAAGGTGCTGGAATCTCCTGTTTTCAATCTAACGTCCGGTCATCAGGCCCTCTGTAGGCTGAAAACTTTTTAGTCCCCCAGTTCTAATTGTTGGATTCAGACAGTGGAAAGTGCACGGGCTTTGGAGTCAGGGCTCATGAGTTCGAATCCCAGCTCTGCCACTTGTCAGCTGTGTGACTGTGGGCAAGTCACTTAACTTCTCTGTGCTTCAGTTCCCTCGTCTGTAAAATGGGGATTAAGACTGTGAGCCCCACGTGGGACAACCTGATTCCCGTGTGTCTACCCCAGCGCTTAGAACAGTGCTCGGCACATAGTAAGCGCTTAACAAATACCAACATTATTAAATTTCTGAGCTAATAAATGAGGCAGTGACATCTTCTCCAGAGCTGCTCTGAGGCTGAGAATGACATTATAAATAATAATAATGTCGGTGTTTAAGCGCTTACTATGTGCAGAGCACTGTTCTAAGCGCCGGGGGACATACAGGGTCATCCGGTTGTCCCATGTGGGGCTCTCAGTTTTAATCCCCATTTTACAGATGAGATAACTGAGGCCCAGAGAAGTTAAGTGACTTGCCCACATTGTCTCCACTCTACTTTTTAGAGCCCTCGCTAGTGGAGACCACCGTTGGTGAGGAACCTTAAGGTTCGTAGAGGAGGTTGGTGGGTGAGCGACAGACTCAGAACCTAGGATTTAAACAGTCACACTGAGAAACAGTGTGACTTAGTGGATAGAGCACAGGCCAGGGAGTCAGAAGGACCTGGGATCTTACCCCGGCTCTGCCAGTTGTCTGCTGTGTGACCTTGGACAAGTCACTTTTCCGTGCCTCAGTAACCTCATCTGTGAAATGGGATTAAGAATGGGATTCCCCCTGTGGAACGGGGACTGTGTCCAACCTGATGAACCTGTATCTACCCCAGAACTTAATACGGTGCTTGGCACATAGCAGACGCTTAACAAATACCATAAAAGAAAGATCAGTTAATTGTAATAGAGCACTTACTCTGTGCAGAGCATTGTACTAAACGCTTGGGAGAGTACAGGGGAGTTGGTAGACACGTTCCTTGCCCACAGCTCTCCCAAGCCCTCAGTACAATGCCCTGCACACAGTAAATGCTCAGCAAATGCTACCGATTTGATCCTGCTACCTGCTGCTGGTAACGGTGACGGTGTTTCCCATCTTTCCCTGGATTCCCGCTGGTTCTGGCTCAGTCCGGGGCCGTCTTTGCCATCCTCTGGGCTTCGGATCCAGGGAAGGGGATTTTCTTTCCCCTCTTCAATTCCAGGGCCAGCCAGAGTAGGGCTTCCGCTCTGAGAACCCATTTTGCTCCCCCACCTTGAAGCCCTCTACGGCTTAGCCTGGAAGCCCCATGGGGGACAGGAACTGCGTTGAATCGGATTTTGTTGTGTACAGTGCTTGGCTTATAGTAAGCACTTATTATTAGTATTCTGCAGTACCTTCTCAATACTCTGTCCCAAGTTCATCCTCCTGTCCAAGAGGGTACTCCTGAACTGATATACATGGTGAGTTGGGCTACAATACCACCATTCTTTGCTCTAAGAAGAAGATTTTTCCTACTTTCCATTTACAAAACCCATCCGTCTTTGAGTCCTTCTTGGAACCGGCCAATTCGGGGTGTGAAAAAGTCAAATTTCCATGGGTGAAACTAGTGCTATACAGGCAGTAGGGAGGAACCGCTGTATATAACTTTGGTAGGGTTCAGAATTAGACATCTGCTCAATGAATGCGGTTCTAAAGGTTCCTAAATGACTGGTAATAATTAAAAGGTTAAATAAAAGGCACAGAAAGCCTTGGATTCTGAAATGTTTGCAACAGCCAGTCTTCCGACTGATGCAGACGTTTTTGTCAAAGTTGAAAAAGTTCGAGCTAATTAATTTCTTGGGAGACATATGATGAAATTGTAGGTGTGATAACATATTTGAGTAACATATGGTCGTTACGGGGCACCTTTCTAATGACTGAGCAGCCAGTTAAATATAGACTTTTAGTTTCTTGTCTCTCAATATCGGTTCTGACTATATATTTTTAAACTAATTTGGTTTTCCGTAATATTTGGAATTTAACTATTTGTCTTCAGATTTGAAACATGAGTCAGTCGGTCCATTTGCAGTACGTCACAGTCTTTAAAATGTCAACTTCTTTCGGTTTTATTTTAGCCTAATACAGACCTAACAATGGACCAAAATTATTAAATAGATCTCTTACATGTCGATTGGTCAGTGGAAAAATTTAAGGTGTGCTTGATAATATCCGACACCGTCTTTAGAGACACCCTTTTCCGGAGTGGGGAGAGGATTAAAAAGAGTCATAACAGAAATAAATGATATATAATTTATCTCATTTCATTAACTTAAGTGCTTTATAAATTGCAGAGTAGAAATATTTTTGTATGTGATTACAACCGTGATTCTTGATTTTTTCCTTGTAGTAAATCATTATTGTAATCAGATGTCAGAGTAATGCGTGACACTTAGTTATCTGAATTTTAATCTTTTAAGAGGTGGTTTTAATGGGTGATGTTTCTTCATCTTGTTCTTTTGGACAGGAGTTTTATCCCCCTAATTTAACGTGAATGTAATCGAGCGTATGCCTCGAAATTTTTCACGTATTCAAAATCATCGAGTGAAGTGCAAGCTTTGAACCTTTGAGATGAAAAATATTTTCCGCTTTGCTTCAGAGCCACGGGAGGGTATTCAAGTTAAGAAGTCGTTATTCTCAGGGTGATTTTGAGTTCATAGAAGAAGATATGAAAAGTGCAATAGAGCATATATTTATGTGTGCAGAAAGGAAAAAAAAATCAATATGTGTTGACTAGACAAGAAAGAACCTGCCAAGAGAGGTTGTGCAAGATTTTACCAAAAATAGAGAGATCTTGGACCACTGAGAAGTTCAGTTTCTTTTTCTATATTCTCTGTTCAAAGGAACCAGTGTTTCAAAACAGTAACTAGTGTTATCCCTCAAGAATTTACCAGACGTCTTTATAATTCTCTTAGGTAGATGGGTATCTAGTGGGGTAGAATTAAAACCAGGCAGGGCGCCTCGGATTTCACGGCAGACCAGAATTTTGGGTGGCGACGAGCCTGGCCCAAACCGGATTAGCTTTTTTTCTTAAAAAGAAAAAAAGAACTTGTGTAAAAACATTTTTCGGAAAAGACTTTCCCCTTAGGGAAATCTGGGGTGATCCCTCAAAGCTACTAGACGTTTCTTCATCCTAACCGCGGCTGCCCGGACAGTTTAAATCATAGTTTTTAGCGAACTGTGTGTATGCAGACATCCACTAGGGGCTGCTGGAATATTTATGACAGGTAGGATAAACCTCATGCTCTCACGGAATTAAGTTCAAAGTCCTGGGTAAAGCAAGCTAATTGCTTATAAAATTGAAGAGTGTTAACATTGGGTTTATGAGCTAATTACATTGGAGCTTTCAGTTTCGAAGATAAAGGGAGTAAGTAGGATTCTTTGGAGAGGGGGACCTAGACCATCCCTGCCAATTACTCATCTGAAAATTGGTTATTTGGGATTTCTTTTGGGGATAGAAGGGTGGCGACTGACCGATTTCCGGGAGACGCGGAACACGGGTAGTAAGGATAGCCTGTTGAACCACGGGTTTTTTTTTTTGTTTGTTCCTGAGTCCACGGAGCAAAGAAATAACTTTGAAAAACTGTAAATTTTTTCAGTCTTTTTAGCAATCAAATAAAAATAACACCTGCGCATTGGATTATTTTCTATTTACAGAAGTGTAAATGGGGAAATGGGATGAGAAACTGAGCAAAGATCAGGTCTTCGGGGTGGGCTTTTTCACTCCCCCTGACTTTTCTATCTCTTTCTTTTCTTGTAAATTTCCTCATCGATCTTTTGCACCAGGTACTTCAACTCTTGTGTTCATCCACTGACTGTCTCCCCATCTCTGTACTCCCTTGTTCCTCTCTCGGTATTTATACTCCTGCCCCTCATTTCTCTTTTTACCTCCTTTTCTCCTCCTTCTCTTCTACTTTTCCCTCACCCCGGTTTCTTTTCTTATACCATTTCTTTGACTCTCTTAACTTTCCCGAGTATTTGCTGTTTTCTCCCTTCCTGTTTTGGCCTCTTCATTTTCTTCCCTCTGCCCCCTTCCCTTCATTTCATTGCCTGGGTCTCTATTCCATTCTTTCATTCTCGCTTCTCTCTTTCCTTGTTTCCCTCTCTTTCTCGCAGAGTCTCTCTGCCTCTCTGCTGTTTCCTCCCTTTTCCCTCAAGCTTTCACTCTCTCCCTCGTGTTTCTCTTTTATGCCTTTGGAACTTTGGCAGTGTTGACTGCCTGGGAGTGGCAGGGAAATTTGGTGATTATGCCCTTCCCCTTCCCATTTCCTCCTCAGGATTTAGTTATGACTTTGCTCCTCTGGGAATCAGGGCAAAGATAGTGATGGTGATGCTAGTAATTTTCTGAAACTCACTGTGTGCCAGAGCCTGATTCTGAGCTCCGAGGTAAGATTCAGGAGAATCAGATCAGACATAATCTCTGTCCCATACAGACTTCACCGTCGAACAGAAAGGGAGATCGGGTTTCTTAGCTCCACATTACAGGTGAGGAAACTCACAGAGGCCAGTGCCCAGCCTGGAATTAGAACCTGAGTCTGTCAGTCATTCGGGGGTATTTATTGAGTGCTTACTGGGTGCAGAGCACTGTACTAAGCACATGGGAGAGTACGGTACAACAGAGTTGGTAGACATGTTCCCTGCCCACAGGAGTTTACAGTCTCGAGGGCAAGACAGACATTACTATGAATAGATAAATTATGGATAATTTACAGCACCAAGCTCTATTAGACCGTAAGCCCGTCAAACGGCAGGGACCGTCTCTATCTGTTGCCGACTTGTTCATTCCAAGCGCTTAGTACAGTGCTCTGCACATAGTAAGCGCTCAATAAATACTATTGAATGAAAGCTCTTTGGGGCTCAGGGACTGCTGATGCAGAACCCCCTCTGCTTTTCACTGAACTCCTCCTCCTCCTCTGCCATGATAGTTGGGTAGTAGAAAGAGTGAAGTCTGCTTTTTAGTCTTCTCCTCTTAGAGTTTAGTCAGCCATCCCGTAGGAGGTGCGAAGCAGCCCGGCCTAGCGGAGAGAGCCCGTGCCTGCGAGTCAGAGGACCTGAGTCCTGATGCCGACTCCGCCGCTCATCTGCTGCGTGTGACCTCGGGCAAGCCATTTCTACTCCTCTGTGCCTCAGTTCCCTCATCTGTCAAGTGGGGGTTCATTTGGCAGGGGAAGCAGCGTGGCCTAGTGGATAGAGTATGGGTCCGTGAGTCAGAGATACTGGGTTCTAAACTCGGCTCTGCCACTTGTCTGTTGCGTAACCTGGGGCAAGTCCCATCATTTCTCCACGCCGCAGTACCCTCATCTGTAAAATGGGGATTAAGAGCCAACCTGATTAGCTTGTATCTATCCCAGCGCTTAGAATAGCGCCTGACACATGTTAAGGGTTTAACAAATACCTAAAAAATCAAAATAAAAAAATCCTCTGATTTAGACTGTGAGCGCCATGTGGGATGGGGGTTGGGTCCAAACCGATTGCCTCGTATTTATCCCAGGATTTAATACAGTGTCTGGCACATAGTAAGCGCTTAACAAAAGCCATGAAAAAATGTGTTCGGATTGTTCCTGCAGAGGGATGGAATACCAGGTGGTCTGGAAGGATGGGGATGGGTCTCTCGTAAGGCCTTTTGTGGCCACAGGTTTGGCTCCTCTGGGAAGTCGGGTTGTAGCGGATAGAAGCAGCGTGGCGCAGTGGAAAGAGCACGGGCTTTGGAGTCAGGGCTCATGAGTTCGAATCCCAGCTCTGCCACTTGTCAGCTGTGTGACTGTGGGCGAGTCACTTAACTTCTCTGTGCCTCAGTTCCCTCATCTGTAAAATGGGGATTAAGATTGTGAGCCCCACGTGGCACAACCTGATTCCCCTGTGTCTACCCCAGCGCTTAGAACAGTGCTCTGCACATAGTAAGCGCTTAACAAATACCAACATTATTATTATTATTATTAGAAGGAAAGAGGTTACGTTGGGGCACAGAAATTGTTTAATCCTTGAAATGGGGATTGGTGGTTGGAGAGGAGGATGTGAGAGAAGGATGTGTTGAGCCTTATTAATACTATGGGAAAATCTTTTTTTGAAGAGAATGATGAACTCTCTCACATTTAAGCATTTTTGGATGCTTTCATATTGCCATCTGTACAGGGGGGAATCATTGATTATGCATCAGTCAGATAAAAAGGATAATTTTGACATAGTTTTTCCTTCCCTAAATATCTCCGAGATGGCACATTAGCTCGATTAAATCCTTACAAAGTAGTTTCGGAGGTGGCAGGCGAAAAAATTAGGCACGATGCACAGTACATATTGATTTCGTTAGAATTTCCTGGGGATGGTGAAAGTAACGAGATGTTTGAGCATGTGAGTTAAATTTTTAGACTGAGAATATGCAGTCATTCTGGCCTTCCCAAATAGGTGAGCTTTAAATTGGTAGGTTTAAATATAATAATTGTGATGTTAAGCGCCGCTGTGTTCCAGGCACCGTACTAAGCGCTGGAGTAGATACAAGATAATCGGTTTGGATGCACTCCTTTAATCTCCATTTTACAGATGAGGGAATAAAGGCCCAGAGAAGTTAAGTGCCCTGCCAAGGTCACACAGCAGACAAGTAGCGGAGCCAGGATTAGAACCTAGGTCGTCTGACCTTCCACTAGGCCGTGCTGCTTCTCTAAATGCATTGTTGACGTTATTTAGTCGTAATTGTAAACACAAAAACTCACACACATACACACACTTAAAAATGGCTATGATACTCAGATTTTTTCTGGAGAAATTGGGAGTTCGTAAATCATATGACCTTATCACAAATGAAAAATGCAAAAGCAGTAGCGGGCATGAGGTGAGGAAACTAAATTAGAGGAAAGCAGTTTTAACACTCTGGAAGACTAAAGTTCGAAGCAACCTTGATAAAGTAGCAAAGCGATGGAATTCGTTAGGGGAAAGTACATGAGTAACTGCGATGCAGAAGTTACTTGGGGAGTTGGCAGTCAGGAGCCGCCCCCTCTGTATGGCGGTGGAATTGTGACCGGAATTTTTCAATCAGTGGTATTTACCGAACGCTCTCTGTGTGCTGAGCACCGGACTAAGCACTTGGGAGATTACAGCTGTACAACCACAGTTGTTTCCAAATTTTAAATGTTTTGGAGGATGCCTTTTGGGCTGGTGGTTTTACTGGGGAAATCCCTGAGGCTTAACTTGAAGCTTAAAAGCAAAGAACTGATTGGGAAAGTAATCCCTTGTAGTTGAAGGGGCCGTTTCTGACTCCCTTGGTCCATCACCTTCAGAGGGAGGCTGGGCTGGTGGGTATATCTTCATATCTGACAGTTACGCTCCCCGTCTTCAAAGCCTTCTTGAAGGTACATCACCTCCAAGAGACTTGCCCTGACTAAGGCCTCATTTTCTCTTCTGTGTCACCCCGATTTGCTTCCTTTATTCACCCCTCCCTCAGCCCCAAGGCACTTAGGCTCATAACCGTATTTATATGTTTATATTAATGTCCGTCTTCCCCTCTAGACCGTAAGCTCGTTGTGGGCAGGGGATTTGCCTACCGACTCTGTTATCTTGTACTCTCCTAGGGGCTTAGTACAGTGCTTTACACACAGTAAGCGCTCAGTAAATACGATCGATTGAGCATTGAGTATTCATCCCTGGGAAGGTTTTTAGAAAATTCTCCATCATTCAGGGTGTCCGTCATTTCTCTACTTAAGGCGTGATGCTTAAGGTCCCTTTCAGCCCTTTGATTCTATGACCTTAAATTCTCCATCTAGGGTTAAGAGTCTAGACAAAATGGCAGTTATTTGACTGACTGTTAGACTTCCACCCACCACTTAGTGCTCCTTGATATGTTCTTTTCCCATGGGAAGATAGATTTGGAATGATTTTTGGTAGCAGAGCCAGATTCCAGGCAGAAGCTCTTTCCCTTTGCTCCATCTCATGGGCTTGTGTGAAGAGGGAGGGATTCGCTGAAGTAAGATACGGAATTCCTGACCTCCAACCTTATTTTTTCAACTGTCGAGACCAGCCAGTATTCGATTACCGTTAGGTAAAATCCAAGAAACTTTAGTCCCGTTGGACTTGAACTGTCATTCCTGAAGAGATTTCTAGAGTATTGTGGCCAAGAAGGGCACCAGAAAAGAGCTGGGGGAACCAAAGAACTTGGCTTAATTCAGAAGTGACTTCAAAGCACCATGTAACTTGAATAGGCGGTAAGGCTAGAGGATGGTGTTTTCTTTACGTGGGGTTTAGAGTCAGCGCTTTATTTCACCAAAGAATTGGGCGGCAGTGATAACTTGAGATGTAAAATGTACCGATAATCAGGAGATGTAAAATGTACCGATAATCCAGAAAATTTTCTTCAGCTGTTAATTTAGCCCACTTTACTTCTGGCTTCACATGGGCCATATAAAACATTCCCTAACAAGAGGGAAACTGCGATTTTAATGTAAATTCTGATGCAGCTGAAGAAGTGTGCTCTTAGGAAAAGGAAATAAGTGGTGAAAGAGATGGGAGCGTACTTCAGAGACTGGAATAATTTAATATTTCCAGACAGTGATCTGATTAACTCTGGCTAACACCCCACCTTGCCTTTAATTATCTTGGTAATTCAGAAGAAAATAATGATTTGCTGCATGATCTGAATAATTGCCTCAATTCTTGCTTAAACATCCGATGCTGTGTCAGTCTATCGATGGTATTTATTGAGTGCTTACCGTGGGCAGACCTCTATACCGAGCTCTTGGGAAAGTACGATACAGCCGAGAGGGCTGATACGTTCTCTGCCCAGAAGGAGTTTATAGTCCAGAACGGGAGACAGACATTCAAATAAATTACGGTTATTCATTCAAGTGCTTTGAGCGTCAGGGTGGAGTGAGTGTCAAGTACTTAAAGGGTATGGATACAAGTGGAGAGGTGATGCAGAAGGGAGAGGGAGTAGGGAAAATAAATTCTTAGTTGAGGAAGCCCTCTTGGAGGAGATGTGATTTAAATAAGCCTTAGATTTGCTGGAGGAGACCTGGCCCTGTGGTAAATAGAAATTTTTGACATGGAGAATTATCTGGCAAGTAAAACTGTCAGTGAGAAGAAAAGATATATTGAGAGTAGAGGGAAAAGTACCAAAGGAAACAATTAAAGAGTATTTTTCAGACAATTTAGAGTCGATCAGAAATGTCTTCCCCTTAGGATAATATGATTCTTGCCTTTAAAAGTTGTTTTTAATATGGCAGGAGGATTATTCATCAGTTTATGGCATATGTGTATATAATGATGTATCACCATCATATTTACAAAATTTTGTTCGTACAGTACATTCAAAGAGAATCCATAATTAAGTTTAAATAGTTGCATTAGAAAATTCCTTGTTCATTCACAGGCAGCTGAATTTTCTAATGCAGAGTTATAACTGAAATATCATCACCACCCCGGGAATAGCATGATTAGGGAGGAGAACTATTTACATATTTATACAACTGTCCTTTTTCAGAAAGGGCATAAGTTGAACTGAGATTCTGCTCCTGAATGGTGGTCAATCAGTCGGTGGTATTTATTGACCGCTTACTGCGTGCAGAGCACTGTACTAAGCACCTGGGAGAGTACAGTATAAAAGACTTGTTAGACACATTCCCTTCCAACAAGGAACTTCCAGTCTAGAGGGGAAGACCTCTAGGCTGGAGTGGAGTGGCTGAAAAGACCTGTTTATTTTTGGCATTTCATTCTACTTGTGTTCATTTAAAAGTACAGCCCTTCCCAATTTTGACAAACATAAGTGGTTATATCAAGGGTTGCAGTTCTGCTTGAGAACATCATGACCTCAAAGTGGATTACCAAAGTCACTGTCACCAGTGCAGACAGTAAACAGTATGAATGTTTCAAGTCTGGCAGTTAAATTAGGTGTGCTGAAGTGTCTGGATTTGGACGAGCATCAAATCCACATCGGCAAAGCTTTTGGTTTGGTGGAGTCGTCAGAGAGAACAAGTGTACTTTTTAAATAATGCGTGCATGTAGGAATACCATTTAAATTCATACTGTTTAACAGAGTATCCAGAAACATGGGGGAGACACGACCCCCGTCTTCAAAGATGTCCCCGTTGAACGGAGAAGGAAGTCAGTCATAAATTGAGCAATGTACGACTGTTAAAGAGAATGGGATTAGAAATAAGAATACACAGACGTATAAATGAGGCAGTCCCGAGTGAAAGGATGAGTATGTAATATTTTAATCTGCCTTTTGTTCCCCTATTTTCCCCAAAGCCCAGCACAAGGAGAACAAATCCTCTGCTGAATGTTGCACCCCACGCTTGTGGGTCTGCTGCGGTTGTCTTCCAGCTAATCACTGCTATGTCACACTGTGCAGCCGCTGCTTCATTACTTCTTCTCCATAGTTGCCCTCTCCTCCCTGTTTGGCGGCTGCCCCCTTTCACTTCTCTGGGCAAAAGCACATCTCTAGACTGAAAGCTCGTCTCTAGACTATAAGCTCGCTGTGAGCAGGGGTTGTGCCTTTTGTTATATCGTACTCTCCCAGGCGCGCTGCACACAGTAAGCGCTCAATAAATAGGTCCGGATGAATGAACGGCGGGAGTCTCGGAGCCACCACCCTCAACGGAGGCTCTAAAGTGTGGAGAAAAGATCAGATAGCCCACAGCAGTAGGAAGAAGAAGCGAGAGGCCTGGATAGTCCACAGACCTAGAATTAACCCCTGAATAGTTGAGAGTTGAACCTAATTTGACGCCGTTCACCCCTTACCCCAACCAGAAGCTCTATGCAGGCCGTCTGGCAGTTTCCGAGGTCAGGGTCGAAGTGCATGAAGGGAACTGCAAGTTGCAAACACTTCATTACCCCCAAGGACTCTCTTTACATTCCCCGAAGATGGTATGATTGCCTGGCAGGCCTCGATCTTGCCCACCTCATCCACATGTCCTGGGCAGGGAACACCGTACCAGCATCATCTATCAGGAAGATCAGCTCTCCGTTGTGTGTGTTTGTGCGTATGTAGCCTTCATATCTATCAGAAATCAGGGGACTGAACCAGGTGATTTTTCAAAGTCTCTTATTTTATGAATATATAAACCTAAAACCTGTAATTTTTCAAGTTGTCCCACAGTCAGTCGTATTTATTGAGCACTGTGTGCAGAGCACTGTACTGAGCACTTGGGAGAGTACAATGTAACAGAGTTGGTAGAGACAACTTCCCCGCCCACTTCACGGGTAATACGATGAGAACTTGATTACAGAATCTTTGCACTTTTAATGGGGGTGGTAAAACCTTCTGAATAATACGTGATATAGTGGGCCTCAGACTCAAATGGAAGAATCCATATTTTGGGCATACAAGTGCTTTACAATAGCCATATTTGAGTTTGAATAGACAAATGAAAATATTAAAACAGACTGATGTGCAATTGAAATGAATCTGCTCCAGAAAATTAAATTTGGCAAGTGATTAATTCTTAATAAGGATTAATCGTTTGCCTATTTTAGGGAAAAATTAATATAACAAACCTACCATTATGTGAAAATGAGGTAATGAACATGGGCAGTACATAATTTCCGTAACATTTATAGCAGCGACTACAAAGAAGGCCGAATTAGTGTCACTAAATACAAAGAATGTTCATTTCAGTATCGTGGCTATTCAGAGAGTATTGCTCACAGTTACTATCGGGAAGGAACTTCTCATTCTGGACTGTGTTATTAGAAGTCATTCCAGCACTGTATTTTAATAAACTTTCCTTTAAAAGGGATCTCTTTCTAACTAATGATAAAAATAATAATGCGTACGGCACTTATATAGCACTTGCTGTGTGCTAAGCATTGGGATAAATGCAAAGCTAGCAAGGTCACACACAGTCCCCGTTTCACATGGGGCTCAGCATCCTCTAGACTGTAAGCTCGATGTGGACAGGCGACGAGTCTAACAGCTCTGTGTCTTAATTATAATAATAATTGTAGTGTTTGTGCCAGGCACTGTGCTAAGTGCTGGGATGGATACAAGCAAATTGGGATGGACATAATCCCTGTCCCATGTGGAGCTCACAGCCTCAATCCCCATTTTACAGATGAGGTAACTGAGGCAGAGAGAAATGAAGTGACTTGCCCAAGGTCACACAGCAGACAAGCAGCGGAGCCGAGATTAGAACCCATGACCTTTTGACTCGCAGGCCCATGCTCTGTCCATTCATTCGTTGTCGGATTTATGGAGCAATTAACGTGTGCAGAGCACTGTACTAAGCGCTTGGAAAGTTCAGAACAGCAATAGAGACAATCCTTGCCCACTACGCCATCTGCTCTCTCAAGTGCTACACTCAATAAATGCGATCGATTGACTGATTGATCTCCTTCATCCACCGTAGATCAGTGGCAGAACTGAGATGCCAACCCAATCTCCTCACTCTATTCCATGCTTCTTCCATGAGGCTGTGATGTGCACCCCCTTTCCTTTGCATGCATTTTTTCCGTTAACGTTTTTCCTCTAGTGTGTGCAGTGAGGAATGTAACCCTTTAATGCCTCAAAAATAATGAACCCCCAAGGGGCCTTCTGATCGTGACGGTATATGAAAAAGTGCTTTGCATTACTCGTGGGCGGGGAGTATGTCTACCTACCGACTCTGTTATATCGTACTCTTCCAAGCGCATAGTACAGTGTTCTGCAAACAATGAGCGCGCCATGAAGACGTTTGAATGTTTGATTGTTGCCCCAAGTTGGTCAAGTGGGAATGGAAATTGAAACCGGGATGTAGACGTGAGTATATCTGTCTTCTTTACCTAGTTTATCTTTTCTTGAGATTCCGTTCTGGGAATTTGGGGCAGGAATGGGCAGGTCAGTTTTCATTTCCCCGAGCACGCTTAAGCGATCTCTCAGAGGAGGTCTAAGGCCGAGGAATAAAAATGAACTGCTTCCGTGCGTGTCAGTGTTGCGTTGCAATAATTGTAGTTCCTGTTAAGCACGTAGTATGTGCCCAGCGCTGTTCTAAGTGCTGGGGGTAGATTCAGGATAATCAGGTTGGGTTGAGTCCCTTTCCCCCATGAGGTTCATAGACTGATTAGGAGGGAGCAGGATTTAATCCTCATTTTACTGATGAGGAAACTGAGGCCCAGAGAAGTGAAGTGACTTGCCCAAGGTCACCCAGCAGACACATGGCGGAGCCGGAATTAGAACCCAGGGCCTCTGACTCCCAGGCCCTGGCTCCTTCCACTTAGGCCACGCTACTTTCCATATCTGTCTGTCTGTCTTTCTGTCATGTCTGTCTTTACTCCTTTACTAATGTTGTTTGAGCCATTTTCAGTTGCACACTCGGTGTATAAATAAGTTTAGGATTATTTTCTCGAATTAATCGCTCCTTGCTTCCGCCTTTCTTGGAAAGTGATTCATAAAATATTTTGTTGCCAATACGTGCCCTTTTCCGATTGTTTTGGATTGAACCAGGTTTCGGTCTTTGTTTTTTCTTTCCCACTCCCACATCCACTGGTCTGATGTGGTTTTTACACATGCAAATTTATTACTCACCTACTCTTCTTATCGGTATCTATAGATCCCTCAGGGTCAAAGATAATACTGTTGATGAGATTTATCCAGGTGTATTAGTGTGGCTGAGAACAGTGGGTGAATAACCCTTCACTAGGTGTCTATTTTCATATTGTCCTCTCCCAAGCGCTTAGTACGGTGCTCCGCACGCAGTGAGTGCTTAATAAATACGATTGAATGAATGAATGAATGAATGTAAGCTCGCTCTCCTTTCTGCATCACCCGGGTTCTCGGAGTGACATCTTTTAAGCACTTGATATTCGTACCCTACCTTCAACCTTACTGCACTTGCATACTTATCTGTAATTTATTAGAGTGTCTGTCTCCCCCTCTAGACTGTGAGCTCCTCGCGGCCGGGGAACATATCTACATCTCTTTTGTATTGTCCTCTCCCCAGCGTTTTGTGCAGTGCTCTGCCCATGGTAAGTGCCCAATCAGTACCGTTGATGGATGGATCATGAGGTTCCCAACTTGGCCTGTCCACATAGCAGCGGTTTGGGAATCCTGCTCTGGTCTGAGCAGCGTGGCTCAGTGGAAGAAGCCCGGGTTTAGGGGTCAGAGGTCTTTGGTTCTAATCCCAGCTCTGGCACCTGTCAGATGTGTGACTTTGGGCAACCAGCGTGGCTCAGTGGAAAGAGCCCGAGCTTGGGAGTCAGAGGTCATGGGTTCGAATCCCAGCTCCGCCACTTGTCAGCTCTGTGACTGTGGGCAAGTCACTTCACTTCTCTGGGCCTAGGTTCCCTCATCTATAAAATGGGGATTAACTGTGAGCCTCACGTGGGACAACTTGATTGCCCTGTATCTACCTCAGCGTTTAGAACAGTGCTCTGCACATAGTAAGCGCTTAACAAATACCAGCATTATTCTCTGGGCCTCACTTACCTCATCTGTAAAATGGGGATGAAGACTGTCAGCCTCAAGTGGAACAAAGTGATTACCCCGTATCTACCCCAGCTCTTAGAACAGTGCTTGGAACATAGTAAGTGCTTAAATACCATTATTATTATTATTATCTGGTCTCTTCCCTTGGCCCCTGCGGCAAATGTGTGGCAGATATGCCACGTGCTTAGCTTCGCTCCGGAGAAGCTTACTCTCTGTGATCCAGGAATCGTTGTTTGTCGCTTGATTTTTAAGAACGGCATGGAGATGGGGTTGCTTTTCACGTTGGCTGAAGCATCCCCCAGCCGGTCGATCCAGGCCCCTCGGTTGTCCGGAAGCTAGCACAATGTGAGTACCTATTTTGGAGGCGCCCTCTCAAGTTGAAAACAGTATTTGGGAGCAGAAATTAGGGTGAGTGAGGTAAAAATGAGGCTGCATTTCCAGACGAAGGCCCCCTTTTCCTCAGGCCCCCCTCCCCCATCGCACTCCCTTAGATCTACCCCCCCCGCCCTACAGCAGTTGTTTATATATATACCTATCTATAATTCTTTTTATTTATATCGAAGCCTGTTTTACCTGTTCTGATGTGTATATGTATCTCTGATTCTGTTTATTTGTATTGATGCTATTGATGCCCGTTTACTTGTTTTGATGTCCATCTCCCCCCTTTTAGACTGTGAGCCTGTTGTGGGCAGGGATTCTCTCTCTCTGTTGCTGAATTGTACGTTCCAAGCGTTTAGTACAGTGCTCTGCACGCAGTAAGCGCCTAATAAATACGATGGAATGAATAAAACCCATCGAATCCTTACCTTCTGTATAAATTGTCAAAATGTTTTGGGATTGGACTCCGTTCAGAACTTGGTTCTAGAAAATCAGAGATGGCGATCGACTTTATTACCTCCTTATGAAAATTCAGGAATCAACCAGTCGACGAATGGTATTTATTGAGCGGCAACTATCTGCCGAGCACTGTACCGAGCACTTGGGAGAGCGCTCCACCGCAGAATCAGCAGACACGTTTCCGGCCCATAACCAGCAAATGATTTAAAACCTCCGTTCGAAATTACTTGTGAAATTTAGCAGCACTTTTCTGCAATTGAAGACAAAATGAAAAACATTTAGTGGAAACGGAACCTCAAATACTTTCCCCCATTGTCCTCCTAAAGTATAGGGTGCTTTTCTGGCTGCATTTCCCACTCTCTTGAGCTTGTGAAAGTAGCCCAGACAGTTTGTTGACCCCAAAAGGACCCGTTAGACTTTGCCATGTCAGAAGATAGGACCAGCACACTTAATTGCCATTCAGATCACAGGCAGGCAACTGGGCTCTGTGCATAACCAAGCACAGCTTTAATATTTAGACAAAGCCTCCCTGGCAAAACAGCCCAGTTGTCAGGGTAAGCTGGCCCTTTCCTAAAGAACTGTTGCATAATGGGGAGACTGAGTAGAGCTATTGCGATGTAAATGCAAAAAAAAAAAAAAGGATAAGGTGGCAATAACCTGCAAAAACAAACATTTTAAAAGATCCTATTCATTGTCTCTCGCCTCTGTTTAACTTCTCAGAGTCCTAGATGGAGAGATCGCAATCTCGATAGTCGTTCGCTCCGATTTATTGAGTGCTTACTGTGTGCAGAGCACTGTCCTGAGCGCCTGGGAGAGTACAATAGAACAATAAACAGACACATTCCCTGCCCACCACGAGCTATATTGGCCGTTTGTCAGGCTGCTGGGCTTTAAAACAAATGATTCTGAGGGACAGGAGTGAGAAAGCATTTAGGTGTTGAAGAATTTGTCTTTTTATCATTGATGGGGGTTTCCTGCTGTAGTCAAGGTCCAGGTGTGTGATTCTAGTAAGTGATAGGCGTTCAGCTTTGAGAGGCAGGGCTAGAGTGATTAAAAAAAAAAAACAAAACCGACTTTGGTAACTGAAGCTTTTAGTTATTTTTCTTCCAACCACATAGGACCGATTTAAAGTTTTTAGGCGGTTTTTCTTTCGGCTGTCGGCACAGTTTAACTGCCTGGGTCTAGAGCTGGGATTTTAAATTTAAATTGAGAAGCGGCGTACCGTTGTGGTTAGAACACAGGTCTGGGAGTCAGGAGGTCATGGGTTCGAATTCTGGTTCCGCCACTTGTTTGCTGGGTGACCCTGGGCAAGTCTCTTCACTTCTTTGGGCCTCAGCGTCCTCATCTGTAAAATGGGGATTGAGACTGCGAGCCCCTTGTGGGACAGGGACTATGTCCAACCCGATTTGCTTGTATCGCGGCGTGGCCTTGTGGTGAAAGCGCGGGCCTGGGAGTCAGATGGACCTGGGTTCTAATCCCGGCTCTACCACTTGTCTGACCTTGGGTAAGTCACTTCACTTCTCTAGGCCTCAGTTACCTCATCTCTAAAATGGGGAATAAGACTGTGGGCCCTGTGTGGTATGTATCTACCCCAGCGCTTAGAACTGCTCCTGGCACATAGTAAGTGGTTAACAAACAGCACTAAAAAAAATTGGAAGTTACACCACAGTAATTGAGGAGGAACAAAATTATGTAAATTGAAACTTTGTAAGGTTTTGGATCAATTCATCATCCCAATACTTGCGTTTGCAGAGTATTTGGTAACACCATAATCAGTTAATCAGTAGTATTTATTGAGCGTTGTACTAAATGCTTGGGAGAGTACAACACAAGTTAGTAGACCCACTCCTTGCTTTCCAAGAACAGGCAATCAAGTTGGGTAGGCAGATCTTAAAATAATTTACAGTTGATGGAAAAAAGAAAATGCATATGTCTAAGAGTTAATGCTCAGGTAATAAAGTACGTGAGGTGTGGACATAAGTGCCGTGGGGCTTGTGAGTACACCAGCCCTAATTTATGAAATAAACCAAGATTACAACATTACTGATAATAGGTGATTTAATTGATTTGCCCAACTTCTAAATTACAGTTATATTCCCATTTTTTCCCCACCTCTGTTACATAAAATCGAGGAGTTATTTTCTCATTTTAATTAATTAAACCTCCTCTCTGTCTCGGGCCTGTTAATCCCTTATTGTTCAGTCAGTAGCCGAAAACCTAATTAATACCTCAAAAGATGTCAAGCGATATGGAGAAGATACAGAAGAATGTTAGTTAGTTCACATCACAGTGGTGTCAGTTACTTGATTTCCTAAGGAGGTTTTAAGAGAAGTGCCAGAAACCATTGCAATGATAGAAGATTAATGAATTATTTATCATGAGTCCGTAGCTAATCACTTTAACCCTGTAACGTCTTCCTTCCCTCAACAGCCACAATTTAAAAAAAAAGATTTATCGAGCACTCCGCACGCAGTAGGTGCTCAATAAATAAGATTGACACCACCCCTTCCTCAAACTGTGGCACCGTCGTTCTGTTAACCGCGTTGTAGCTGATCAAAATTGGAACGAGGAAGGTCCCTGGGGAAGGTGTAGAGTCTGTGCCCTGTTGGAGAAGGTTTAAGTAATAACAATGATGATGGTATTTGTTAAGCGCTTACTATGTGCCAAGCACTGTTCTAACCACTGGGGTAGATAGGTAATCAGGTTGTCCCACATGGGGCTCACAGTCTTAATCCCCATTTCCCAGATGAGGTAAATGAGGCCCAGAGAAGTTAAGTGGCTTGCCCAGGGTCACACAGCAGACGAGTGGCGGAGCCACACCGTGGGGTTATGGTGGGGTCCCCTCCAGACCGTCAGTTAATAATAGTGTTGGTATTTGTTAAGCGCTTACTATGTGCAGAGCACTGTTCTAAGCGCTGGGGTAGACACAGGGGAATCAGGTTGTCCCACGTGGGGCTCACAGTCTTAATCCCCATTTTTTACAGATGAGGGAACTGAGGCACAGAGAAGTAAAGTGACTTGCCCACAGTCACACAGCTGCCAAGTGGCAGAGCTAGGATTCGAACTCATGAGCCCTGACTCCAAAGCCCGTGCTCTTTCCACCGCGCCACGCTGCTGGTTGCGGGCAGGGAACGTGTCTGTCAACTCTGTTATATTGGACTCCCCCAAGCCCCGCTGCAGTGCTCTGCATATAGGAAGCGCTCAATAAATACCATTGATGGTTCATGCAGGCAGCCCAGGCTCAACCTCTAACCATGGCAGATACGGATCCTATAATAAAAATGATAATTATGGTATTAAGTGCTTACTATGTTCCAGGATCCTGTACTAAGCACTGAAGCTCCCTAAGGGTAGCAGGCACCTTTACAGAACATTGAGACCCCCTTCCTGTGGTACCCCCAAGACTGTAGGTGCCTTCTGGGCAGGGAACTTATCAATCAGTCCTATTTATTGAGCCCTCACTGTGCGCAGAGCACTTGGGACTGTACAATATAACGGACACATTCCCTACCCTTAGCAAGTTTAGAATCTAGAGGGGGGACAGAGAAATCAGTAGTAATAAACGAATTAGAGATACGGCGAGCCTTATGGAGAATATCTCCTCCGTCGGATTGTACTCTCCCAAGCCCCTAGTACCAGTGCTTTGCACACAGTCGAGTGCTCAACTCCTACAATCGATTGATCGATCCCAGGACTCCCCCCGCTCGGTGACCATTAGAGCAGAGACCAGGAAACGGGGAGGGTTGGTGACCCCTTGCGGGTTTTCCCGGACTCCGGTAGTCATTTGGAAACTGGCGGGATGGTTATTTTCCCCAGAGTTGGCGATTTGGCAGCCAGTAGAATATTGAACAGGTAAGAAGGAAACAAAGTGAAGGGAAGGAGCTAATTATAGTAATTGCAGCTGGTTTCAAAGTACTTTTAACAGTTTGTGCATAATGCCTACTTGAAAGCATCAAATGGGTGCTAGTTGTGAAATAGAACACCTGTTTGTTGTTGAGCATGTGTTTATGCAGATAATTGTTGTTGTCAAAGCACCTTGATGTAGAGGAGTCCTGTTTACATTTACATTCTCCCCAAAGGATTAACAGTGTTCTCTCAATAAATTTGCAGTCTATTCTCCTAGCAGAGGCTGCTGTGGGGAAAGGGGTGGGAAGGAGGCAACAAGTGCTTGCTAATCACTTGAATATACATAATTAGCAACAGTCTGTTGCACTGGAGGCTTTGTACAAGGATAACAATGCTGATTGGCAGGAGCAGATAGCGATTGTTGTGTCAAGATGGAGTTGTTCAGCTTGTATCGACGATGGTTCTTTTTGGTTCTCTTCCCAAACAAGAGTCTGAGTTTCCATTGTCCGGGCCGTTGAAACACTTGTAAAAACTCTTCTGTGGGGGTTCTGATGAAAATGACTGGTTTCCCAGCCAATCGTTTCTTCCATTTCTACAGTATAATAATAATAATAATAATTGTGGTCTTGTGTAGACATGAGGGTTATAGCGTCTGGCTCCCTCTCTAGACCATAAGCTTCTTGCGGGCAGGGAATCTACCAACCAAATCTGTTGTGTTGTCCTCTCCCAAGAGTTCAGTAACCGTGTTCTGCTAGCAGTAAGCACTCCATAAATGGCATTGATTATGTCTTCAGTTGTCATAATGATGATGATATTTGTAAAGCGCTTACTATGTGCCAAGCACTGTTCTAAATGCTGGGGGAGATACACGATTATCAGGTTGTCCCATGTGGGGCTCACAGTCTTAATCCCCTTTTTACAGATGAGGCAGCTGAGGCACAGAGAAGTTAAGTGACTTGCCCAGTGTCACACAGCTGACAAGTGATGGGCCTGGGATTAGAACCCATGACCTCTGACTCCCATGTCTTTCTATGCGACCTCAACATGCCTTTCCAGTGTTTCCAATACAACCACTCTCAGCACCTACATGTCTTTACTCTTATCCTTTGCGTTTCGTGTCTGCCTACTCTGTTCAGTTGTATTTTCCCAAGTGCTTAATACAGTGCTCTGCATGCGGTAGAAGCAGATGCAGCGTGACCTACTGGATAGAGCGTGGGCCTGGGAGTCGGAAGGACCTGGGTTCTAATGCCGGCTCCATCACTTCTCTGCCGCGTGACCTTGGGCAACTCACTTCACTTCTCCAGGCTTCAGTTCCCTCATCTGTTAAGGGATTTAGACTGTGAGCCCCACTTGGGACAGCAGGGACTGTGTCCAACCCAATTTGCTTGTATCCTCCCCGGCGCTTAGTACAGTGCCTGACATATAGTAAGTGGTTAACAAATACCATAAAAAAGAGGGGAACCTAGCTCTGCCATAACCACGTTTCCTGGAGCTGTTAGTTCCACGCTTGAGCACCTTCAAAGAAAGACAATCCTATTTGTCATTGTTGAATTATCTGTGGGAATTGACAGCTGGATTCCACTTTGGTAATTTTGAGCGGGTTTTCCGCCAGAAGAGTGGAAGCAAATTCGCAGATAGGGGTTTTACGCGTAAAAGGGCAGAGACAGGAATTGTTCAGCTCTGAGGATCAGCTGGTTTCCTCGCCTTAAAAGAGCCGGATCCTGTGATCCGGGCCCCAAGTGAAGGATGCCATAATCGGCGCTACTAGGAACACCCCGAAGAGGAAAGGAGCGAGTAGGTGGAAAGTCTGGTCTCTCTCGGCCTTCTTTTTCTTGCGACAAGCATCCATGAATAGTGATTAGGCTCGGAAAACTCCAAGACTAAAGCTTGATAGGCAGTTGGTGGACAGATGCCCGAGACGGAGTGTGAGACTGAGGTATTCAGAAAGCAATTCAAACACCCTCCTTTGCCAGCCAACTTTACTTTTGACGTATTGGGTCTGAGATATGGTCTGCTGGTAATAGTGCTTTTTGAAGAGGAAGAAATACTCTCCTCGAAGAAGAGGAGGAGGAAATGGTGGTGCGCGACGTTTATTGTACACGAGAGCAGCTGCTAATTGTAGTAGATAAGTAAAGAAAGGCCCCAGCCAAACAAATACAGCGTGGCTTAATTGTGCACACACAGGACCCCAAATCTACCTTGAAGATTTTGAAAAAGATGCCGCTTGATGGAGTGGCCGTTTGAATGGTTGTTGGGGCAGGATTGACTGACTGTGTACCTTAGGGACTGAGAATCTAATGGCCTCCCCTCTATAGTCTTTCCCACACATTATGATCGAGCTCTAAATATAGGATGTTAGGCATATGTGATTTGTTTTGTTTTGTTTCTGAGTTGAGTGTCTGCATTCAATTAAGTACTAATGTTGCCATTGAGCTATTCCTCCTGGCTGGCTTATCAGTTTGTATTGTTCTGTGGAGACTTAGCAAAATACAAACATTCCCACTGAATAGTCACTTTCACCCTCACACCCCCCCCCCCCCCCCCTTCCCAGTTTGTTTAGTCTTGCCTACATTTATTTGGCTACATCAAATATGTCGCTTTAGTCTTTGCGTATCCTGGCGTGACCTTTTTAGTCAGCTCCAGTGTGAAATCTAGGTTTCTGATGTCTGTAATCCACTGTCTTTGTGGACAAATCATGTTTTTGTTCTGTATTAGTGTTTACGTGTGAATTCGTGGGTGGAGAAGCAGCGTGGCCCAGTGGAAGAAACACAGGCCTGGGAGTCAGAGGATCTGGGTTCTAATCCCCCCTCTGCCAATTGCTTGCCTTGTGACCTTAGGCAAGTCGCTTAATTTATCTGTGCCTCGCTTTTCCCATTCATTCAACCATATTTAGTAATAGTAATAGTAATGTTGGTATTTGTTAAGCGCTTACTATGTGCAGAGCACTGTTCTAAACGCTGGGGTAGATACAGAGTAATCAGGTTATTCATTCATTCATTCAATAGTATTTATTGAGCGCTTACTATGTGCAGAGCACTGTACTAAGCGCTTGGCATGAACAAGTCGGCAACAGATAGAGACAGTCCCTGCCGTTTGACGGGCTTACAGTCTAATCACGGGCTTACAGTCTAATCACGGGTTTACAGTCTAATCCCACATGTGGCTCACAGTCTTAATCTCCATTTTACAGATGAGGTAACTGAGGCACAGAGAAGTTAAGGGACTTGCCCACAGTCACACAGGTGACAAGTGGCGGAGCACTTACTATGTGCAGAGCGCGTTCTCCCCCATACTTAGACTGTGAGCCCCATATGGGGCAGGGACTGTGTCCAACCTAATTAACTTGCATCTACCCCAGTGCTTAGACGGTCTTGGACATATAGTAAGCACTGAACAAATATCATAAAAAAAAATAGTGCAGTCCAACATATTGCCAGTGAAAGACACTTTGTGTATCAGTGCTGACTTCTGGGTAACAAAAAGGATGCCAGTCAGTTCTGGGTTTTGCTAACCTTCATTTCCTGGGACTGTTCTCTCTGGCCTTTGCTTTCTGTTGCTGTGGCCATCTAGAATTTATCAGTTTGGACCACTCACCCAACTAGGTGAAGGAGAGTCAGGTCAACTACAGTATCAAGTAGAAGTATTTATGGTTGAGAAATAACCAATTTGTAGTGGTTAAAGAACCAATTAACATTGGTTCTTTCTCTCTGCCACCAAGGATGCCAAACCTTGTGACTGAGACGGTTCCTGTTTCTGCTACTTGCTCACTCATATTTATCGAGCACGTACTGTGAGCGGAACACTTTACTAAGCGCTTGGGAGAGTACAAGACAACAATAAACAGACAGATTCCCTGCCCACACGAGCTGACGGTCTTGCCAAAACTAATCAATTGATGAGGGTCTTTATTGAGCACTTACAGTGTGCAGAGCACTGTACTGAGCGGTTGCGAGAGTTGGTATTTTTTCCTGCCCACAAGGAAAAAAATAAGATGTTTGCTGGCAGAAACCTGCAAAGATCTTCCCTGCGCAACACCCCAGCCCAGGACCTCTTCTATTTTCCCCTCCTTTTTCATTAAAAATTACCTTTACATTTGTATTTTTGACCCTTTCACATAGTTAGGTTTGGCAGTTGGAGTCTGCTTATCTTTCCCCCCCATTAGACTATAAGCACCTTGACTGCAGGAGCCATGTCTTTTACTTCTGTCCTATCAATCAATCAATTGAATTTATTGAGTCCTTATTGTGTGCAGATCACTGTACCAAGCTCTTGGGAGAATACGGTGAAACACAGTTGGTGGAAATGTTTCCAAATGCCTATTACAGTGTTCCACTCGCATAAGATTATAATGATAATATTTGTGGCATTTAAGTGCTCACTATGTGCCAGGCTCCGTACAGAGCGCTGGGGTGGATACAAGCAAATCGGGTTGGGCACGGTCCATGCCCCACATGGGGCTCACAGTCGTAACCCCCGTTTTACAGATGAGTTAACTAAGGCGTGGAGATGTTAAGTCACCTGCCCAAGGTCACATGGCAGACAGGTGGCCGAGTCGGGATTAGAACCCAGGTCCTTCTGACTCTCAGGCCTGTGCTCTCTCAGCCAAGCCACGCTGCTTTTCTAGATAGTAATTGCTTTTGCTGATGATGATGCCGGTGAATTCCTGCTCCCGTTCATATCTAGGGGTCAAAGATGGTCATAATCCTCATTGATGAGAGAACTTCCACCAACCCGGTGGTTGGGATTGGAAGGAAAGATCCCTCTGATCAAAAAGTACCTGTTGTCAACAAAGTTCTCAGCTTCCTTGGGTCCCTGATGGTTTGTTCTTTCCAGTTGGTCACGTAAAGATGGTAGCTCAGTAGATTGGGGTAGTTTTCAAATTCAAGTGCATTTTTAGGGGTAGCTGTCTGTGGGCAGGGAATGTGTTTGTAATATTGTTATATTGTACTCTCCCGATCGCTTAGTACAGTGCTCTGCACACAGTAAGCGCTCAGTAAATTGAATGCTGAAGGGCACCAATTGAATACCAGTCCAACACACTGTGATTCCAGGCCAGAACAGAGGATTAACCCCCATGGTTTCCACGGGATCTTAATAGACTCTTATGACATTATGAGAAATTCAGAATGAAAACCTTTTGGTTGTTTTCCAGAAATATCTTTGCTTTCATTTCGGCTTACTCAATAACACATTTCATTTCCATTCGTAATTGTCGCTTTGTCAGCTCAGAATTACGGTGGCAAGGGGAATTACTAATAAAATAGTTTCTAGTTGTGCTCCAGGCTCAGCAGTCAAGGATAGGCTTCTTCCAAATTGTGATCACCACGACAGATCATCGAAGGCTTTTTTCTTAGGCAAGGCTAGAAAAACTCCTAGTCTTTGTGAACAATTAGTCTGTTTATATTGTTGCTTTAACTTGCTGGATGTTGCTGACAAAAGCTGTAGATAGAATTCTCTTTTGGGTTTTGGCAGAATATCTCCTCAGATCTTTATTGTCTAGCGCATCATTTTCTCATCAAGATCTCAGATTGCAAACCTTCTGTAGTACTTTCCGTCCTACATGTGTGGTATGGGGAGAATTTTCAGACCTATGGAACAATCTTGGGATTAATCCTCGAAAACTGGAAGGGCCTCCTTCGTTCCTTGCCCAATATTAGTTGTCTCTCACTCCCTGAGAAACAAGTGAACAATTTTGAACAGCAAGATCTTGGAGGTGGTCTAAATGGAGAAATGGGCACATCTGTTTCTGAAGTCTCATTCACCCACTTCTGTTTTCTCTTCAATAAACTGCCACCAGTGAGAGTTAATATAGCGAGTTTTATAGAAGATGAAACAAGCAGTGCCACTCTTTCTCTTCATAGATTGAAATCCACACTAGGGAAGCCATTACACTGGCCGAGTTCCAAATCTACTAGTGCTCTTCAGGAATATTAAGAAGGGCATAATATTAAGAAACTTTTTTATGGTATTAAGTGCTTACTACGTGGCAGGCACTGAACTGAGCGCTGGGGTAGATTCAAGGTAATCAGGTTGGACGGACACAGTCCACGTCCGCGTAGGGGTCTCAGCCGTAATCCCCGTTTTGCAGATGTGGTAGCAGAGGCACAGAAGAGTTAAGTGAGTTGCTCAAAGTCACACAGCAGATGTGGCGGGGTGGAGATTAGAACCCAGGCCCTCTGGCTCCCAGGTCCGGGCTTTTACTATTAGGCCTCGCTGCCACTGATCTTAAGAGAAGGGTTACTCTACAGCTCTGTATACGAGAACGATGTCAGCCTTATTTGCAAAGGCGGAGTTGTTTTGCACAAAATGATTTGGGAGGTGGGACAGCATTTTGGATGATCTTACCTCACAATCAATCAGTCAGTGGTACTAAATGCTTGGGAAAGTACAATACGGTAGAGTTGATGGAAATGGACCATGTCCACAAAGAGCTTATTTCTTATGTTCAGTAAAACCCCACATAGCCAGACTGGATTTAGTTTCTGGAATAGATCCAGATTTTTTTTTTTTTTTTGGAGGGGGATATTTGTTAAGAGCTTACTGTGTGACAAGTACTGTTCCAAGTGCTGGGGTAGATATAAACTAATCAGTTTGGACACAATCCATGTCCCATGTAGGGATCCCGGGATTAATCCCTACTTTACACATGGAGAAACCGAGGCCCAGTGAAGTGACTTGCTCAGGGTCACTCAGCAGACAGGTGGCAGAGCCAGAAGGAGAACTCAGTTTCTTCCGATTCCCAGGTTCGGCCCCTGTCCTCTAGACCACGCTGCTTCTCATTTCGGTGCCTCTCTGAATTTATTTAAAAAACAGACTCTTTTGTTTCATTGTACTTTCTTAAGTGCTTAGTACAGTGCTCTGCACACAGTAAATGTTCAATAAATAATAATAATAATAATTGTATTTGTTAAGCGCTTACTATATGCCAGGCACTGTACTAAGTGCTGGGTTGGACTCAGTCCCTGTTCCACATAGGGCTCACAATGTCAATCCCCATTTTACAGAAGAGATAACTGAGGCCCAGAGAAGTGAAGCAACTTGCCCAAGGGCATCCAGCAGACAAGGGGCAGATCTGGGATTAGAGCCCATGACCTTCTAGATCCCAGGCTTGTGCTCTAACCCCTATACCATGGTGCTGACTGACTGAAAAGCAGATTGACGTTAAGAGACATGAGCGATTAAAGCAGGGTGAGGCCCGTTGGAATTGCTCGGTGATGAGCAGGGCTCTTTCTCCCCAGGCAGAGATGGGTGGCCTGGCCGGGAATCCCGGCCCGGGAGCCGACAGGGGGCCTTCACTGTCGTGCAGCTTGCTTGGAATATGGATCCCACAGAGGCTACATGGGTCTCGACCATGCCCACCTTCACTCGGTCCACCCACGGACTTTGCCCGGTCCTTCGGGACGCCCTCATTTCCTTTTCTCCCTCTCCCTTCTTCATTGTTCATGCACGTGGAGTGTTGCTGCCTTTATTCACCCCTCCCTCAGCTCCACAGGACCTATTTCTATATCCCTCATATTCATACTGCTGTCTGACTCCCCTTCTAGACTGTAAGCTCCATTTGGGCAGGGACCGTGTCTACCGACTCCGTTCTGTTGGACTGTCCCAAGTGCTCAGTACAGTGCTCTACATCCAGTAAGCGCTCAATAAATAAGATTGATGAATTGGTAAACCCAGGAGCTTCTACTCCTCCAGCCCTTGACCTTCCTCCCCGCATCAAGGCACGTAAGCTGCTCTTTGGGTGCCTGGGTGGAAGCAGTTGGGAAATTCCTTTGGTGGTGACGTAGAACAAGTGAGCGAATACCTAACTTATATTAGTTCTTTCCAGCCCTTAATTTTGTATATCAGCATATTTACAAGATAGTACAATAAATGTTAACCGAACTGAAAAACTCAATTATCCATAATATCTGCATATCCTGATTGGCCTCGGTCCCATGCATCCTGGATAATTGAATTTTTATGGCAGTCTTCTATAGCGAGGTGCCCTTCTGGAGTAGTATTTTTCCCAAAGCCTTTTTCGAAGCTTTCTTAATTCTCATCTCTCTCCCTTGTAGTGGCTGTAAAGTTCTAGATAGGAATAATTTGGGAAGCAGATGTGGAGAGCTCTGTAATTGAATGGAAGATTTGAGTGCCAGTTCATTCATAAGAAGGAAAGGGAAAAAAAAAACAACCCAGAGAAATCACAGGGCAGGGGTATTTAAGTGGTAAGGTGTCATTTCCAGACCTTCAAACTTTGTTTTAAAGATTGAAGGGGAAGGATCCAAATGACTTTGAGATGGGTGTTGATGAATGGTCTGAATTACAAGGGAGAGGAGACAGTATTCCTTTTTTCATTTGTAGGTAAATAATACTCTCCGGAACTGCCATTAAAACTCTCGTATTGATGAAGGAAAACAAAAGCCGCAGAGAAGATAAATAATCCTTGGATTGACATTTTGTCTTGAAGATTAGTAATGCCTTTTAGTGGATTTTTAAAATGTTTGAAGTGGCTAGACTTAAAAGTGGAAACCATCCGCAGTTACTTTTATTTAGTAACGGCTTAAAAATCAAGCAGAAGTATAGAGGGTTTTTTTTTTTAAGCAACACATCGATTTTCTCTTTGTTATGTGCCGTAGGGTCGAATACTAAAATAATTTAAAAAATAATTTTTGACCATTTTTCAAGGGATAGACTTTAAAAAAAATGACAATATATGCAAAGTGTGATGAGGTTAGTGAACTCATTGTTTCCAGATCATTGTTTTTTATCAAGTGTTCAATGATCAAAACTGTGCACAGCTAGAGAATTTCCACAACGGATTCCTGCAGAATAGGAAGAGAAAGCGTGCATGAACTAGATTTATTTGCATCATTAAATGGGGCTTGACAAAAATACTTCAGCTTCTGTTGGATGGAAAATTGTAGCAGAAGACTTTGAAAGAGGATTTTACTCCCAACTTTAGTGTTCTTGAACTGGGTCAGTTGGAACCTAACTGAACACAAAGTTTCTCTCTCTGAGGATTTTCATTATTAATACAGGGCGATTGTATGGGGAAGCCCTCCGACGATGCCGTTTTCATTCCAAACGGCGGTCACTTATGATGGAGCTAAAAATATTTTTTCAAGAGTATGCCTGTTTTTCCTTTTTTTTTTCCCCAGTTAGCGGATTACAATTCTAGGCCAATAAATGAAACCCCGGCCAGTTCTCTTGCTAATTACACACAAGGTCTCTCGAATATCAGATATTCAGATCCATTTTATGACTACGGTAGAGAGAATAACAACTGTAAAACAAAGCACTGTGCATGGAAGTGACTGTTAGCATGTATTTCAGAAGGGATAAATGCTCACCATATGGTACAATTACTGTGTCCAAGTTTTCAAATTAGCTTCTCTCATCCTCCTTATTACTGTCTTTAAAAAGAGAAGGAGGGGGGAAAAATCCCAACATGATTTATCTACTCTGCAGCAGAACTCTTGACGCAAAACAGCAGTCCAGTTCTGTCCAGTTTTTTTTTCCCCCTAGTATAATAGAGGCTGTCGGACTTTTTTTCTCCTAATTACTGTGTGAGCCTCAGATGAACCCCTTCAATTCACAGGGCTTTGTTAAGGAAGGAGCTGTCAATGTGTCTCCCCATTTGCAGCTGTGCTGTGGCTTTAGCTTGCTTAACATTATGCTGCTTTTTAGACTTGACAGAAGGGATTTTTTTTTTTTTATTAAGGCAAAGCAGCCTTGTAGCGAAATGGTTTAAGCAGCTGCATTGTAGGGAAGCACAAAGAAGTTATTATTGTGTCTGTTTAGGGGGGGGGAGGGTGGAAGGGGGAGTTATTCGGCTGCTGTTGATGTCGATTGTTGACTTGCCATCTGCCAGATAGAGAGAAGAAAAAAATGACAGCTCCAGCAGAGGGTGTTCAAGAGGTTGTTTGGAGAGACGCATAAACATGTGCAGATGTCGAACTGAATAATGGCTAGAACTTGAGACGGTTTATGATGCTGCTGATGTGTGTGCATATCCTGAATGAATGTATGTGTGGATTTGGTTAAGAGAGGGTACATACTAATTATCATTGTTTTCTCTCCCCCCCACCCCCACCCCCAGCCCCTTCTCCCCTTTATAGCGTGAATTAGTCCAGGAGTTGAACACTTCCCCTTTTCCGCCCATCCCTTCCCCTCGTTTGAGAAACAACTCATCTTTTAAGCACAGACGGTAAACTTAGTTTTATTTTTAGAAGCTAAATCCATGTGGCGGTCATTAGCGAAGGACCCAGAACGCCGGGGGTTCTGTCAAGGTAATAGATGGGGAATTATCTTTACAGTACGCCGCCGTCCTGATGTTTCACCTTATTATTAAACCCTCAGTCGAGGGATAGACGGGGAGAAGCTATCAGTTAGGTGAAATGGAGACGATGGGTTTTATAGCCAACGTCTAGGCGCCGCGTAGAGACGACAAACTCGTTTTCCTCTGTGGCACGATCTCGCTTCGAACTCACGTCCTTGGAGATGGAAAAGGCAATCTACTACAACAGCATAGTACCAAATGCTTCTATGTGGGTGTGGCTTTTTTGTTTTTATTTTTTTTTCAGATTGTTTGTTCGGCTGATATTATTACTGGTTTACCCTTTCCTTCCCCTGCCTTCCTTAGTCAGGTGTGTTTCCGAGTTAATGCGCTTAAGATGCTTTCAAATCCTGTTTAAATTTTAAGCCAGGTGAAATGTAGAGTGCCCTTCACCTGCAGATACATTCCCTCCAGGTTATGCTTCCTCGGGTTGACCTATAACAGTGATTTCAGAAGAGAGTTTAAAAAGGAACGTTGTTGCCAGAGGATACCTTGAAAGGTTTCTGATTCTGGGAAAGGCACCTCTTGTTATCCGGAAGACTGGAAAGTCATCCTTCCTTCCTCCCTCCCTCCCTCCCACTCTCCCATAAAGATAACAGATCAGTGCTCGGAAAAAGCAATTAGGCAAGTGAAAGGAATTCCAAAAATGTGCGATGGCTTTATAGTCCACCAATTCCACGTGTTCCTCCTCCACCTCTGTTTGGGCTTTTAGGGTAAAAAATTTTGTGAAGGACTGTCTGCTGGCAAGGAACCCTACTCTGTCCCTGTTGCTGACCTTCTACCTCCAATACCAGTTTCTTGAACTTGACAGAACTAATTCTCTCCTCGGTAGCGTGCTTAGCACAGTGTTGGAAGAGCAACGTACTTCTGATTCTAGAGCTCCTGGACTGATTCGTCTTCCTTCCTTTACTTCTACAAAAATGCAGTCTTTCTATAAGCAGTTTACAATATTAAAAGAAGGAAGGGCAGGGAATGTGACTGTCATAATGTTAGGTTGTACTTTCTCAAGTGCTTAGTACAGTGCTCTGCACTCACAGTAAGTGCTCAATAAATTCCGTTGACTGATTGATTTTGTCCTCTGCTTCTTTTGAGAAAACATTCAGGGCAAATACCATAATTTATGTTGGGGGAGTGTACTTTTCGTTGGCATTATCCATTGTTGTCAAATTGTTTATTAGAAGTCAGTGCGTGATTCAGAGGGTTCTCTCTCTGTGCCACAGTTTTGAAAATTGGTTTGACTGCTGTTCTTTTCTAGGTGGCCACTGTGTATTGCAGGGAACTGTGAGCTAGTTGTGGGCAGGGATTGTCACTGTTTATTGTTGTAATATACTTTCCTAAGCGCTTAGTACAGGGCTCTGCACACGGTAAGTGCTTAATAAATACAACTGAATGAAGGAATGAATCAACTAAAGAGTCTATTGCAGGATAGATGCCGTGAGAAGTTGTGCAGAACTGAAGCCAGCACAAACCCCAGCACCTATCTGGTGTTCTGAGTTTTTTATTCCTATTAGACGGTCTTAATTTTCGCTCAGAGAGTGCTCACTTAGTGCTCATTCAGTCAGTCGTATTTATTGAGCACTGAGGTGTTTGAGCACCATACTAAGCTCTTGGGAAGAGTACAGTGCAACAGTAAAGAGACGCAGTCCCTGCCCACGACGAGCCTACAGTCCACAGACGCTGCTTCCACTTGAAATTGTTCCAAGCGCCTGTCGATGGGCGAGCGAAATCTCCTGGACTCGGAGGCAGCGGGAGGTCTTGACTGCCCCTCACGGACGGGTAGCGCCGAGAAAGTGGACGTGCTGTTCGGGTGGCACCGTAAGCCAAGCTGCAGCGGACAGGTGGCCAGGAGGGTGCCAGCCGGGCCGTCTCCTCCTCCGAGCTCCGGGCAGGGAGCGGGGGGCTGGACTGGGAGTGGGGGTGGGGCGGGAGAAAGCCGGCCCACTCTCCACCTGCTACCGCTCTTTGGGCCAGCGGGTAGCAGGAGGTCTTTAGCCCGGCTCGGGAACCTTCGGAGTGCTCTTTCTCCACACCTGGCTCCAGGGGGAATTGGCATCTGGCCACCCCCCCGTGGTTTGAAATGACTTCCTTACTTCGTCTCCCCTTTTCCCCCCCGCACGCCGAATCTCAGTCGAACAGCCAGGCGCTTAATAATATCGATACTTGTTGAGCACTTACTCTGTGTCAGGCACTGTTCCGAGTGCCAGGTTAGATACAAGGAGATCAGGTTGGATACCGTACCCGTCCCACGTGGGGTTCACACTCTTCATCCCCGCTTTACAGATGAGGTACCCAGAGAAGTTAAGTGACTTGTCCAAGGTCACACAGCAGACTCGTGCGGATCTGGGATTCGAACCCAGGCCCAGGTTCTCTCCACTGATTCATTCAGTCGTATTTATTGAGCTCTTACTCTCTGCAGAGCACTGTACCGGAAGCTTGGAAAGTATAATACAAGAATAAAGAGAGATAATCCCTGCCCACAACAGGCTCACGGTCTAGAGGGCCACTGAGCCACGCTGCTTCTCTTAAGAGTCCTTGCCATCACCTCAATTCCCCCCACCTCTACCCCCTCATTCTGTTATCAGTCAAGCTTTACTTTCACCTCTGTGCTTGATACATAGGAAACGCTTGACACATAGGAAATGCTTGACGAGTGCCCTAATTATTATTATTAGGAAATCTTCACCCTGGTAAGTGACTTAAAATATGTCAGAGTGAGCAGAGGTAACGTTCAGGAGCCCCATAACTGTTTGTAGGAAGGTTCAGTATTTTGAAGTATTCCTGCTGTTGCAAGGCGGGTGGGCATACACGAGTTCACAGGATTGTGGAGTTGATTTTGAGAAAGCGACTTCAAGTAATTATGCATCTCCCTGTGGACAGGGAATGAGTCTACCTACTAACTCTATTGTATTTTAGTCTCCCAAGCGCTCGGTATAGTTCTCTGCACACAGCAAGAGCTCAATAAATACTATCAGTCGATGGTTTATCATGGCCGTGGCATAAAACGGTACCTTTATGCTCTACCATTTGAATTTATAATATAAAATCAAATTTGTTCCCAATATTTTACAGAGATGAGCAACAGATTTAATCCCAGCCTTAGAATAACAGATGAATGTAAGTTCTGGGAGGATACTATCTCTAGCAGGTCACTGCTCAATCAACAAGTTATGCTTCACCCTGGGTATAAATGTACCTTTATACAATTTTTATTATTTCAGGAAAGGATTTCTGAAAAGTAATTAATTCAGTGAACCTCAGTAACAGTCTACTGATTGGAAATTATTTTAAATATGTCCATTTGCATTCACATGTCAGGGCATGATTGTTTTCTCCCAGCATTCTCTTTAAATGCAAGATGGCAGATTTTGTATTTGTAATAATAACTACCTTTACTGTCCATAACATGGTACTGTTGATTGGTTGATGTGACTGGGGAAGAGAACTTTATAAGCTCCATTTGAACTTCACAACATTTGCGCTTCGTAGTGAAAGAAACAGAGGTTAAGTAGTCTGCTGCACAGTTGAGTGACTAAGGGGTCTTTAAGAAGGGATGGATGGATAATACCTCCCACTGACCAAAGGGCCATAAAACAGCAGTAAGAGAAATGTTTTTTTTTTCTGCTCTTGGCACCCCTGGGTGGTCCTTTTGATATTTCCAAGCCGGAGTAATTATTCCTATCAGGCAGTCTCCACTATCTCTTATACATCAATTGAATCTCGGACTGTGAGACAGAGTGAGGTGATCTTGCTGATTCAGGGACCCACGGTTGAATAGTTTGGGATATGGGATTTGGGTCTTCAGTCTGATGTTCAGACCACAAAACCCTCAGGCTTTGAAAGATGTACTCCAAACCTGAAATTCATATTAGATACGCTTGAATACTTAAATGGGTAGCATTTTTAAAGAGAAACCTGTAAGAGGAAACAGTTCATTCATTCACTTGTATTTATTGAGAGCTCACTGTGTGCAGAACACTGTACTAAGCGCCTGGAAAGTACATTTCGGCAACAAATAGAGACAATCCCTACCCAACAACAGGCTCACAGACTGGACCGAGGGGTGTGTTTTTGCAGATCTCTTGCCTTGAGGAAAAAAACTCACGTTATAGTACTCAGGGCATGTCTGATGCCACGTTTTTATCTGTGCCCAACCATTTCCTTTGACACTCTATTTCCCCTCTCCCTTATCTATTTTAACATCTGTCTCTTCCATTAGACTGTAAGCTTCCTGAGGGCAAGGATTGCCTCCCCCAACTCTAGTCATATATGACTGTGTCATACTTTATTCAAGCACGTGCCTGGTCAGAAGAACTTCCCCTAATTTCTGCCATCACGTTCCAGTGAAAATGTATTCTGTGGCTGAACTGAGTATCCTCTACAGCCGAAGTACATGAGTCGTATTAGTAGTATTTATTAAGCACTAACAGTGTGCGGAGCACTGTACTAAGCCCTGGGAAAGAATACAGAGTTGGGAATTAGACCTGGTTCCTGACCCTCAGGGGACTGGCGGTGTAAAAGAGAGATGTTGTGTTTGTTTTGTCCCCCATGGATCTGTGGGGTCCATGATGATATCCACGTACAATGAAAGCAGATGACATTGGTCCCTTACCTTCGTGGAGCTTATAATCGAATGCGGATTCTTAGAGTCGGTGCCTTGGTTTGAGTACTCTGCCTACCGTTCGGTACCTCTTTGGAATAGTTGTTCACAAGCAATTCAACAGAAGCATTATCGCCTAGTGGATAAAGTGAGTCAGAAGGACCTGAGTTCTAATCCTGGTTCTGCCACTCATCTGCTGGGTGACTTAGACAAGTCACTGCACTTCCCTGGGCCTCAGTTCCCTCATCTGTAAAACGAGGATTAAGACTGTGAGCCCCATGTGGGACATGGACTGTGTCCGACCTGATTAGCGTGTTTCTACTCCAGTGTTTACAACAGTGCCTGACCCGTAGAAAATGCTTAACATATACCATAAAAAAATTCAGATCCAGAAAAAAAGTGACAGGAATGTTAAAATGGGTAGAAAAATGGATCCTGTGGAGAGTTGAGAAACGACATGGTGGCCACGATCTTTCTGAACTAGAAATGGACTGGAGCAGCCAGGCCTAGGCAGGAAACGTGGTTCCGAGACGTGTTGCGGCATGTGCTTAGTCGCCCGATTGACTGTCACTAGCCCATTGAGTAGATGTGTGTGGGCCATAGCACTTGTTGGTCCGGCTAAGTCACTTCTGGCCTGGGCCAGGACGGTGTGGTTGACAGTCTCTCCGTGCCTGAAATGGGGAGCAGTGGAGAGCCAGGGGACTCTTCGGACACCTTACTGCAACCCACCCCGCACGCTTCGCTCCTCTAATTCTAACCTTCTCACTGTGCCTCGATCTCGTCTCTCTCGCCGCCAACCTCTCGCCCACATCCTGCCTCTGGCCTGGAATGCCCTTTCTCCTCATATCCCACAGACAGTGACTCTCCCCACCCTTCAAAGCCTTACTGAAGGAAACGTGTCTACCAACTCTGTTGTACTTTCCCAAGCATGTGGTACAGTGCCCTGCACACAGTAAGCACTCAATAAATTCCATTGATGAGAATAATGATGATTTTGCAAATAGTATCACCATCACATTAATGATCATGTACCTCTGTTGGATAGATATTGATCTAAGTGCTTGGGGATATACAGAGAAAAATGATTTAGGCAGAGTATCACCTGTAAGGAGCTCACAATCGAAGGAGAAAGACCAAAAACCAGCAATAAGAATTCAAGTTTGTATATTCAAATGATCAGTTATGAAATATAAGCTAGACTGTAAGCCCAGTGGGGGCAGGGATTGTCTCTCTTTATTGCTGAATTGTACTTTCCAAGTGCTTAGTACAGTGTTCTGCACACAGCAAGCACTCAGTAAATGCGATCGAATACAGAGAAATGTAAAGGTTTCCTGTTGTTGGGATTCTCCGGAATCATTTATTTTGAAAAGCACGTAATTCTTTTCAGCACTAGAAATGTTAAAAATGGGTATCCCTAAGCTTACTGTATATTTTCATATGTATTAAATGGCTATGTATCATAATGAGTGGTTTTGGCTTTTTTTTAAAAAAAAACACATACGATTCCAGAGCTGCCTATCTTATTTCATTTTAAATGGAGGTGATTTGTGGATCTCCAACCTACTTTGCCTCATTAAATTCCCCAAACTCCTCCCCTCCCCACCGGCCTTGCTGACTTTGTTCTGGTTCCTGTTCTCTAACATCCTCCTCCTCTTCAGCGGGCCTGCAAGCAAGGGTGGCCTTAGAGCTGTCCTTCTGCGCCCGTTTGCTCGCAGCTTTGGAAAAATCTCCAACTGAACGTACACCGTAGAACAGTGACAGGAAGATGCATGCTCTTTCGTTTTTCAAGTCATAACTCCCGCCTCTGCTGGCTCAGGGAACGATCCTATTACTCCTGCTCGTCCTAAGTGTTAAGCGGATAGATTTGATGACATAAATGGTGCGAATCAAACTTTTCAGTGGCTGTTGAGATCGAGGAGGGCTCTTGAAGGAGGTGCTCTCTGTATATTGCTGAATCCTTCTAAACTGTTGCAGTGTACAAGTATAAAGTTGGAAATCCCCCGCTTGTGGTAAAATGAATAATTCTTAGACAAAAATATTTTTTTGGTCACTATGAGCTGGCGGTAACATGTAAAAACAGCATTTTGTAGTTTGGGTTGAACACTTGTGATAACTTAAAACTCCTTTTTATCTATTTAAGAATGATTTCGTTGTTTCGCATCTTCTGTGAAAAGAAAAAAAGAAATAAAAGGTGGAAGGTAGCCACTCTGCAGTAGAGATGTGTCTCGGTACATTTTGTATCATTTTCTCCTAATGTTTTATTTAATCGTGTCTTGGTTAAGACAGACGAAGGCATTTTTGTATTTTTGACGATGCACACCAGTGGTTGTCGATATCTGCCCCAGAAACATCTTTTCAGAAGTGATTCTGCAAATTCCCAAGCTGACTGTTTTGTGGGGCTAGGAAGAGGAGAGGTAAAAGCGAGGAGGCTAAGTCAAAATAAGAAGTGGGCATCCCATTTCAATCTGTAGCTACCGCTGGGGAGATAAAAAGTGATTTATGTCCTTGAGCTAGGTAACAGTGCCCTCAGAGGGCCACGATAAGTAAATTCATTTTTAAAGATGAGAAGTAGGTTTTCTACAGCTTTGTGACCAGGAACCCCGAAAGATAGTGTCATAAGATATTGTACGGCTCAATCTTGTTCAATTTGAATATCCTTCGACTTCTGCTACATTAGCGTATTCAGTTATTACGTGCTCATCTGCTTACCTCCTCTTTAGAGGAATACATATACGGAACCAGTGTCAATTGCCAAAGGGATTTGTTCTTTTTTTCGAACTTCCCTTAAAATCATTTTTTTCTTTTTGTTCAAAGGAAAGGGGGCCGGGCTTCCTAGAGGTGAGGAGGCGAAGGTTAGGGGTTCCAGGCGGCAGGGCCAGTGATCGATCTGCCTCTGTGGGGCAAGGAGAGGAAATGGAAGTATAGGAGTCATGCAACGGCAGACAGTAAGAAGCAACAAGCATCGAGTCGGTTTTGGGGCTAATGTGGGGGGCAGAACGAGATCCCAGACCGTCTCCCCAGCTTCAGTGGTTTAAACAGCTCCTGGACCCAGAGTCCCGACCGAAGCAAAATATGGGGTGGATTACTCCAACAATTAAACATGAGTCCTTTCCCAGCCCTGTCGAGGACCTTTTTTTTTTTTGATGATATTTGTTAAGCGCTTACTATATGCCAGGTACTGTATTAAACACTGGGGTAGATATAAATTCATCAGGTTGGACACAGTCCCTGTCCCACATAGGTTCACAGTCTTCATCCCCATTTTACAAATGAGGAAGCTGAGGCACAGAGAAGTTAAGTGACTTCACCAAGGTCACATAGCAGGTAAGTGGTGGAGCCGGTATTAGACTCCAGGTCCTTCTGACTTATAGGCCCGTGCTCTATCCACTAGGCCATGATGCTTCCGTGGGAGCTTGCCCAGATTATCAGATACTTTGGTGCAATTTTGCAGTTTGGCTTTTGTCAAACTGGGGAGCATTTCAATGTTCCCAGGTCTATCTTGTGGGTGAAAAAAAGTGCTTATTTCAGTGGATTTATGGCTGTCTCCCAGTGAGGATCACCATACTTGACCGTGAACAGAGATTGCTGGGTCTTATCTCATTGGAGGCCATTGGCCTTTATTACTCCCCATTTGTTTTTTTTAATGGTATTTGTAAGGGCTTTCCTTTTGGCAAACACTTCCTGTTCCAAATGGTGGGGTAGATTCAAGTTAATTAGGGTAGAAACAGTCTATTAAAGCAGGCTGAGTCTTGCTATTTGATCGTATTTAACATTTTGGCAAAACTCACTGAATTATGCCATCTTTCTCCTCCCCGATCATTTTCACCACCTTCAGTTAGTTATATCATTGCACAGAGAATACAAAATACCGTAATTTACCTTGGTCGGTATGTAATTTAGCGCTTAGCAAAACAGTCATCGTTGTTTCTCACAACTAGTATCATCCTAATACTGCTGAAGGTTTCTCCTATAGGAGGAATGATGAACGAATCCCCAATTTTACTAAGAATCAAGAGTAAGTTTCAGATTCAAAGTGACTGAAAGTATAAAGCGATAGCTGAAAGTCTAGCAGCGAAAGAGCAGTAGGCAGACATTCCAAACTTTAATCTTTCCTACATTTGTTTCCCTTTTGTTGTTTAAAATCGGTTTCCACCGATTTTCGCGTGGAAAGATCTTTGTTTTTAAAAGTGACGGCTTTAACTTTTGGTAATGAGCAGTTAACCGGTATGGTTTACCGGTTCATCTTAATGCAAACTTAAAGAGGAAGTCATATCTGGAGATGGGAAAAGCAATTGTACCCAGAATTGACAGAGCGTGGAAATTCCTAGGTTCATGTAAAAATTTCTCTGTTAAAGCTCTGTTATTTGTGCTGAAAAGTGATAGACAAGTCTGTCATGGATGACTTTTTTTTCCATATCAGATCTGCCGTGAAGTTCCGTATACTGGAAAGTGGCCAAAGGCAAGAAATATGATGGAGAAAGATGAGGATAATCTGCCCAGATGTAGAGTTGGCTATATTGATAATTCAGGTGTTTAAGATAAATGACCACTTTATCTTTTCTAAATACTTTCAAAAAGACCGTCAGGTGGTTTCATTGTGTCTCTGTTTTCATCTCCTCTCCTTCGTTAGGAAGGTTGTGTGTGTGTGTGTGCGTGCGTGAGTATGCGTGCTTGCTTGTAGATGTATATGAAGAGGGAGAAAGAACGGGTGCCTTCATCCGCCCTCAGATTTGCCCCTTAAGATGACCTTGAACTACCCATGCAGGTTTGGCTGAAGAGACAAACGCCATTATCACCGTCAGCAGCGTTTATCGAATGCCTTCAGTGTCCTGGAGCCTGGGAACATAGCAAAGGAGTAAAAGATTTGAACCCCGTCTTTACAGATCTTACGACCTAGCGGGCAACAGTGCCTGTCCTGTATATATTTCTAGAATATTCTCTGCAGACCTGACACTGTTTTTGACCTTGCTTCCTCATCTCATGCTTTTTCTGAGCCCTCTGCTGGGAAGGCATTCCAGGTTGGTCTTCTCTCCTCTGGAGGTAAAATTTTTCAACAACAGGTTTCTATTCTCAGAGTATATCTTCCTCATAGGCAACTACTGCTTTAAAACCCGGGCCGGGGTTATTCTGTTTAAATGTTGTCAAATTACCCTGCATTTTTTAATGTAGTGTGTGAAATTAGATTCCTCTTTTTAACTACGCAGTAAGCATTACAAAGAAAGCATTGCTTTCACAATCTAGAAGGGCGTAAATGTAAGCAAAATAATAATTTAGCGTACATTTAACCCAGCAGGAAGCTGGGTACCAACTGAGTAATTCTCCACAGCAGATCTTCTGCTATGTAAACTAACCTCACAGTTTATTCTTCATTAAATTGTCAAGATGTTATTTTTCTGTTGGTTAGTTTGTTTGGACCTTTTGTTCTTGCAAAAACATCATATTGAAGTCTTCCAATTCCCTTCAATATAAAACGTGTGAGTGTGACTCTTCCATGACGATCTTGTGTTTAGAATACTTAGTGAATATCATAGTCACTCATCAGCTTCAAAGAAAAGTATGGACCTGTTTCCTTTGTGCGGCTCGCACTAAAAACAAACGACAAGAAGTTGCCGCGTTATGTGTCGGATGCTCATTTCTTGACTCTTCAGCTTGTCCAAAGAAGCGGCCTGTACGGCAGAACACTTGGGTGCCTCTGGAAATATTTTAAGGGATCTTGGCATCAAAGGGCAAAATTGACCAAAATGGGGTTCTAAAAAACCCCCCAAACCAGAAAGCCTTGTTCCATCCGGCTAGCTCCATGGTAATACCGGTCATTCCATCAGTTGGACACATTCTTCAGTTGTAAATGTGCCAGATCTAGGTACACAGTGGGTGAAATTGCCACAGAAAGAGAAGGTTGTTGGTTTGGGATGTGACTTCATCAATCAATATGCAGAAAACCATTGATGGAAAACTCAAGCGATTTGAAGAATTTGGGCAGTAGCTTAAGATCAGAAAATTGGAGGTGTTTTGTTTATGCCACATGAAAGTCTGACCATAAAGCACATCTTGTCATTGGCATGAGATGGTTTTCACAGGAGAACTCTTGTGTGCTCCTCAAATGCGACAAGGATATGGGAACAAATGCTCTGTTTGATGAAGTCCTGTGAAAGTCAAGGCGTCAGAATGTGCAGTATGTTTTCTCATCAGTGATGGTACATCTTCATTGCTTGATCACAAGTGGATTGGATGAAGAAATGGGTGAAGAAAGAGTGCATTTGTTTTGGGTTTTTTTGGTTTTTTTTTTTAATTTTTTGTTTTTTCCCCCACCACCCCCGAAATTTCATTGCTCAACTCATCTAGAAACCTGTCTTCCCCAAATTTGGCCAGAGAAATTTGGACAGAAATGTTAACATTTTCATTGTGCCAATTGCAAGAATATCTTTGGCTCGTGAGTTTTTGGATGAGCAATAATTTAAGATGACTGATTGCGGAGCAAGATGCTAATGCTTTGTTGCGTGTTTTGCAGCCATCAAGCATTTTTTGGAAGAGTAATCGACATCACTACTCAAACCTGAATGATGACAACTGGCCAATGCAATTGTGTTCCTCAGACAGCACTACAGAATTGAAAGTTTCCAATTTTCCACTTGAGGGAAAAGAACAAATTTGAATGGACACATATGAGGAATGGACCGGCCGAAATTAGCTTAAAAGGCTTTAAACATTTCATGAATCTAACCAGGAGAGACGCACAACTCTCTTCCTTTATCCTGTCGGGCTTTTACATACACCGAGTGGAGCGGATTGAAATTTCATACTTGCGATGCTCATTGTAAAACCTGAAAGGCAGTTTCAAAGAGACTACAAGTGATCAGTGCTACCGCAACACGCTGGCCATCGCTTCTAACAGAAACGTATTTCTTCGCGATTGTGTTCCGAAGATATTTAGCACCTAGCTCACTCTCGTTCACTTTCTGGGCAGTCAATAAATACTCGGTGATGTTTATGGTATTGGCTTGTGAGATCTCTTCCTTTAAGGGGGAAAAGCAATGAAGATGTTTCATATTGCACTGCAGATCATTCTTAGGCTCCTAAATATTTGCTGTCCAAGTAAATCAAACTCTCCCGTGTCACCAGGCATGAAAATGAATGGGCTTCGCATCACTGGTAGGGAACGCCAAGCGGGAGTTCAACTCGTAGAACTATATTTTTTTTTTTTTAAGAGTTTTGACAAAGCCTGTTGTTTAAAATGCTTTTGTCTTTTTACCAGAATGATATTTTAACATGCCATTTGAATGGAATGAAAACTTCCAATCTCTAGGCTTTTTTTGTTATTGTTATAATTCTACGGGTCTTGTTTAATAATAGTTGAAGTGTATTTCAGTCCCTTCTGTGGTAGAACACGTTTTTTTTTCTATCCCATCTCCATTTTTACGTGATTATTACTTCCCTAAAACTGCCGAGCATTGTCGAATGATAATGATAATAATGAGAATCATCCCATCCTGCAGAATTCAGAATGCTTCCACAGATCATTTCAGTCAGTCAGTCGCGTTGACCGAGCGTTTACTGTGTGCAGAGCACCGTACTAAGCATTTGGGAGAGTACAGTGTAACAATAAGTGGACACATTCCCGTCCCACAACCAGCTTACAGTCTAGAGGACGAGCTTACCGCATGATAGAGGTGAGGTGCCCCATTAGCCCTGTTTTAACTGTGGAGAAGCAGGTAGAGCGTCTTGGATAAAGACATACAGTCAGCTGCCAAGCTGGAGCTAGAATACACATCCCCCTCTCTCGGCTCAGTATCATTTTCACTTAGACCACCCAGTCATGGCATGAATCCAGTTCATGGTCTCCTTAGTTAGAATGCCTTTCTGATGAATCAGACGTGTTTATTTGTTTCACGTATACTTCTGTGGCCGCCAGAGACCTTGTAGCTAACACCGACGTTGCTTTTCAGATTGCGGTTCTGCAGAATTATTCTTTAAGATCAGCAGCGTTGATGTGTTGAGAAGATTATTCCACTCGGTTTGTAGATCAACTATCTTTTAACATTCAGAATTCTCCAAAAATAATAGTAGTAGTCATAATGGAAGCGCCCATTGAAAATGGTAGACAAGCAGTTGATGGCATGCATCTGTATAGCACTTTTAGTTTTCCACAAGTGCCGGTGCAGATGTTATTGAGTTTAATCTTCACACCATCCCTGTGACGTAGAGAGAATACATTTGCAGGTGCATATATTTGGGGAGAAAGGGCTTATGGCTTTAATTTAAAGGAAGTATTTCGTGACTTTGAACTGATCTTGAAAATTAGTTGAAGTGATAGTAGTACAACCCAGCAGCTTTTTTTTTTTAATCTCTGTTTCCCATTTATTACACTGTTAGTCCACGTCATGGATCCTTCAGCTAACAATTATCATCTGGGCTCTTCTTTAAAATCATCTTTAATAATCACTTCTTCCGTCTTTGAAAGATACGCAGGAAGCAGAAGGGCCATCCTTGCTAGGATCTGAATTGAACCCCATCTTCAGAAGATACATGATAGTTCAAACAACAATAGGATGTAAAATACTTGAGATTAACCCTAGAAAGACAGCCAGAGAAATTTATGAATGAAGCCTGAACTCATTTTACCGCAGCGGCTATGGAGCCATCATTATTATTATGGTTATTCTTCTTCTGCTATTTCTTAAGCATTTATTATGAGTCAAGAACGTTCTGAGGGCTGGAATAGTTACTAGATAATGAGGTTGGTTCCGTTCCCTGGCCTACATGGGGCTCAGAGTCTAAGTGGGAGGGAGAACAGGCATTGAATCCCCATTTTACAGATGTGGAAATGAGACCCGGAGGAGTAAAGTGACTTGCCCAAGGTCACACTGCAGGCGACTGGCCGAACTGGGGTTAGAATCCAGGCCCTCTGCATCCAGGCCCCTGCTCTTTCCACCAGGCTACGCTGCTGCTCGTCATATAATTAATATTCATCTGAGTGTAGTTACGATAAGAGGCCCTTAAAGGAGAATCAGGTCAGAAGAAAGGAGCGTGGCGTAGCGGATAGAGTCCGGGCCTGGGAGTCAGAAGATCGTGGGTTCTTATCTCAGCTCCGCCACTTGTTTGCTGTGTGACCTTGGGCAAGTCACTTCACTTCTCTGTGCCTCAGTTACCTCAGTTGTAAAATGGGAATTGAGACTGTGAGCCCCATATGGGACAGGGACTGTGTCCTACCTAATTTGCTTGCATCCACCCCAGTGCTTAGAACAGTGCCTGGCGCAAAGTAAGCGCTTAACAAATACCATAATTATTATTATTGTTATACGTAACCGTTGGTAACTTTGGCAACAATGGCCAGTGTAAACTGTTGAGCTGTAAAGGGAGGGATACCATCTAAAGACGATTTAGAGTCTTCTGATAAGGCTTCTGGTAGGGGAAAAAATTATAACCTAGACTGGAGGTTTTGCTGACAGCAATACAGAAATGTACCAAAAAAGCACTTTGGAACCCATCCCAGACCTGCAGGGTAGAGTTGCTGAAGTTCTGCCAGTAACACAGCATCTCTAAATCCCAACATGGTGCCATTTTTCCGTATTAGAGCCTTTCCTGAAGACTTTGACCAGAAAGTGATTCATTGACTGGAGACTGAACATATTTGGTGAAAATACCTAATAATCCCTAAACCACGATTTAGTTTTGAATATTTGCCTACTTGTCTTCTTGATCTGATAGCCAGGTAGGACCAAAAAAAGCCCTCAGATGTTCTAAAGAGATCTTTTCGGGTAAGATGCTTTCAGGGCAGAAATAATGTCGATGAACATGAGCACACTAGGGGGACAAAGAAGAAAAGTGGAGAAGGCGGAGTGAACAAACGAATCAGTCAATTGATGGTATTTATTGGGAGCTTACTTTGTGCAGAGCACTGTACTAAGCGCTTGGGAGAGTACAGCAGAGTTATAAAATCAATGGACATGAAGCCACATCAGTGGATAGCCTGAATTTAGTAAATGATGCAGCACCACCTGTCATATGGAAATAACGAGCATGCTGAATGGTATGATCACGGCAGTCGGAAGAGCCAAAGTGCTCGTTATATGGATATAAATAAAAATTAAATCACGAAGAAACTTCAGGACCGATATTATGCCTCTGGATGCATCCGACATGGTAAACCTCAACCAAGTGTGGGGAACAACGGCTTCATCTGATTGAGCGAACCAAAATGCATCTGGAACCCCGGAGGGCTTCCCGGAAGAGCCGACGTTAAGTTTAGGATTGGAATTCTGCACGTACAAGTGTGCTGAAGCGCAAATTGTGGAGCCCCTCCCTATTGGCCAACTTTGGAGAGAGTTTATGAAGGAGAATCTTGTTTCAGCCACGGAAAGAGCAGTTACTTGCACCCATTTCTAGAAATAGAGTCGATGGCGAAGACTGGAAATAAAGGAATATCTTCTGCATGTTCCTTCTTTAATACTTTCTCAGCAGGTATCTGCGTGTTCTGAAAACAATGATCTGAAACACTAACTTGTAATTTCCAAAAGACCTTTCAATTTGGCGTCTGACGGGACCTCACTGTAAGAAACAAAACTTTGTAGGGACAATATATGCAGGCCATTCAAAGAAAGCTGGCAGGGGCCAGAATTGTTGGCAAAATAAGCAGTGAGAAGGTCAGGTTAAGAGTAGAACGATGATTTAGGACTAGGGATGGATACGGTGAGAACGCCTTTTCCGTGTGAGGATCAGTGCCTGTTTTTCTGGCCAGTTTCCATCTGAGATTGGTTCCGTGTTGATGGTTCTGGATACAAGTGATACACCTTATCATAACTTGGTGTGCCTAATGGTTCATTTAATGTAGAAAGGTCTTTAAAAATGGCTTTTTTTCAGGTTTATCGGTCTTCCATAATGACACTAAGATAAACTTGCTTATTAAGAAAGATTTCTACTAAAGCAAATTGGTTTTATAAGAATTTCATTCTTTCTAGAATATAGAAAATGCTTTGTACGACTTACAGTGGAGATGTATGTGACCCACGATGATGTCTGCAATTACTGAATTCATACTTTGTATGAATTATAAAATGAGTTCATTTTTAAAAACGATTTTGCTTGCAATTTTGATGAGTTGGTAGTCGTATTAATGGGCTTTTTGTTCTTCAGTTTCAACCCTTTTCATTGGGTCTTTCTTGTGGATGGGAAGAGCAGGGTCCTACTGTCTTTGGAGGTGGAACGGGGAAGGTTGTCTGGTACAGTCAGGGAAGGGGTACAAGAAAGGGTTTGGGGGTCCTGTTGCTCCCCAGTTCTCTTTCCCCTCAACTCTGATCCATGGGGCAAGTGAAGGCGAAGGGGGTTGGGCAGGGTTGGTTTGGGGAACCTCTTCTAGCTGGGAGAAAGCAGCAAGGGGTCTTCAGCCTGGCAGGGATCCAGGGGGCACAAACCTGGCGTGATTTGGGGAACACCCGACCTGCTCCGAAGCACCGGTAGAATAGCCAGAAGTCAAGTGCGGGGGGTAGTGCTTCCGGGTAGCTGGAACATTCCCCAAGCCCTACGTGGAGGGCAGGCCATGGAATCGGATACTTTCCTCTGACTCTCTTCCCACCTTCTCTTTGGTGGCTTCGGGGAGGAGAGATCGATCGATCGATCCATAGGGTGGAGGTGGTCGCGAGCCAGACACTAACGCCCACCAATACCCCCTCCCCACACAACAGAGAGGTGGGACACTCCGGATGGGTTGGCGGTGCGTTCTCTGGGCCTGTGCTACCCTCAGATCACCTGACCACTCTCGTTTCTAACCGTTGGGGAAACCAGGAGTTTGTAGGCTCAAGATAGAGTTGGTTCACGTGTCGAGATCAGAAATGCATGGAAGGGCCAAACTTGGGTCACTTCTGCTCGTAGTCGCCCGACTCCTGCTCTCGTACGTTCTGGTTCTTCTTTTTGGTCTTCTAGTACTTCCGAGGTGCCGTAGGAACCTCCAAACAGGTGTTGAGTCATCCTCTTCTGGTACATCCAGCCACCCCGACACTCGACAATTGAGATGAAGGGATTTACGTGGCAGGGAAGAGGCAACTGAAGGTCGTCGTGGGTTCATTTCTTTGTGCTAAGTCTGGACTTTTGAAATCACATCCCGTACAAATGATTGCGGTAACATCGAGCCGCTTTTACTATTAATTACTTACGGACCCCACGATATCACCGGATTACGTTCCTCGAAAATGCGGCTGGAGCACGAATGGTCATATCGTGGGGTGTCTGTCCCCAAAGGCTCGATTGCCACTAGGTCCTCGACCGTGCCGACCCGGCCCGGCAGGTAAGTCAGAGGGATACTGTAGATTGCTCCCTGCTGGAAGCACTCCCACCGCCCCACATCCCCACCGGTCGGTCGACCCTTAGGAGGTTTCCAGCCGGGACCCTGCTAGCATTTTCCTGCCTCTTCTAATAATAATAAATAATACTGATTGTGGTATTTGTTAAGCACTTACTCTGAGCCAGGCACTGTACTAAGGTCTGGGTAGATACAAGCAAATGGGGTTGGACACAGTCCCTGTCACAAGTGGGACTCACAGTCTCAATCCCATCTTGCAGATGGAGTCACAGGCCCAGAGAAGTGAAGTGACTTGCCCAAGGTCACTAGCAGACAAGGGGCAGAGTCGGGATTAGAACCCACGGCCTTCTGACTTCCAGACCCGGGCTCTATCCGCACCTTGCTTCTACCGTGGCGCTTGAGCGGGCACCACGTATCCCTGGTTTTTCAATCAGCATGGGTGGAGGGAGGCAGCTGGAGAGAGGGGCAAAGTAAGACCATGGAGAGGGGAGGAAAATTGCTCAGAAGAAAGGAGAGCGGGAACGGAGAAGCCCGAGGAGAGTGGAGGGGATGGGGAAGATCTGATTGACAGTGATTGGATGTAACGTTAGGGGTGGATGAGGTAGCCCAGGATTTTACAGTTCACGCCGTGGTCGGAACCTGTGATAGGTCTCTGTCGTTAAAGTCAGTGGGGAGGCTCCACGACATGGGAAAAGGCTCTTTCTACCCTCTTTCATCTGATGCTTTTCAGCCTTGCCGAACTGGGGCAAAATCACCAGGATCAAATCTCACATCAGAGCTGGCCAATAGATCAGATATCAGAACGTGTCTGCTAATTCTCTTGCATTGTACTCTCCCAAATGCTTAGAGCAGTTCTCTGCACTTAGCGAGCGCTCAGTAAATTCCATTGATTGATTTTATTGACGTCGTCAGCGACATGAAGACATTTATGCCATTTGCAGGTCCTGAATTATTCTTGAACTGTTGTTCGTTTGCTCTGTGCTGACATAGCGTCTCTTTCATCTGAGGCGGCAACGAAGCTTGAGATTATGGAAGGAGGATGATATTCAGATACCGAAATTCATCCCTTTCCTCACACTCTTCATTTCTCTGTTCAGATTGGAGCGTTCATTATTATTGGAAAATATTTGGGAAGAAAATAAAAGCAGCCCTATTATGACAGACCCTACCTTCATTTCTTCAAATACATGTAAAGCGACTCTGGTCCTGTGTTACATTTGATTCGCTAAATACTGTAATCGTGCTTTACATTTGGGTGACTTTAAGGTATTAATCACCGGTATTTATGTGCGGTTGATACATAGCAAAATTGGAACATCAAATTTTGTAAGGTTATTAGAGAGTAAACAAGTCATTTCTTAGATTTGGGATTTAAAAACCATCGGGTGCAAAATTAGGACGGTAATTGTGGTTGAAGAGCAAAGCACTTTAGTAGATATTGTAATATGAAGTGTTTGGAGACAGAGAGAGATGTGATTCATCTGTTGAATGGGGGACTGTTGGGAGAGAGAAATAGAAAGTTAAGCCATTATTTGTTTTCCATTCGCTGGGATTTTGTAACCTGGGATTGGCAGGGAAAATGATCGTGTTTCCCTCCCTGTGTTCCGGTGGCCAGACAGGAAAGCCTGGGATTAAGTTAGATGGCACTTTCCTCAATTCGATGCTGTCATTAGGCTATACCTATTCCAAGATAAATCTTTGAGGGTTCTTTTTTTTGTAACACTTCATGGATTTGTATTACCATTTATCATTAACAACTGCTTAAAAACTCGTGGAAACAGGGTAGCATAAATACATCAGATGCATGAATAATCTCCTACCCTATCATCGTGTGTGTCAGTGTGATTTCAGGGATGGGGTCAAATCCAGTGCACTTTGGTGTAAGTTACCGTAGTAATAGCAACACTGTTGGATACAGTGCATTCTATGAAGCTCTTGGATGGTACAGAGCAAGCGAGTGACACGTTTCCTGCCCGCAAGAAGCTTCCACGCTAATTGGGGAGATGGATAGAAAAGTAATTGCCAACAGTGTAATTAAAATAATCGAAAATACAGTTGAGCACACGTCTTTGCGTGAGTGCTGAGAGGAAGTATAATAGGTCCTTAAGTGATGGATTTATTGACTTGGGTGCTAGGAATTCATCGGCTAGTTGGGAGGAGGTGGGCTCTGAGGAGAGCTTGGAATATGGAGAAGACTGGTGAGATGGATTTTGGTAGGAGGATGTTCCGAACCAGAGAACAACATGGAGGCAGGAGAATCGAGGGAGATGCACTGAGAGGGTTCATTTGGCTGAGGTTAACTTTACCTCCTCTCTCTGGCCCCGTCTAGGACATTTTGAGTTTGGGGATCTGCTGAGGGTTGCTCCTGCTCCCAGCAACCGCTCTCCATTCATTCATCCATTCAGTCGTATTTATTGAGCGCTTACTGTGTGCAGAACACTGTACTAAGGGCTTGAAAAGTACAATTTGGCAACAAATAGAGACAATCCCTACCCAACGATGGGCTCACAGTCTAGAAGCGGGGAGACAGACAACCAAAAAAACCAAATCAAGTAGACAGGCCTCAATAGTACCAATATAAATAAATAGAATTATAGATGTATACACATCATTAATAAAACATATAGAATAATAAATACGTACATAGATACACAAGTGTTGCAAGGAGGGGGGTAGAGCAGGAGGAGGGGATACTGACTCCCAGGCCCGTGCTCTATCCTCTATGTCCAGTGCTTAGTAAAGTGCTCTGCACACAGTAAGAGCCCAATAAATACGACTAACTGAACACCCACTCCCATGGTGCATTGAACACCAGGCAGGCCTGCTCTGTCAGGAGAGTATTCACTAATTCTGCCTTTGTGTTCTGTACAATAAACATAGCGAGAGCCCACGTTCTAGAAGAAGGACACTACCTCACCATGGTTATCTCACACTGACATTCGTCAATATCACCTAGATGACATTCCGAGTCTTGTTTTAATGTGCTCTCCCCTAAATATGCGCTCACATCCGTCTTGTAAAACTGAAAGCTAGCCCGAAGTTGTACACGGATGAAAGATTTTTCTGAAGGAGGAATGGTAATAGTAGCTCTAATAATTGTTAAGCTCTTGTTAGGTGCCAAGCACTATGTTAAACCCCGGTGTAGATACAGCCTAACCAGATCAGATGAAGTTCCCTGTGCCACGTGGGACCCAGAGGCTAAGAAGAAGGGAGAATGGTTTTTAGTGTCCATTTTATAAGATGAGGACCCTGAGGCTCAGAGCACTTAAAAGACTTGCCCAAAGTCACACAGGGGGCAAGCGGTGGAGCTGGGATTTGAACCCCGGTCTCTCGATTCCCCTTTGGTACAATTGGGCAATCCCAGTGAAGAAACAGTAAAAATAAGGCATGCTGCAGTTTTATCACATCTTAATTGCAGGCTTTTGCTGGATTTTCTTTTGTCAGCTAAGTTAAAAAGAAAATTGTCCCCCCTCAAAGTTATGAAAGCTAAGGGGCCCTAGGACGTGGATTGTATCACAGTTTATTTTTTCACCTGAATATTACCGTGCATTTCTTTAGCATTAACATGTGTGCTTTCCTCATGTAGGAGAATATATAAAAAACTGGAGACCAAGATACTTCCTTTTGAAGACAGATGGCTCCTTCATAGGATACAAGGAGAAACCTCAAGATGTGGATTTACCTTATCCCCTCAACAACTTTTCCGTGGCAAGTAAGTTAAGAATTGTTTCGTTGATAGATTCTTGCTACTATGTCCTTATGCCAAGTACTTTAATATGTAAAAAGTTCCTCAGGGTTAATGGACATCCCGCTCTGATTACAATGAAGCATCACTAACAAACACCTGGATATGAAGAATAGATTTTTTATTTCTTAAAGTTGGTATTCCTCCAAGTTATCTCTTCACTACCCTTGCATAATGTCTGAAATTGCTCAAGAGACCTGAGCTAATCTAATCGTGACCTGGATTTCCTTGATGGTTGATTTTGGAAAACAAACAATTCACATTGGAAAAGAAGATGAGGAAACGCTTATGGGTCGAAGTGTGTGCTTTCTTTAACTTTCCCACCAAATAGCTTTAAAATCACTTGCGACGTAGGAATAATTAGACAGGTTACCTAAACTTAAAAATGGTAGCAAAACATATTTCTTCTTCTTCAAATGCTGTCGAGTAGCTTCCGGCTCATAGAGATTCCATGGACACGTTTTCTCCAGAAACGTCTCATTTTCTGCCAGTCAGATAATCAGCTCTTCAATCTGTTTGAATAAATGACTAATCAATCAAAGACTTTGTATATATATTTAGACAGTCATAAACTACGTGTTCAGTGACTGATATTCATTCACAGTATTAGATGAGAAGCAGCATGGATAGAGGATAGAGCACAGGCCTGGGAGTCCGAAGGTCATGGGTTCTAATTCTGGCTCTGCCGCTTGTCTGCTGTGTGACCTTGGGCAAGTCACTTCACTTCTCTGGGCTTCAGTTGCCTCATCTGTAAAATGGAGATTGAGACTGTGAGCTCCGCGTGGGACAGGGATTGTGTCCTGCCCGATTGGCTTGTATCCATCCCAGCGCTTAGAACAGTGCCTGGCACGTAGTAAGTGCTCAAGACATACTACTATTATTGTCGTTATATAAAATGAAATGTTGAAAAGCTAAATTTTTATGTCCATTAAGAACTGGAAAAATATGGAGGTGACAAGAACCTCTTTTAGACTCTGGAGGTGTGTTGAAAATATTTGGGAATGTTTTCTCTAATGACCTTAACGGGAATTTTAATTCCAAGACTCGTCTGTCTAGTCTGTTACCATAGGAACCACATTAGGAGTGTTTCCACATTTGTTGTCCAAATCTAGTTTATTTTATTCTCCTAAGCCCATTCTATTGAACCTTGCACAATTGGTTGGCTTGAAGTGAAATAAAAATTTAAGAAAGTAATTTCAAGTCCTTTTATCCTTTAATCAAAATGAAGGAACTTGTGACCTTATGAAATTTCACACCCAAACAAGTTTTGAAGACCCGAACAAGTTTGTGTGTCATAATCTGCTAACATCTGCCTGAACACTTCCACTGGCAGCGTCTGAAATAAATACTACCCTCTTGAGGAGAGATGCGTTTTAGTGACTAACTGTCTAGCCACCCTGGAAATAAATGTTCGTCAACATCTGTATCTAGTTCATCGTGTAACTGATACAGTTAGAGATGGTTGACTGAATACACTCGAGTCAAGTTTAGAGATAACAATTTTACCCCCAGAATTTGACTTCTTTTGTCTAGATTTTAATGTCCCAGTTATTGGGGAAATTATCCCCGTGACACAGACAGTAGTTTCAATTTTAAGAGCCAATTTTACTCCTGAAATATTCATAATAGGTTCTTAGTTGAACCAGTTAATAATAACTAAGACTTGCTGTGTCCTTGACCAGGAGACCACTATTTTCTGATATTTGATCCCATCAGTAATTTTAATTGCAGTCATCTTCTGTTTTTCAAATATTTGATATGCACAGCCCCTGCTGAGTAGAGGTACTGAACTGATTAATTATGGTATTTGGGAGAGTGCTGTCTGCGAAGCATACAATCCCCGATTTCACGGGGCTTACAGTCTCACGCGGGAGTCTGACGGACCTAAATATTTACGAAGGGCAGGGTTGGAAGGAAGAATGAGAAAAATAACAGATAGGAGTTCAAATGTCAAGATGAAATACCCGAAAAAAATAATTGAATGCAAGCGCGTGAGTATAAACACTTGAGTGTTGAAGGCAGCTGTCGAGTTGGGGTGTTGGGAATGAGATCAGGGAAGGCTTCCCGAAGGAGGCGGTATTTTAAGAGCGCTTTGAAGATGAGGAAGAGCTATGATGCGGTGGTTGGAGTAGGTTGGAGGGGAGAGAGCATTTCAGGCAGAGGGTACAGCTTCGAAAGAAGACTGGAAGTCAGAGAATGAGCAGCAAGCTACATTTAGGAGATGACTTGGGAGGAGTAAATCAGAGAGTAATGCTGTGCACACGGGAAGCACTCAAATACCATAGTGGCTGATGACTGATTGGATACAGACAGCTAATGTATTGATTGACTGGGGTTATAAGGATTCTGATGCTCTTATTTTAGGGATCTTTCATTATATTCTGCATATTTATTTACATGATTGTCTGTCTTCCCCTCTAAGCTGTAAACTAGTCGCGGACAGGGAACGTTTCTGCAGAATGTTGTGTTGTACTCTCCCAAGTGCTTAGTATAGTGTTCTGAACATAGTAAGCGCTTTAAAAATACCATTGATCGATTTTGGCATTCTCATGCCACAGAGTTGACCTTGGCATAAGCACTTTTCTCCCTTTACTTTTGAAGTGTTTTGACTGACCTGAAGAGAGTGATTCCTCCCCTTACCCCCCCCCCCCAGACTGTGAGCTCATTGTGGGCAGAGAATGGCTCCCTTTATTGCTATATTGAACTTTCCCAAGCGCTCAGTACAATGTTCTGCACCCAGTAGGTGCTCAATAAATACGATTGAATGAATTGAGTGAATGAATTAAAGCCCCTTTCTATTCAGCGTCGATAATAATAACTGTCTCTAGTCAGTTAGCACCAAGTGCTTTTTTGCTAGCACCAAGTGCTTTTTTGCCAGTAAGGTGTGAAAGTCAATAGCTTCGAAAACCAAGCACTGTGTTTTCACAAAACTACAATTCACACAATTATATTTAAACTATGAGCCCCAGGAGGGACAGAGACTGAGTACAGCCTGATTATCTTGTATCTATCCCAGTGCTTAGTAGGTGGTAGTAAGTAGTTAATACTGCAGAAAAACGCAAAATATTTCAATTATTGCTAAGTACTTACATTACTGTTAGCTCCTTGTGGGCAGGGAAATGTTTCTGTTTATTATTATGTTGAACTCTCCCAAGTGCTTAGTACACTGCTCTGCCCAAAGTAAGCGCTCAATAAATACGATTGAACGATCATGTGCCGAAATTGTGTTTTTGTCACTGTTCTAAAACTAGGTTTATATTTTGGTCAGTTATTTGGCTCCTAGGAGGACATTCATTGATTTCCCATTAGGCGACTGTACTTTGTGTTGTGTGAATATTGCAATTTTAAGGAAGTAATTAAGCACGCTAACCAGGAGAGAGCAGTACAGAATATTAGAAGTGCTTTTTGCGTCGGAGGCCCGCATTAAGACGGCCAGAGAATCAACCGCTGATCTGCACCTAGAGACAAGCACTGTCATCTAGACTCCAGTTAACCGAGGGTCAGCTCCATGGGGGCGGGGTGGGGTGTGTGAAAAAAATCTCGAGAATCCTTCTGAATAGGGGAAATGACAGAATCAGGCGGATGCTGATGAAAAATAAAATGTGGGAGAAGAGAAAAGCGAGAAGAGCGCCTGGCTGAAAGTTCCATCGAGTCGAGTACATCGCCCCTCCATTACAATAATGTTTCTGTACTAAAATAAGGTCTTTCATTGCAAGTTCAGCCTTTCCATTCATTTGTTTTGTGCTGTACTTCCTCTGTTCCTAATTGTCAGCACAATAGCCTTCCAGCGAGGAAGTTTCAGTGACAGTTTTGGCCAATTTGGTATTGTCTCTCCTTTTTTTCATCGCACCCAGCATCTCTTGTGATGGGTGCATTTTTAGAAATTTTTTTTTATTTAAAATGGCAGTGCCTATTCAGGGTTGCCAGAACAGTTCATGATAATTGAATCATCCAACTAGTGAAGATGATTCCTTACAGTCTTTGCCAATTAAGGTTTTCATTCATACAATATGTTCTTACCCAATAAGGCTTTCCTTTGTATCATATATTACTGGCTGGCATGTCGAGACTCTTTTTTTATGGTATATAAGAGCTTACTATGTTCCAGGGACTGGACTGAGCGCGGGGATAGATACAAGCTAATCAGGTGGGACCCAGTCCCTGTCCCACATGGGGCTTACAGTCTTAATCCCCATTTTACAGATGAGATAACTGAGGCACAGAGAAGTGAAGGGACTTGTGGACAGCAGACAGGTGAAGGAGTCGGGTTTAGAACCCGGGTCCTTCTGACTCCCAGACCCGTGCTCTATCCATTAGACCATGCTGCTTCTCAAGCGCTTAGTATTGTGCCCTGTCATCAGAAGGCTTAGGCGCCCAGTAAAAAGTCTCATTACCATTCATGCACACTAGTCTGCAGAGCTGGCAAAGGTGAGCTTTTCCTTCCCGCCTCGTGACTGTCCAGCATAAGGGAATCCAAAAATGTTGCCAGGTTATGTGGCTGCTAAGGCAGGAATTTTTCATGTTCCAGAAGTGATGGAATTTAGAAAGGGACGCTACGGAAGCAATTTCCTCATAGACTTGGACGTATTGTTACAATTCTAAAGTCAGTCACTCGGTTGAATTTATTAAGCACTTACCATGGGCAGAACACTGTCCTAAGCGCTTGGGTGAGCACGATAAAACAGTTGGTTGACACGCTCCCTGCCCACGCTGAGCGTACAGTCTAAAGAGGGAGACAGACCCTAGTATAAATAAATTACAGATGTGTACGTGATTGCTGTGGTCCTGAGGTGGGGGTGAGTAAAGGGTTCAAGCTTGACCCAGAAGGGAATGGGAGAAGAGGAGATTAGGACTTTATTTGCTATTGTTTTAATGAGATGTTCTTCCCCTTGATTCTATTTATTGCCATCGTTCTTGTCTGTCCGTCTCCCCCGATTAGACTGTGAGCCCGTCAGAGGGCAGGGACCGTCTCTGTTACCGATTTGTACATTCCAAGCGCTTAGTACAGTGCTCTGCACATAGTAAGCGCTCAATAAATACTATTGAATGAATGAATGAATGAATGACTTGGCCAGGGAAGGCCTCTTGGAGAAGATGGGCTTTTAATAAGGCTCCGAAGGTAGGGAGAGTGATCATCCGTTGGTTGCGAGTAGGTGGTATTCCTTCTTGCAATGACCATTTTTCTTGTGGAAGGAATTTTCAAATGATACTCCCGTGAAATCTCTTAAATCTACTCTGGTCAGAAAAATCACCTGACCGTCCAAAAGGGACATCTTTGAATGTCGTTGGCCGATGCCCTGTCAACTTCTAGGCTATCACCGTGTGCCCTTTCTCACCTAGCGTACAGGTAGTCCTCCTCTGAGAACATCAAGCGATGTGAAATTATATGCAATTAAACTTCTCTCTGAGGTAATCGTGAAGAGAACCTGGGAGGCTTCTTTCTCATTGTGAATGGATGACGAGGAATTAAATTGGTACTCACATGGTTAAGGTTGTGGAATTAAAACCTTCAACTTTTTAATAAAATCTGAACAGATGATCTCTGATTATTTTAAATTTTTTTTTGAAGGGGGAGGTAGTGGTGGGGGGGGAGAACTGGCAGGTTTCAGCCCTCTAATTGGCTTCCCAGCATTACAGAGTAATTACAGCTTCAAGCAAACTTTGTCATCTGTGGTTCAGAATGGTGTAAAGTAAACAGAACGTTTTGAAATGTAGCTTTTAGTCTGAGTTGCTCAGGAGAGTTTAACTAGCATGATTTAAATTCCAGCCTAATTCTGCTACAACTTGGAGGAAGTTATTAAATAAACCTAGCGGCTCTAATAGAGGAAACCGATCTGACTTTGCAGTAATTTGTATGTTAGTCAAGTGATGTGAGTGTTTCCTCAGGGGATTTAGCGTCAGCTCCGTCTTAAAAGGTGACTACTGGAGAAAGCTTTCGTGCCAGTTTCAACTGGGGGACACTCGTTGAATCCATTTTATTCCGAGCTGTGGGGAGTTACCAAAGAACTAGAAGACCCAGTTCCTTTAATCTCGGACTGTCTCCGTTGAGAGATGGGCGGATTCCAAGATGGCAGCCCCCGAGGGAAGCTTCTGGTGGTGGGTCTATTTGAGTTTGCCAGTTTCGCACGGGAGGGATTAGTCGTAGGTTGAAAGAATCGTGACTCTCCCTCCCTCCATCTTCCGGAGACATTCACGGGCCTGGGAGTCCGAAGGATCTGGATCCTCATCTCGCCTCTGCCAGTTGTCTGCTGTGTGACCTTGGGTGAGTCACTTTACTTCTCTCTCAGCTCCCTCCTCTGTAAAATGGGGACTGAGACTGTGAGCCTCACATGGGACGTGAACTGTGTCCAACCTGATTAGCTTGCATCTACTACAGTGCCTGGCACATAGTAAGAGCGTAACGGATACCTTAAAAAAATTGTACAGCATGCCACACGTACATTGTCCGCTGAGTAATTGCCCGGATGACCCTTTTAATAATAATAATGTTGGTATTTGTTAAGCGCTTACTATGTGCAGAGCACTGTTCTAAGCGCTGGTAGATACAAGGTAATCAGGTTGTCCCATGTGGGGCTCACAGTTAATCCCCATTTTACAAATGAGGGAACTGAGGCACAGAGAAGTTAAATGACTTGCCCACTGTCACCCAGCTGACAAGTAGCAGAGCTGGGATTCGAACCCACGACCTCTGACTCCGACTCTGGCTGTTTCACCCGCCACGCAGGTCGAGGACCCCTGTAGAGCTCGTATGTGATAAACTTTACACGTGGGATTGCAGCCAAATGTGGCTGATCCCCAACCTTCTTGGATTCCTGAACCCAAGTCTCCCTCCTCTTTTCCCCTTTCCGAAGTGAAGGGAGAGTTTGATTTAAATAAGAAAGCTTTGGCTGTATCCTGATGTTAACAAAAACCTTTGTGAACTTTGAATTTCTGCTAACAAAGCTGCCAGAAGCACTAAGCTTGAACTTTGTATAAACCCTTCCCTTCCCACAAACAACAAAACAGACACCGTGCAGGGAAGCACACCAGAAACCCCTCACAAGAATATATAGACACACCCATAGGCAGTTCAGACACAAGCAGGGAAAGATAGAAAAAAGAGTCACGTACGTAATACACATATGTTAACGTAATCACAGATACGTAAAATAGCATTGATCAGGTACGGTTAAAATGCATGTCAAAATATTTTTTAATTAGGAAAAATCGTGAGATTCTTGAGAACTTCACGTCCCTTCCAGGGATTCAGCGACCTCAAACAATATGATTTCACATTACAGGGTGTTATGGGTTGTGTCTATCTGTTGCCGAATTGTACTTTCCAAGCGCTTAGTATAGTGCTCTGCACCCAATAAGCGCTCAATAAATATGATCGAATGAATGACTGAATTCAAGAACGGAACTTTAGTGTGATATACAAAGACTTTTTGCTCTTTGTGTATCTGCAGATCCGAGGTGAGGTTTAAATATGGGTATTCAGATAAATGATTAGGAACTGATACGGTCATCTCTTACAGACCCTCAGTAAAAAGCTGTTCATTTTCAAGAATGTTAAAGAGCATGTTCATTTAAGTTTCTGTGCAAAGATGGCAGTTACACGATAACAAATGTTCAGATGAACATTGTTCAACTGTCACGTTCTTCAGATTCTCACATCTCGCGGATCCGCTCGGTACAAGGTAATGGCTGCGATCCAGGTGGCTCTTCGTGAAAGAAGAGGTCAATCACTGGTAGTCATCCCAGACATTTTCAAATCATCCGCAGAAGCCAGATGCAGCCCGGTTAATTTAATACTGAGAAACGGGGGGAGAAACAACAGAGAAGCCAAATTCATTTTTGCAATTCAATCATTAAACAAGCTTTCTTCGGCCTGAGAACTAGTGCCGGAGCCTGGATACTTACGAGACAGGCACGTGGAGGAGACGGAGCTGCACAGCAGAGAAAGAAGGGGGAGAGGAAGCTCACTATTCCCACAACTCTTGGATTTTAAAAGCTTTGCTTGACTCATCGATTGGCTGATCTCCTTCCGGGTTCCTATTGGTTAGACGTGTGTCTCTCCCGGAAGGTTCCCATTTTCAGAGGGATAAGGTAGTCAGTCCTTCTAGAGTGTAAATCCTGGGATAAAGACAGGTAGCAGGGCTTAGTGGAAAGAAGACGAGCCTGGGAGTCAGAAGACCTGGGTTCTAATCCCGTCTATTCCACGCGTGCCGTGTGATCCGTGGGCGTGTCAAACAGATTCCACAAACATACGAACAAATCCAGGGTCTCTGTGGACACAAGCAAGTGATCTGAACTCGGAACTCAGCCGACTGCTAGCTACCACATAGATGGCTTAGTTTAGATTTGTGACCAGTGTAAGCTCCTTGTGGGCAGGGTCTCTTTATTGTTGGATTATACTCTCTCCAGCTCTTAGGCTCAATAAATATGATTGACTGATTGACTGACTGACTGCTGCATTGTTTGAGTGGTGATTTGCAAATCACTGAAGTGAAAAAAGTACCCTGGGTCATATAGATAACGCATTGAATAAAGTCAATTTTGACGGCATTAGCAGATTAAGGCCAGGGCTGATTATCATTTTACTTTACTACCTCTTCATCTGTCTCTCAGTCCCCATTAAACCTCCAGGAGTTTAGCAGCTCTGTAGCTTGAGAGCTTCTGCAGCTAAAGTGAAAAACTACATGCCAGACGAGAGATTTTGAACTGCTCCAGGATTCTGTACTGCAACTTTTTAGTGATATATTAGCTGATACGGTAACATTGGGTTAACAGATATAATTCTGTTGGATTGTACTCTCCTAGGTGCTGAGAACAGTGCTATGCACATAGTAAGCGCTCAGTAAATACCATTGGTTGATTGATAATCTGAATGATTTGGAAATGAGGGGAAAGAATAGTTTCAGATCAGTCTGTGTCTCGGTTCTGGGTGGTTATTTGAAGCGGATAAAAACCTACCTAATCTTAGGTTGCTTCACTCTTCTGGACATTGAATGGGCTAATGTTACTCTAATGAATTGTTAAGATAACGTTATATTGCCTTAATTTTAGAGCTTACATTGCAGTTGTGTTATAATGAGGGTTTTAAGGGACAGTTGCTTTGTGCTCTAGTGCAAATCCTATACTCAGGATGGTAATAAATGTTGGTAGTTGGTAAGACATTCCTGCCCACTGCAAGCCCACAGTCCGGGCCGGGGGTGGGCGGGTCTCAGTCTACAAAATTCCAACAGGATTCATTCCTTCTTCACCTCCACTCATATATATGAACATACATTCAGAGGCAGGGAGACCCCAAGGGAAGGGATTGAAGGGTGCAGAAGCAGAGATATATTCAGGAGAAAAACATGGAGATAGAGAAAAGGAAAAGAGACTGAGAACGATAAGCAGTATTGAAGCCATAAATTGTAAGCTCCCTGCGGGCAGGAAGCATTTCATGTTTTTGTGGGGTACTTTCCCAAGTGAGTAGTACAGTGGATTGCAACTAGCAGGAGCTCAATAGATACCATTAATATTTTGTCTTTTAATTTGCACAAAGAATGGTTACTTCTACTGGTATTTTCTGAAGGGGAGAGGTGAAGGTGTTCCAAATTCCATCATGGTGAGTTAGCAGAAGAAAATTTGTTCTCCTTGAGCTGTAATGGATAAACAACTCTTTTGGTCATGAGTGATATAAACTTCCTTTATTTTTCATCTCCCCCACTGCTGCACCCCAGTTTTTATGATGGTGAAATTCTGGGAAATTATTTCTCATGTGCAAACTTAAGAAAATGACTGGGTGGACACTGACACTTTTATATATATTTTGAGGCCTGAGGTAGAAGAATTGTATTAAAAGGGACATTTTCACCGACATGTTTTCACCAGGCTCACAGACTCAACCAGTTGATACAGAGGCTCCTGCTGCTCATAAGAAAATTTTGGCTGAAACTGTGCTAGGAAAATTTCAGGCCAAATGGAAAATTTTCCAGATTATGTGAACAAATGTTAAAGTAGGAAGGGAAGTTATAATAATGAAAATGGAATTTTTTCAATAGTCATAGTACTCCAAACCAATTCTATTTATTTATATTGATGCCTGTTTACTTTTTCTGCTGTCTGTCTCCCCCCTTCTAGACTGTGAGCCTGTTATGGGCAGGGATTGTTTCTCTTTGGTGCTGAATTGTACTTTCCAAGCATTTAGTATGGTGCTGTGCATACGGTAAGCAGTCAATAAATGTGATTTAATGAATGAAAGAATGATGTAATTTATAGTAATGATGATGATAATGATGATAATAATTGTGGTGTTGTCGAGTGCTTACTCTATGCCAAACACTGTACTGATTGCTGGGGTAGATCAGAGATAATCGGGTCAGACACTGTCCTTGCCCGACAAGGGGCTCCCAGTCTAAAATAGGAGGGAGAACAGGTTTGTTGGGCAGGGATTGTCTCTATCTGTTGCTGAATTGCACTTTCCAAGTGCTTAGTACAGTGTTCTGCACACAGTAAGTGCTCAATAAATACAGTTGAATGAATGAATGAAAGAATCTCCATTTTCCCAATGAGGAAACTGAGGCACAGAGAAGTTTAGTGAGCTGCCGATATCACCCAGTGGACAACTGACGGGGTTGAGATTAGAACCCAGGTCCTCTGACTCCCAATCCCAGGTCCTTTCCTGTAGGCCCCGTACTGCTTCTGTACCTCTTAATTACACGACATATATTGTCACATGAATTCGTCTTTTTTTAGTCTGCACAGAAATGTATCGAAGAACTGATACACATTTTAAGGCACTGTTCCTTTATAATTTCTTTTGAACAGAAATATTAAGGATGATATTTGTTTTATTACCAGAGTGCCAGCTAATGAAAACAGAACGCCCAAAGCCAAACACATTTATTATCCGATGTCTCCAGTGGACCACTGTCATAGAAAGAACATTTCATGTGGATACTCCAGAGGAAAGGTGAGGAGCTAACTCGTGAAAAAGGTATATCATTCCAAGAGTAATGTAATTGTACAGTCAATATCATCGTTTGCTTGGAATTATTTAACAACTTTCAGAAACACAGGTGCAAATTAGGTGCCACAGAGTTACTCTTTTATTTATAAAAATGACAATATTTTGTTTTGCCGAATCTCTTCACGTTACAGAACTGAAATCAATTTAATTGAATCGTTCCCTCAGTGGAATCATTTTGAATATTCTTTTCTGTCGAGTGTCTAAAAATGCTACCTCAAGTTTCCGTAACATCTGTAGGATGTCAGCTTTGTAAAAGATTTCAAATGCATTCATGTGTCTCTTTTCTGTGCGGTCCGTAGTGTAGTGGAATTTATTAAGGACTTGGAGTGTGCTCTATGCTGAGGTGGTTATGAGGTAATTAACTCCAAGTTCCCCCAAGCGGGTCTTAGAAGATTTAGAGCAGTCTCAGTGTTCTCTTTCTTCTGATTGAAGACCAGTTCTTTTGTGCATTCTTTTTATCATAAGATCATAAAATTATTTAGCTGGCAGGTATCTAAAGATATCTGCTTTGCCCTTCTGCTCCAGTCAGGTGAAATAGAAGACTAACCAGAACAGTGGGTGGTCTGGCCCTTCATTAAAGATTTCTAATGGTGGACTGCCATCATGCCCTTCCCTCCCATCCCATTCATTTAATATGGGAGTACTCTCCCCAGGACTCTCCCAAGCACTTAGAATAGTGCTCTGCACACAGTAAGCGCTCAGCAAATACGATGGATTGGCTGATTCTCCCTTTAAAAACCCACCATACAGTTATTGACGCTCCCCCGCCTCCCTCGGCTTTCTCTCTTTTAGTCATAAACGGTTGGTGCCTGGGGCTCTTTTAGTGTAGCTTTTAAGACCTCTGAGGCCAAGGGATTGATGTCATAAAGTGAGAGGAAACTTTTCTGGGCAGGAAGGGGAGATAAGTCCCCTTTTCAAGGGTTGATTTTCTCTATTTCAATGCACTAAAATCTGCAAGGGAAGGGGAATGGAGACAGAGTTTTAAGGGTCACCTTCTACAGCTGGACACAAGCGGTAGGAAACCCATACCCTGGCCAAAGGGAGAAGGGGAATAGGAGGACGTTTGGCTGGCGGGAGCAGAAACAAGGGAGTTGCTCGAAAGGTCAAAAAATGGAGACTCTCAAGAGCCTGTTTGAAGCGGGAAGAAAGGAAATTTCTATTTAAAGACATTTTAACCAGCAAGCGGTGATGGGTCCAGTGGGAAGGATGTACGGAAGAGGAATGTTAAGGAGCCTTCTACAGTCTCGGTCGATTAAACTTGAGGTGGAGAAAGAAGATGTGATATGTACAGCTGGTAAACTGAGAATTAGAGTGAATATGAAGATCAGGGGTAATTCAAAGAAGCAGTGTGGCCTAGTGGAAAGAATACGGATCTGGGAGTCAGAGAACCTGGGTTCTGCTTCCGACTCTGCTACTTATCTGCTGTGTGACTCAGGGCAAGTCACTTGGCTTCTCTGCACCTCAGTTTCCTCTGTAAAACAGGGATTAAGACTGCGAGCCCCATGTCGGGCAGGGACTGTGTCCAACCTCACTAGCTTGTAACTATTTCAGTGCTTAGAAGAGAGCTGGCACATACTAAGTGCTTAACAAACACCATTAGAAAAAAACAAAAAACCAAGTGTCTTATTAGAGCAAGAACCTCAAGGGAGCAGAAACACAAGAACCCCTTTTATTAGCGTCAAGAGGATAAAGATTATGGACGGTTTAGACCGAGGATTTGCAGGGATCTAGAATTGGAGGCGTGAACACTTAGTATTATTATTTTTATTAACATGGGAATTGCAGGTGAAATTCACTCTGGAGGTTAACTTTTCATGGGAGTGCTGGAATGAAGAAATGTTTAGACGCTGGTATGGATATGAAACATCTAGATGTAAGCTCCTTAAGAACCGAATGAATCTGCTAATTTTGTTGTATTGTACTCTCCTAAGCACCTAGTACAGCACTCTGCTATAGTAAGAGCTCAGTAGAGATCTTTGAAGTAGAAAAGGTGGGCCATGGTGTACTGGGGGAAAAAAAACTCCAGAAAAATAAGAGAACATTGTTTTTTAAGAGTATTTTTATGCAATTGCATTTGGACTGTTTTTAATGGAAAATTTTAGCATTATCAGAGAAAGAAAAATTTCACTAGACACCATTTCTTTTAGTATTTTCCACCCCTCAGTCATCTTTGTCCCCCTTTTCTGGGCTCTGTCCAGTTTCTCCACAGTCTTTCTAAAGTTCGTGACCCAAACTGGACGAAGGATTCTGATAAAAGCCAGAGCTGTGCAGTGTACAGCAAAAGGATTACTTCCTGTCTCTTGCATGTCGTACTTCTTAAGCAACATGGCCTAGTGGAAAGAACACAGGCCAGGGAGTCAGGGGACCTGGGTTCGAATCCAGGCTCTGCCACATGTCTGCTGCGTGACCTTGGGCAAGTCACGTAACTTTTCTATGCCTCAGTTACCTTGTTTGTAAAATGGGAATTAAAACTGTGAGCCGCACGTGGGACATAGATTCTGTCTTGATTAGCATATATCTACCCCAGCACTTAGTACGGTGCCCGACACATAGTAAGCGCTTAACACATACCGTTAAAAAAAATGTCTCATGCTAGCGTTGTTCTTTCTCCAGCGCTTTGTTCCGTTTTTTTCTCTCAATAAGCACTCAACTAATATTATTACTATATCCTCTTCTTTTGATTTCTCATGTTTGCTTTTGCCCTGTGCTCTAGTGGAAAGAACCTGGGCCTGGGAGTCAGAAGACCTGGGTTCTAATTGCGGTTCTGCCAATTGCTTGCTGTGTGTCTTTGGGCAAGTCACTTAACTTCTTTGGGCCTCAGTTTCTTCAGCTGTAAAATGGGGATTCAGTCCTACTCCCTCCTACTTAGACTGTGAGCCCCAGGTGGAAAAGGAATTGCGTTCTACCTGATGAACTTGTATCTACCCCAGTGCTTAGAACAGTGCTTGACACGTAGTAAGCACAAACAAGTACGAGCGGAAAGAATTGCCCCCCCCCCCCGTCATTTTCCTGTGCTTTCAGTTAGCTCGTCGTGGTCAGGGAATGAGTCTGCTTATTGTTATATTATACTCTCCCAAGGGCTTAGCACAATGCTCTGCACACAGTAAATGCTCAATAAATATGATTCAGTGAATTAATTTATAAAAGGTATCACTACTTATTCGCAGGGAAGAATGGACAGAAGCTATCCAGGGCGTAGCAGACAGACTTCAGAGACAAGAAGAAGAGAGAATGAACTGTAGTCCAACGTCCCAGATTGACAACATAGGGGAGGAGGAGATGGATGCTTCCACAACCCATCATAAAAGAAAGGTAGGCGAAGCCAATGACGACTTTAATTAGACTATTTAACACATAACCAATCTGTCTAGAAGGAATACGCTAAGAAGATCTATTTGGAAAAAAAGGTGCCAGCCAGTTACCATCTGATAAGCAAAACATTTGGGTCGATTGGATTCAGGTGAGGCGAACTCACTGATGCGTAGCAGAACGGGTAATATGGGTCTATCCCTTTATCCTGTAGCCCTTTTAGTACTGAACAATATTGTCACTCATGGTTGGGAAGTTGTGATTAATGTGCTAAGAATGGAAAGCAGTAATGACGTCTTAGATATTTCTTTATACATCTGCAAATCCTCCCCCCGCAACCCTTCCGTTGGCTTTAGCGATATTTTAGAAACTTGGAAATAAAACATCTTTCCCCAGTGACTTGGTCCTTTTCCATCTGGCATTGTGTCTTCTCCTGCAAGCAGAAGCAGACCCGGCTCTGGTTCATTTCCTGGTTGGTGCCCCAGCATTACTGATGTCAGCTGGAAAGTGAGCAATCTTCAAAATAGATAATGCAGATGCCTCAGATTCGATGCGGAAGACATACGTCTCGAGTCTGTCTCGGTCCACCCAAGCAGGGGCTGTTAGTTTCGTGGGGGCAAAGGAGGATTTTTGGGGGATGTGAGATTTTAGAGAACGAAAAGGTCGTCACCTACAAGCAGATTGAAGTTAGCTGTCGAAATGTGGTGCGTTGGTTTGATTGGAAATGCATTTTTGAGTAGTTAAGTTCAACCCAGCACCGCTTCGGAGAAGTAGATTTTGTTCCCGGTTGTGTCGTAGAACTGCAAGCGAGGTTGGGGAAGCTTCCATTCCTGGGACAGAAGTCGGACTCTCCCTCACAAGTCCCCCAAATTCAGATATCCGAAAGAGACTGACTTCCCTTATTTCAGATGCCGAATGATTGACCTCGGTTTTGCGAATTCATCTTTAGTGGTAGGATTTGGAGAGAGGAAAAAGTTCCATCCTTTGAAAGCAGTCACACCGTGTCCCATTAAATCTTCAATGTGATTTAAGGCCGAGGCAGTGAGTTCTCTACACTTCTTAAAAAAACCCCATTTTTTAATGAAAAGTGAGAGGCGATGCAGAGTATTGCATTCCAATAAAAGTTGCTTTGTTGCATAGTGTGCTTGATGCAGTCCATTAGTGGCACTGAGTGAGCGCTTACTATGTGCAGAGCACTGAACTGAGCACTTGGGATAATAATAATTATTGTGGTATTTGTTAAGGGCTTACTGTGTGCCAGGCACTGTACTTAACGCTGGGGTAGATACAAGCAAATGGGGTCGGACTCAGTCCCTTTCCCTCGAGGGGCTCTCATTCGTAATTCCCATTTTACCGATGAAGTAACTGGGGTACAGAGAAGTGAAGTGACATGTCCATGGTCACCCAGCGGACAAATGGCAGAGTCGGGCTTAGAACCCAGTTCCTTCTGGCTCCCGGGCCCGTACTCTATCCACTAGGCCACGCCGCTTCTCAGTACAGCAGAATTAGCAGACACACCCCCTGCCCATAATAAGCTTACAGTCTAGAAAATCTCCCTCAGAAACCATCCAAAGTTCACAGTCAGTGAAGGCTCCTACATTGTATCAACCAGTAGAAACTCTCCCCACTATACCATGAGCAAAATTATCGTCACCGTCATCAACAGATAATTATTTTCCGCTGCGTGGGTGGCACTGCCGTAGCCTCTCCAGGGATTTTCAGAATGTGGAAAAGATGCAAACGCATACAAGGAAAACGTCCTCGTGCTATCGGGTGACACCATCTCACCTTTCGCTGATATGCTATAAATAGGTAGACCCCGTTACCTGTTAGCGTAAAGAGACATCCTAGCAATTTAAGATTAATTGAGTCTATCAGTGATTCTCCGAGGACATCCTTCTGGGACAAGCTGGGTTTACAAGACAACTTTTTGCTAGTCACTCCCTTTTTTCCTGAAAAATTAACAGAAACCCATAACCTTTCAGTGACTTTTACAAGGTGCACGTTGCTGGTCTGTCTCAGCCTCGACGTGGATGTGCGTCTCCCTGAATTTGTATCTTGACTCTGCTTCGCTTTTCTCTGTCTCTCTCAAACCAGCTGGAGATCCTTTTCTCCAAGCTTTCGACTGGGCTCTGCTTAGAGGAGGCACTCAATCAATATTGTCGGTTGACTGAAGTGTGTCTAACAACTCTCTTGTACTCTCTCAGGTGCTTAGTACAGTGCCCTGCACACCATAAGCGCTTAATAAATAGGACTGATTGATTTAGTGACCATATGCTTATGGTCATGTCCGTCAATCGATCGTATTTATTGAGCGTTTACCGTGTGCAGAAAACTGTACTAAGTGCTGGGGAGAGTACAATATAACAATATAACAGGCATATTCACTGCCCACAGTGAGCTTACAGTCTAGAGGGAGAGACAGACATAAATATAAATAGATAAAATTACAGATATGTGCAGAAGTGCAGTTGGACTGTTCATCAAATAGGTGGATTATTATTTGGTTAGAAAACTCCTTCTCTCCCACGTTTCTTAACTCATGCACTTGGCTTTTCTACCTTTACAATTTGCTCTGTATTCATTCATTCGCATTTATTGAGCACATACTAAGAGCTTGGGAGAATACAATGCAACAGTATTATGACCCTAATGTGAAAATTGTCAGGGCTATTGTCTGGAATTCGTTTTTAGAAAACAGTAAGGTTAGGGGAGAATTTTGCAATTGCATGTTTATGTCATTTCAGAGGAACTCATTCAGATTATCGTGTATCCTAAATTGTTTCACCTGCCATCGTTTTTCAGACAATGAATGATTTTGACTATTTGAAACTACTGGGTAAAGGCACTTTTGGGAAAGTTATTTTGGTTCGAGAAAAAGCAAGTGGGAAATATTATGCTATGAAGATTTTGAAGAAAGAAGTTATTATTGCAAAGGTAGGTTTAAAGTTTTTTTGACTGTTTTATTTCTGAACATTCCTTAAAGTGGAAAATTCAATATATCCTACATTATAAATGTCTGCATTTTGGTGGTTGTTGAACTTGGTGCTCTCCAGTGAAACTCATTAGTGAATTCCATTTTTGCTCTTAGTCATGGCATCCAAGCAAAAAATGAGAGTTATTAGGGAAGAGGGCAAAGAAACATAATTAATAATGAAATGTTTATGGGTTTTTCCAGAGTAATTTGTATGTGCACTGTAACGACACCATTAAAAGCAAAGTAAAAATGCTTTTCGCAGGCGTCCTGGCTGATATCATTTTCAATTTGACGAGAATGCCTAAATCTGCACCTAGAGACTCACTTCCTTCTTCGCCGAACCAGGATTCTTGCCACTGTGCTAGGGTGTTTCACCCTTGTATCCACCCCAAGCCTTAGTACAGTGCCTGGCACGTAGTAAGCGCTTAACAAATACCATTATTATTATTATTATGTGTCCCAGCGTACAGTGCATTCACTTTCCATCTTCCTAAATGAATGCAGAAAAAAATACTATATAACCACTGAGTTTTATCATCGTTATTTTTAACTTTATTTTGACAAGTTCCTTTTAAATGTAATTAAAAAGTATTGGCATCTGTGTTTACTTTGAAGTTTAAGCATACCTTATCCTCGGAGCACAGACTAATTAGTATGTGAAGTACGGTAATGTTAAATTGCACTGGTGAGATGTATATCTGAACAAATGTGGAAGCAAATGGAAAGTTGGATTTTAGCGTATGAGGAATTTGATGTGAAGACTGCTTTTCCTTTGATTCCCAACAGAGAAATGTGGGTGATATTATTACTATTGCTGGAACCATTTAAACATTTATTAAGTCATCCCAGGGGGTGATGGAGCTTACCAAAATCAGTAAATAAGGTCTCCTCACATGGAACTTTCCAGGACCGTGAACTATTGAATGGTTTGTTTTTTTTAAAAGAAACCAAACATATTGCTTGACCATTGCATGTGGCTGGTAATCTCCATTTTAGAAAAGAAAAGTGAGAGGACAAATTTCAGATACCAGTGTCCTGGCCTGAGTTGTTCCAAAGATTATGGTTTGCTGTGATAATAATCACAATAATACTGATGGCATTTGTCAAGCACTTACTATGTGCCAAGCTCCGTTCTAAGCGCTGGGGTAGATAGAAAGTAATCAGGTTGTCCCACGTGGGGCTCACAGTCTTAATCCCCATTTTAGAGATGAGGGAACTGAGGCACAGAGAAATTAAGTGACTTGCCCAAGGTCACACAGCAGACAAGTGGCGGAGCCGGGATTAGAATCCATGACCTCCGACTCCCAAGCCCGGGTTCTTTCCACTAAGCCAACGGTATGTACCATCATTCTCATCATCATTATCACCAACAGCATTTATTGAGTGCCTGCTGTGGGAAGAGGTTCGTATTAAGTTCTTGGAGAATGTTTTCAGGAGAAGATATGGTCCCTGCCGGTAGGTGCTCATTAAATACGATCGGAAAGAGCCCGGGCCTGGGAGTCAGAAGGACCTGCGTTCTAATCCCTCTCTGCCACTTGCCTGCTGTGTGACCTTGGGCAAGTCACTTCACTTCTCTGTGCCTCAGTTACCTCATCTGTAAAATGGCGATTAAAACTTTGAGTGCTAGGTGGGACAGGGACCGTGTCCGACCTGATCCGGTTATATCTACTCCAGCGCTTAGACCAGTGCTTGACACAGAGTAAGCACTTAGATTCCATCATTATTATTATTGATCGATTGCCCTCAGAGAGCTTACAGTTGTTAACCCTGAATTTCTGTGTTACGTCAAGCCAAAATGCAGCCCAACAGACAGATTTTATTCGCAGGAAAACAAGCACACAGGTGCTGGGGAATAACACCAAAATCCTCCCTCCTGTATTTGTTGACTTTAAAAAGCATTTGACATGAACGGTAGCAGTGGGTTCTGGCAATACTAAGTAAATTTGGCTTCTTTGAATCCATCAACTCTTGAGGTTACTCTGGGTGGTGGGATCAGTCATATCCGACTGCCTTCTTTGACCCATTGCCCAGCATCAATGAGGAAAGCTGTGTTGTGAAGCTGATCCAGGCCTCTTCAACTTATACTGGGTAGCTACACTGCAGGATGCTACAAGGGATGTGGATGTTGGCATTGGAAGAAGTTTACAGTCCTATAGAAATCTTTTCCAACTCAACCTGTGAGCACTGTGGAAGTTAGAAAATCCTCCAGCCTTGTCGACTGAATAACCTCTCCCTTCAGATTCACCGGATCCCAGCTCTTCCCAAGTTCAGAACCCTTGTGAAATCCCTCTTCTAGGTAGCTTTCCCCAATTCATTTGTCTTCCTCTCAAGTCACATCGACTTTCACACTCACTTCTCATTGCTCTTTTGCCCTTATCATTTTATTCATTCAATAGTATTTATTGAGCGCTTACTACGAGCAGTGCACTGTACTAAGCGCTTGGAATGTGCAAATCGGTAACAGATAGAGACGGTCCCTGCCCTTTGACGGGCTCACAGTCTAATCGGGGGAGACGGACAGACGAGAACAATAGCAATAAATAGAATCGAGGGGATGAACATCTCATTAAAACAATAGCAAATAAATAGAATCGAGGCGATGTACATTTCATTAACAAAATAAATAGGGTAATGAAAATATATACAGTTGAGCGGACGAGTACAGTGGTGAGGGGATTGGAAGGGACGGGGGAGGAGCAGAGGGAAATGGGGGAAAAAGAGGGTTTAGCTGCGGAGAGATGAAGGAGGGGGGTAGAGGGAAAAGGGGAGCTCAGTCTGGGAAGGCCTCTTGGAGGAGGTGAGCTTTAAGTAGGGTTTTGAAGAGGGGAAGAGATCATATATCGTTTTACATAATGTATTTTACATAATGCACTTCTCCCTCCTGTTTATTCATTCTTTTTTATCTGCTTAGCATCATTGGCAGATTTGAAGTTCCTTGAGGACAGGGATCATATCTAGATGTCTGTGAATTCCACTGTGCTTTCTCAAGAGCCTAGTACAGTGTTTTGAACCCAGTAGGTGTCAATGAATACTATCGCTTGATTGAATTAGACATCTATTAAAGATCTGCCTTCTTTTTTTCCAGGATGAAGTGGCACACACTCTCACAGAAAGCAGAGTATTAAAGAACACTAGACATCCCTTTTTAACGGTAAGCGTCCAGGGATCAGACTGCCGTTTCGTCACGTTTTGTAATGTTCAACCTAAAGGCAGTTCTGTCGTGAGAAGATAACCTGTGAACAGTGGAATACAAATTGATTTCACTTACTTTCTCCCCTTTGTAGGTAAAGCTAGAGAGCATCTCAAATTTCTGTGAAGGTTTTTCAAAATGTAAGTCAGTGTTAGTGTTTTATTAGGAAAGTTGTAAGCTCTTACGGTGAAAGTGCTTAATCCAGTGCTCAGCATACAGTAAGCGCTCAATAAATACCACTGATTCATTTAGAATTCAGCTCTTTTCGTATGAATGTTTCAGAGCTCTGCATTTCATCTCCCTTTTGAAAAGTAAGATGGAACGTAACACCCAAGAAGAAACCACCAGTGTTTTTGTTGGAGGACAAATGAGGAAGAGATTGAAAGATAAAAAGAAAATAAAGTCCATGCTCTTGGCCTATTTACCACTGATAAATACCACCAACAGATTGTTAAACTAGGTCAGTGTTGAAGGGTCAGAATATTCCACGATCGAGTCACACTGAATGAACACACAAAATTCGTAAGCAGGAAAACGAGAATCAGAATTCTGACCTCAGTAACAGGAGTTTAAGCAGTGATTTATGGCATTTTTACCCATTTGTTGCTTTACCCGTCGCTTAAGACTAAACCAATTTATTTCTCATTGCTACCTGTAGGCTCCTCTTTGTTGAAGGAATGTCTTATCCATAAATGGAGTTCAGTGTGGTTTTTTGGCTTTTCATATAAACCTAGGCGAAAGGTAGTAATTAAGATTTCCATAAAGCAACTGCCAGAACTCCTCAGATTATCCAAAAATCAAAGTTTTCCAAAGCGTTTTTCTTTCCTAAACGTCCTGAGCTCTTATGCTTTATTGTACCCCTTCTGTTTTCTGTAATGTGGCAAAATACCTCTAAAACGCCAATCTCATAAAGTGTTCTCTATGGTATTCGTTCAACACTTACTACTTGTCAAATGCTATTCTAAGCACTAGGGTAGATACAAGTGAATTAGGTTGGACACAGTCCCTGTCCTGCATGGGGCTCACAATCTCAGTTGAAGGGAAAACAGGACTACTGAGCAACAGGGAAGTGAAGTGACTTGCCCAAGGTAGAGCTGGGATTAGAACCCAGATCCTCTGACCCACAGGCCCGGGCTCTTCCATTAGACCACGCTGCTACTTTTGATTATGATTGATTCAAACCACCTATTCGTGAAATATAGCCCTTACTGAAAAAAAAAAGTGATGTCGAAGGCATATTCAAAATCGAGCTAACAAATTTAATCATTTCTCGAGGGGACTTTACTCCGTGTGAGAACCAAAGGATTTTCAGAAGGTAAACTCTGTGAATACCTGAGGGCCTGAAAATGCCGAGCATAAATATAGAGGTCCTCTACAGTTTCAAATTTATGGCCCAGTAGATTCACAAGTGACTATGCAATTATAAAGTTTATTTTTAATTTCACTCTGTCTTAACTCTAGAAAGCAAAAACCGTTTTCTCTCTAGAAGTGTCTATTGTCGAACTGAACAGGGTGAGTAGAAATGTGTTCTCTGCCTTCAACTGCTCCCTTCAGATGGAACGTTGAGAAACAGTTATTGTGCATTCTATCAGTTATTTCTTTATTTTAAAGTGTTTCGCCGTTGTTGCCCCCACAATTACAGGAACTTGGCTACAAAAGGAGAATAACTCATTTTTTTTCTTTTTCTTTCCAAGTCTTTGAAATATTCCTTCCAGACAAAAGATCGTTTGTGTTTTGTGATGGAATACGTTAATGGGGGAGAGGTGAGTCAAAGAAACAGCTGCGAGGCGTGCACTAAAATGACAGAAATGGCATTATTATGTTGCTAATGCTTCGTGAATGGGCTCTTGGGCTTTTCCACTTTCTTTAAAAAATTTGTACAAACTCTCTGGTCTCTCTTCCTGTTAATTGGCGACCGCCTTTTTCTAAAATTGAGAAACTTCCTCTGAAAAGTTTGGAATCATGGTGACCATTGTTGGCAGGGGAAAAATGTGCTCCTCTTCTTTTCGTGGACTTCCTTAGATTAACCCACTATATTTAGCACTACATAAAACAATAAGAACTACAGAAAGGTCAGGTTACGGGGAAGGAAAGAAAAGGTAAAACCATCAGAACCGAAGTCAGGGCAGTGGTGACTTCCGTTCAAAGTTGGAGACAATTTATATTTTAATTGTTAAATTGGGGCAAGAGAATTATGATTCTGGGAAGGAGGGGCACCATCCCTTGCTTTCTTATCTTTTTTTAATGGTGTTTGGTAAGTGCTTACTATATGTCAAAAACTGTTCTAAACACTGAGGTAGGTTCAAGTTAAACAGGTTGGACATAGTCCCAGTCCCACACGGGGCTCACAGTCTAAGTAGGAGGGAGTAGGATTCAATGCTCATTTTACAGAGGATGTAACTGAGGCACAGAGAAGTTAAGTGACTTATCCAAGTTCACACAGCTCACGAGTGGGAGAGCTGGAGTTAGAACTCAGCTCCTTCTCAATCCCAGGCCCGGTCTCTACCCACTGTTCCTAAGGTTGAAAATCTTCCCCTCTATCCGAGGGCCAGTATAAAGCTGAGTGATTCTCACTTCATGCCACATACATTACAGTGAGAGAAATCATGGGAACATGTACAATTTGCTAATAACTTTGCCAGAACAGCCCTTTGCTACAAATAGAGAAGATAATATTTGATAGTCTCCTGCCCTTCTCCACTCCTCCACCCTCAGCTTCTCTACAAAATGGAAAAGGCACACAACAGGTCTTCACGAAAGCAGGAGTAAGCAGGAAAATGTTAGTGGGCAAAGTGATGAGCAAAGTCCTTTAAACATGATGGCAGTTACATTTTAGGTTTTTTTTTTACAGAATCTGAAGAAGAGATAGTTCACAGTCTTAGAAGTTAAATGCTTTTAATTTAATCATTTCATAGGTTTGATTTATTCATTCCTCTTCTCGTGGGTTTTTTTTCTGTCCTATTTTTGATCGTGGTTAAAGTTGGAGACAATCTAAAGCAGTGGTTTTTCAAAGATACCTCAGAATGTGTCTGTTGTTGTATTGTACTCTCCCAAGCGCTCAGCACAGTGCTTTGCACACAGTAAGCGCTCAGTAAATACGATCAAATTGAATAGTGAAAACTTCAAAGCACACTGAAATGTAATACTTGAACCTAATAAGACTAAATTGTGCTTTTGTTTCAGTAGTGGATAAATCGTAGACCTCAGATTAGATTAATTAAATCTCTTTTTTTCTACATAGTTTTGTTTTAAAAGGCACATACATTTTTAGGAATTAGCCTGTGAAGGAAACTAAATGATATACTTAACTTTTTGGAGAACATGTTAATGAGTGTGTTTGTTCATTCATATTTCTGAGCTGTCAATGAACTTTGAGTTTTAAGAATAATTAATTGGTTGTTATTAAAGCATTTTAAAACCTAAAGTCAGGTTCCCAGTTTCCCAGATGGTTTCTCAGCTTTGAAACTCCTACAGAATTTCTCGTGGTTGGCATTTCTCTTATAATATCGCTTTTATTTTGTGAAGGTACAGAAGACAAGATGTATGGCATCAAAGAAATTCAGTGTATAAAAACATTTTGTATACGTAATTCAACTGTTATAGTTATAATACTAGTAATTATGGTGTTCGTTAAGCGCTTAGAACAGTGCTTGGCACATAGTAAGTGCTGGGGTAGATACGGGGTAATCGGGTTGTCCCACATGGGGCTCACACTTTTAATTCCCATTTTACAGACAAGGTAACTGAGGCACAGAGAAGTTAAGTGTCTTGACCGTGGTCACTTAACTTGCCCAAGGTCACATAGCAGACAAGTAGCGGAGGTGGGATTAGAACCCACATCCTCTGACTCCCAGGCCCGGGCTCTTTCCACCAGGCCATGCTGCTCCTGCCCACGCTAGTATGGCAATTATAACATCGCCACACTTCCTTTCTAAAACGTCTACTCTTAGTGGGCTGTAACCTACATAACCGTAGAGCAAGCGTCTTGGGGAGAAGAAGCAACATGATAATTTATGACGGAATGACAGGGAAAATTTTGCAAATGTATATCTCCCTATTTCCTAATTTAATGTTACTTTCATATTATTGTTATTGCCATTTGTTTGGTGCTTACAGAGCGCATGGTGCTAAACTAAAGGCTTGGAAAATCATTCCAGGCTTGAATCATTCCTCCCCAATCCTGGATACCAGAGTGTTCACAGTCTGCAGGGGTGGGCAAAGGGAACGAAGACATGGAAAGAAGTAACTGGGAACACGTAGCAAAAACATTGATTCACTAGCAGATGACCAAGAAAAGCAGTAGCACAATACAATCCTGCTGACAGGGAATAATCCTTGGCTCCCACTTGTCAGCCTAGGTCCAAGTTGTCCCAGTTTTCCTAAGCAAAGCTAGAAAATTGCCTGCCATCCACACATTTGCCCTAAAATCTCCTCTTGTCCTACGGTGGTAGAATTCTTGCTAGTAGCATGTTCCTAAACATCAGTCAGTCAATCAGTTGTATTTACTGAGCGCTTATTGAGTGCAGAGCACTGGACGAAGCGTTTTGGGAGAGTGCAACACAACAATATAATAGACGCATTCCCTGCCCACAATGAGCTTATGGTCTAGAGAGACTGTAAACACCAGACTCCAAGGATAATTTAGGAGAACCAACCATCCTGTTGCCGATTCGGGAGGATGGGAAAGAGAGAATTGGGAGAATTGGCCGAAGATGACTTGCGCTTAAGCAGGATTCCCCCCTTGGGATTTATTTGGAGGGGAAGTAGCGTGTTCTAGTGGAAAAAGCCCGGGCCTGGGACTCAGAAGGACCTGCGTTCTAATCCTGACTCCTCCACTTGTCTGCTGTGTGGCCTTGGGCAAGTCACTTCACTTCTCTGGGCCTCAGTTCCCTCATTTGAAAAATGGGGATTAAGACTGTGAACCCCATGTGGGACAGGGACTGTGTCCAACCTCATTAGTTTGCATCTACCACGGCACTCAGTACAGTGCCTGGCACATTGTAAGCGCGTAGCAAGTACCATTAAAAAAAGAGGGGGATGGGGTCTCTGTTGGCTTTTGCAAGGAATTTGGTGCATTCAAAAATCTCTGCCAGTCAGTCATACCTATAAAAGTATGTCCATAGGATTTTTCAGTTTATATCATCTTCACATTCTGGTTTGTCTTTTATATCTCTGTAACCCAGGATGTTGCTTTATGTTTTCATGTTGACACACACACATGAAATATTATGAAGATGATTAGGGCATACAATGGAAGCCTTATTATAATGAGAGAAAACAAAGGAATCTCAAATTAATAAAGATACATGGTTACAGCTTTTTGTTTCCAATCTTATTATAACAAGGGCACCTGTCCTCCTTGTGTTTTAGTACATCAGTTGACGAACAATCGTACTAGAGGGAAGAAAACCTTCTAGGTTTTTAAATGTTTCGATCACAGTGAGTTTTGGGTACCGTGACCGATCGTTCCATTAGTAATCATATATCTACTAATATGTCGTTTTAATTTAATTGCTTTTTCCCACTCTTCTCCCTCCCTTCACTTCATTCTTTTGTTCCCTCTAGACCGGATGTTCCCTGTAGACAGGGAACGTGTCTTCTAGCTCTGTTATATGGTACTTTTCCAAGTGCTTAGTGCAGTGATCGGCACACAGTCAGCACTCAAGCAATTTGATGGATTGACTGATTTAGATAATCACATTAGCTAGCGGTAAATGTATGGAAGTAATTTCCATAGAAAATGGAAAGTGAGAAGCAGCATGATCTGCTGAAAACAGCATTGACCTGGTTGTCAGAGGACCTGGGTTTTAATCCCGGCTCTGTGTGACATGGGGCAAGTCACTTCACTCCTTGGAGCTTCAGTTTCCTCAACTATAAAATGGGGATTTGATCCCTGTTCTCCCTCCTACTTAGGCTGTGAGCCCCACATGGGACAGAAACGGTGTCCAACCTGATTAACTTGTATCTACCCTAGCACTTATAACTGAGCTTAGCATGTAGTCAGCGCTTAACAGATACCATTGAAAAGTACCATATTATTGTTATCAATAATTCTAATAATAATATTGTATAGATCAAAAATATGAGAGGATTCAAGTGATGACTGGGTGAACAGTCTATTACAAGTTACAGGAAGGAAAATTAAGGATGTTAGAGAGGATGTCAGACAGGATGTCTGTAACCATTAAGATGGATGTCAAGGAACATAACCATCATTTCAAACAGGAGACAGAGTGCCCAGCGATCAGACCTGGGAATGGCTTATTTTGGAAGAACTGTGGTTCTTCCTGTACGGGTATACAAGGAAATGACAAAAGAAATGCTCCTCCTTCCCAAAGGTGTAGCTAACTTAATTAAAAATTATTTCATCTCGTTCTTTTTCTAAGAAAGTCCTCTGTGATCCATTATTTTCCTTCACTCTAACCGTGAAAGAAGGAAACAATATAAATCGCATCTGGGGAGGAGATGAGCAAGTTTCATGCGCAGTTTCAGCGACACATTGTAACATAGCCGCAATTTTTTTTTTTATATTAATGTCTGTTTCTCCCTGGAGACCGGAAGCTTGTTGTGGCTGGCAGTGTGCCAACTGTGTTTATATTGTTCTCTCCCAAGCGCTTAGTACAGTGCTTTATACGCAGTAAGCGCTCAATAAATCTGATTTGAAATAGGTGATTGAATAAACAGGTGATTGAGAAGTAAAACACTCAATGGTGGGTGGCATCTATTTAGAGTACTGTTCTCCAGTTGTTAGAGTTAGCAGATGGACAAGGTGTCTACTAACCTCTCAGGAGGTTATTTTACTTTGCAACTCGGCATTCAATGAGTAGGCTTGGAGCAGAGTGGAGGGAAAATGAGGGTCTCAAAGCTAAATCCATTATTAATAGAATTATGAGAATCGATTTGGATTGTAATGAGGCATCTAAAAGAAGTTATGGAAGATTGCAAAGACATCTGAAAGGGAAAAGGATAAATATGAGGAAATGAATTGTGCAATATTCAATTTTGATTTTGTAACCTGGTTAAATATCAGAGCCTATCTATTTCAATGCATCCGTGACTGCTGAAGTCCTTAAATGGTCTCTCCAGCAGTCCGTAAAAACAAGAGATGTTTGATTTACAACCTCATTATAACCAGTACCCACTTTCCTGTATTTAACTAATCAATCAATCATGGTATTTATCGAACACTTAGTGTGTGCGGAGCACTGTACTGAGCTTTTGGGGCAATACGGTATAACGAAGCATGATAGACATTTTCCCTGCCCACAACGAGAGCACGGATCTGGGAGTCAGAAGGACCCGAGTTCTAATCCCATCTCCACCACTTGTCGACTGTGTAACCTGGGACGAATCATTTAACTTCTCTGTGCCTCATTTACCTCATCTGTAAAATGGAGATTAAGACTGTGAGCCCCATGTGGGACATGGACTCTGTCCAGTCCGATTAGCTTGTATCTGCCCCAGTGCTCAGTACAGTGTCTGCCACGTAGTAAGAGCTTTAACAAATGACATTTAAAATTAAAAAAAAAACCCAAAAAACAAAACCCGCCACGTTAGAGTCACGTGGGTTTTCTGTCTTGGGCTCCAGGGCAGTCAGCACTGAAAAACGATGTCAAAATATAAAGGTTCACACTGCAACCTTCAGGCACCAGGAATGAACAGCAGGCTCTTCAGATTTCCTCTACTTCGTCAGGCAGGGGGATGTTTCCATCAATCAGAAAAACAAACTCTTCTTTATGCCCAGGTTCTAATATGAATCATACTGTTCAAGCTGTGAAGTGGCGATGATTAAATTCACCGTCCCCCCTTTAGTGCCCTCGAGCTGTCATTCTTCACCTATCCTCTTCCTACATCCCCAAGGGGTGTGTTAATCAGCATTATCGCTCAACCTGTCATGTCTTATTGCTTAATTAAATAGTTGTCTTTGGAATACCCGGGATCCTTGCTCAATCAATATTATGATAATGCAACTAATCATTGAAATTAATGAGATATGTAATAAACATAATGGGAAATTCTCTATCCAAATTCACATATCAGTAAAGCACATTTTCACCGTCATCATCTTTACGAAAAGAAAGTCAGTAAAGGCTAGAACTTCCTGTTTAGGTCCAAAGCATCATTTTTCAGACTGTCGCGCTATCGGAGAAGAAAAATTTTACTTGAAGAACGGCCTCCAAATGAACCTTCTCGCATGGATTCCTTGTTGTTTTCGGCATGCCCCTTTGACCAATCTTTTACCATTGAATGAACACTGCAGCTCTGTCTATACCTCATCCTTAACCATTCTTTTTAGGAATATTTAGTTTTTCCATAACATAACATGTAATTTTACTATGTGTTTTTACCACACACTATGGAGACTTTCGAGGTATTAGGAAATATTTTTTAATGGTATTTATTAAGCACTTTCTATATGCCAGCCACTGTCCTAAGTGCTGGAGTAAATGCAGAATAGTCAAGATCAGACACAGACCCTGTCCCACATAGGGGTCCCCGTTTTAATCCCCATTTTCCAGATGAGAGAACTGAGGCACAGACAATTTAAGCGACTTGCCGAAGGTCACACAGCAGACAAATAGCGAAACTGGGATCAGAACCCAGATCCTTCTGACTATCAGGCCCATGCTCTTTCCACTAAGCTACATTGTTTCTTCTCTCTGGATGGAAGAACATAGCAGCGATTCTGCTTCACAAAACCAGTTTCTTCGTCAGCAACACAGAATTTATCACTGTTGCCAAATTCTGCTACTTAGGCAGTACATCATCCAGTAATGCATGGTTTGATAGGCTTATCTGTAACTTAATATTAATGTCGTTCCCTTCCCAGTTGATTGTACTCTCAATTTAGTACACTCTAGTGTACATTTTCCAATGTGTTTTACAGGGCACTGCACACAGTAGGCTCTGAGTAATTACCACTGGTTGATGGATTAGGGTATTGAGAAACCTGAATCACGAAGACCAGCTCTGCTTCTGGGAGGTCTGCATTCCTAATGAGACATCAAGTTTTGAATCAAAAGGCAGGGATCGATAGCTGTGGTGAGGTTCAACCCTCTATTGGGCTGGGAGACCCAAAACTGGAACAGATAGAGCAACTTGCCGTGCCCAGTTGTTCCCTGGAGCTGAGGTATGGGGAAGATTGGGAAACCCAAGGAGCACTGGTATGGGACACGGCAAGTGTCAGGACAATGTGTGAGTGCCACAAAGCGTTATCTGTAGATGTCCACAGAGTGGATGGATTGCTGGTTATTTCATCCGCTTTTTCACCCTTACCCTTAAAGATAATAAAAAGTGATCATTGAGCACCATGCTAAGTGCTAGTGAAGGTCAATCGATGGTATTCATTGAGCATTTACTGTGTGCAGAGAACTGTACTGAGTGCTTGGGAGAGTACGATTGGACAGAGTTGGTAGACAAGTTTCCCGCCCATGACGAGTGAACGGTCTAGAGGGTTGCAAAGTAATTGCATCGAACACTGTGTCATTATCTCAGAAAGAGGGAGAGTGGGTATCTTCTCCCCATTTTACAAATGAAGAAAGCAAGGTCCAGAGAGTTTGTTAGCAGTATTTACTGAGCACTTAGTGTGCGCAGAGCACCATACTGAGTGCTAGGGAGAGAACAGTATAACAATAAACACACATTCTCTGCCCACAGTGAGCTTACAGACTTGAGGACGAGCAAGTGACTTACCCAAGATCACCAGCAAGGCTGGGCTAGGACGTTTGGGTCATACGCACTACCAGCGGCATCATACATTTCTGTCAAGAGGGAGCGGTTGGCTCTCACTGCTATTGGCACCAAGATCTAACTGTCAATCTCGATTCCTACTTGTGGCCGAATAAATGTGTTTTGTTGGCTTTGTAAAAGGTGTCCTGTGAGGTTGACCTTAAAGTGTAAGTTGTCTTTTTTTGCTTAAAGTTTTCTCCTTGAATCGCTCGCATGTAGCCAGAGTGGTGCAGGAGTTTGTCATGTACTATGAATAATTTGTTTAGAATGATTCTTTCTCAGTCACAACCATGTCGTTGAGACACTTTTAATGGTATCATGTGGGTGACTTCTTGGCTTGGCCATTGAGAGGGTTCGATGGTGAACCGAGAAGTAGAAAGTTGAAGATCACTGGTAGCAGCAGCAGTTGTGAGAGCATTATCTGCTCTGTGCAGAACTCTGTCCTGGGAACTTGAGAACAGGCAATGTTAGGAAAAATCCTCTAGACTATAAGATCTTTATGGGTTCATCCCCCCTCCCAGCCCCACAGCACTTATGTCCACATCTGTAATTATTTATATTCATGTCTAACTTCCGCTCTAGGCTGTGAACTCGTTGTGGGCAGGGAATGTGTCCGTTAGATTGTACTCTGCCAAGTGCTTAGCACAGTGCTCTGCATATGGTAAGCGCTCAATAAATACCCTTGATTGACGAGGCCTGACCCCTGCCTGCCCTTGAGGGGCTTTCAGTCTTATGGGTATTTTGCCAAGGAGGGTGCATAGCTGGTGGTTTAACCGTCATCCATCCAATGCATAATAATTATGGTACTCGTTAAGAGCTTACTATGCGCCAAGCACTGTTCTAAGCGCTGAGGCGTATACAGTTGATTAAGTTGGACACAGTCCCGTTCCCCTTCCCCCACCCCCCACATGGGGGTTACAGTCTTAGTTCCCATCTTGCAGATGAGGTAACTGAGGCCCGGAGAAGTTAAGCGACTTGCCCAAGGTCACACAGCAGACACATGGCAGAGCCGGGATGAGAACCCAGGTCCTCGGATCCCCAGCCAGGCCATGATGCATCCTACTCTGTAAAGTGCAGGAAGGCGGTGCCTAAGTTATCCCACAACCGCTCAATTTTTATGTCACTGGGCACCAATGGGCAGTGTTATGGGTTCGCAAATCTGAGTAGCCTGAATTAACATTCTCTCTTACAACCAGATTCATCTTCCGACATTTTGAGGGTTTGGTTGAACACCTAAAAAGAGAGGGGGGGAGAGACCAAAGAGGGAGCGAAATCCAGTGTGATGCTGCTCTACACTCTTTTCCTCTGGTAACTGAAGGTTAAATGGGTAGCAAGCACAATGCCTTAAACAAGATTGGTATATTGATTAAAACGCTGATTTAACAGCTCACAGTTCCCCCTCGGAAACCTGGGAAAGATAAGCCAGCTGCCGCCTATGAGTGCTGAGTGTCCACTGAGAGTACACCATCTATCATCACAATATGGTGATGAGAGGTGTTTTATGTTTGTGTTAATTTCCCCCACTAAATCAGTAATTATTACAATCCTGTCCCTGCTGTTTACCCTGCAGCTGTTTTTCCATTTGTCGAGAGAACGGGTGTTCTCCGAGGACCGCACACGCTTCTACGGTGCAGAGATTGTCTCCGCTCTGGACTATCTGCATTCCGGAAAGATTGTGTACCGGGATCTCAAGGTAAAAAAAAAAAAAAAAGTAATCAAATTATGTTTTTGCAAGGACTATGGGGACAGACACAAAGTAATTACAAAGTTGCCCAGTTTTGAGAAAAACAGGTTTAGCTGAGCAAAAACGGCTACGCTCCGTTGTTGGAAATGCTATACGCCGAGAAGCAGCCAGCGGTTCCCATAATGCGGTAGCTGAGTGCGGAAGAAACGCCGCTTGACTTTCCTGGTCAGCTATGATCTGCACACCCGACTCATACTGTCCTAGTACCGCTCAGGCTTTAGTAGAAAAATCTGAGGCATCACACGAGAAATGAGCGGTTGAGTGGGGTAACACCCCGAAGCCGCTTCTTTTTACTCGCTTTTCTATCGTGGTCGTTGGGTCACATGCCGAAAGGAACATTCGGGGGCTCATTTTTGGTCAAGCTTTCATGATGACTCAAGGCCTCGGGAGCGTAGCCCCTTCTAAATGTATTTCCTTTCTGTATCTGAAAGTACGCGGGTTCGTTTCAAAATGAATAAGGACAAATAATGTGTAATTATTGTTTTGCGCTATTTAACGACTTCACTCAGAGGAACCCGAGGAGCTTTACAAAGAATCTGACTTTCTGGAATCCCCTGAAAACAAAGATAGGGTAGCTTATTCGTCCTAGCCAAGTGGGCTCTTGTACCTTTCATCCAAGCGACTGAAACGATCTAGGTATTCCGAAGACTGAGTGGATCATTTGGTGGCGTCCATATTCCGCTCCATTAGCTTTATGGATGACACCAAGTTGGGAGCGGTAGATCGCGCCTTGGAGGATAAGTAGCGGGAGTAATCAGTCATCACCGTTTTCATGGCTTCCGAGCGGCCTCACTGCGTGCCAGGCGCTGTATAAAAATTTAATAAAAAACACGTCCCAGACCTGCCCCATGAGGAATTCACGTAGGACAAAAGAAAAAAAATAGGTGACCAGACCGATAGGCATGAGAGAGCATCTCATTACAGAAAAGCCAAAAATAAACAAATGAAGTTCGGAAGAGACAGCTGCAGGTCATTTCATTTCGAACAGAACATCCAGTAGTAGTAATTGTAGAATTTGTTAAACACGTACCATGTGCCAAACACTCTGCTAAGCACCGGGGTAGATACAAGATAATCAGGTCCCACATGGGACTCACGGTCTAAGTGGAGGAAGAACAGGTAGTGAATCCCCATTTTGCAGATGAAGGAACTGACGCCCAGAGACGTGAAGTGATTTGTCCAAGGTCACACAGCAGGTAAGTGGCGGAGCTGGAATTAGTACCTAGGTCCTGTTACTTGGTTATTCCAAATATAGGAATAAACAAATGTTTAGACTGTGACAGCAAAGGATCCAGAAATCCCAGTGGATGGCCTAGACAATTACAAGGTACAGACATTTAAAAAGCCAGCTTGAATCTGGAAGGGGGGAAAGAACAGTATCTCCAAATGATCCATCCAGAAATAGTCAAATTCAGTTCATCCATGTAATTTTGGTAATTCAGGAATATAATCATCATCAATGCTATTTATTGAGAGCCTACTGTGTGCAGAGCTCTGTACTAAGGGCTTGGTACGATACAACAGATTTGGTAGATACGTGTGTCAAAACATGGGTAAACCTCTTATATTCAGTTTGATTTCATCCAGTTTAGGGCATCGTTACTTAAGAGTAAGAGTAAAATTTGGAGGATGGTTCAGGGAAGAGAGACCAAAATGATTTAAGGTTGGAAAGCAGTTAATTGTATTTATCGAGCCCTTGTTGTATGCAGAGAGCTCTGTACTAAGCGCTTGGGAGAGTACAGTAATACAGAGTTGGTCGACATGTTCCCTACCCACAAGGCGCTTACAGTCCAGAGGAAAGAGATACGAGAAAGGGAGTTTAGGGGGGAGAAAAATGACCTAATAATGGTTTTCAAATAGACAAAGCATCATTTTAACATGGGGGCTTGTGCTGGGTAGAAATAGAGCAAACTTTTCTACATTTATGAGAGAGAATTTAGGTTGTATGTAAAGATCCCCCAAATTAGCCTGTGCCAAACAGTAACCGTCATTAAGTAGTTTGTTAAATAAGGGCCTGAAATGAGATTGTAGGGGTGATTTAGGGACTTGTGAACTCAGTGCAGACCTAGGTCTGGCTTCGTTCTGATCTTCGGCTCTTAGCTACGGTTTCGGTCTCGGCAACAGGGAGACCAGTGGGGTGTGTCCTGCCTAGGATGCCTTTGTAACAGCAGCTTGTCATTGGGGTGCTATTTCATCGGACAACCGGTGCTTCAGTTCTAGTACTGGCACTGTGCTCGGAAGCTCGGAATAATAAGAAGAATAATAATGATTATGATATTCATTGAAAACTTACTGTGTGCTAAGCCCTGAGGCAGATACAGGATAATCAGATGGGACAGAATCGCTGCCTCACGTGGGGCTCTCTAAAGGCGAGGGAGAACAGGGAGAAGCAGCGTGGCCTAATAGAGCACGGGGTTGGGAGTCAGACGGACCTGGGTTCTAATTCTGGCTCCGCCACTGTTTGCTGCGTGACCTTGGGCAAGTCGCTTCACTTCTCTGGACCTCGGTTAACTCATCTGTAAAATGGGGATTAGAACTCTGAGCCCTGTGTGTCCAACCTGATTGGCTTGTATCTACCCCAGGGCTTAGTACAGTGCCTGGCACCTGGTAAGCGCTTAACAAATACCAGAATTAAAAAAAAAAAAGCAGGCCTGTAATCCCCATTTTACAGACAAAGAAACCGAGACAAAGAGAAGTTAAGTGACCGACCCAAGGTCACACAACAGATAAGTGTTGGAGCCGGGACTAGAACCTGGGTATCCTTATGTCCAATCCCATTCTCTGACAAATATTTGTCAAAATAGCCTTTTTCAATAATAAAAAAATATATATATTAAATGATTTTTCATGACTTGGTATTTTCTAAGTTACCCCTAGTGCCCTATAAGATTTTCTGGGAATAGCTATTTTTACAACTACAGAGTGACTGAGAGTGTTATTTAGTCGGAAATGTAACGACACTAACATTGCCTGTTATGTTTTGAAGGGATATTTTGCTTTTTTCCCCTCCCTTAACCGAACCAAAAAAAATCGGGTCAGGAATCAGAGCAAGGAATGGAATAAATAATAGGCTAACAGCAACTTGGATGCACATCATGAAATGACTCTCGCTCTGATACTTTGTTAAGTTTTCAGCAATAGCCAAGGTTAGGATCGGGAGAGGGAGGTCTGACTATGGGGGAGGCCAAAAGTCCAAGGTAAGCAATGAAACGGGCCTTTGCAAAATTTGGTATGGTTTGCTTCGTCAAGCAATCGATGTGATTTCTCGAGCACTTACTATGTGTAGAGCACTGTACTAACTCGGGAGAGTACAGTACAGTAGAGTTGTAGGCATCTCCCCGCACACGGTGACCTTACAGTTCAGAGGTGGAAGACTTGTCCCAGGTCACACAACAGGCCAATGCTGTGAGTCCTGACTCCCAGGCCGGGCTCTTTCCACTAAACCACACTGCTCCAAGAAAGAGTTGTGAGGAGCCCTGATCAGGAAAGCCCCCCCCCCCCCAAAAAAAAGGGGGGGGACAGTCAGAAGAGGAGAGAAAAAGATAGGAGGGAGGGGGAGAGTGATGGAGAGAGAGAAAAAATCAGGAGAGAAAAAAGGAGGAAGATATTTAGGGAAAGAAGAGTGGAGGGGCATGGTTGGGGGAAAAAAAGACAGAGATGAAGGAATAAAAAGATAAAGAAATGGGAATATGAGAGGGAGATCAGAGGATGCAAAGCAGCAGAGGAAATGGAGAGAGAATGGAGGAAGAGGAAAAAACAAACACCATCAGAGCCCCCAGAGAGTTAGTAAGAGAGGAGGGAGTGAGAAAGAGTGCAACAGAGGGGTACAGAAGGCTGTGGAACAGATTTGGAGGCAACATGGAAGGGGTAGACAGAAACAGATGTAGAAATGCTAAAATGCCATGAATATTTCATGGCTCTGGGAGAGTGTAACATTATCAAAACTCTTATAACTCGCGTGCCTGAATTCACTTTAGAGAAACCTGTCGGCTGCAGCTTATTCACAGGAACTGACTGCTGGCCCCTCCCCCCAGCCCCCTCTGAAGGGTTGTCCTCTGAAAGCCCCGAATGGTAGAGGTCAGTAGGATCAAAGAGCAGCCTTGGTAAGAGATAAATGAGATAGCTTTAATAACATTTTTTTTCCAACAGTTAAGTTTTATCCAAGAAGATTATATCTTAATGACTGCCTGACTTCATTTCACATTTTTAGCCCATGCCAGACCTTGAGTTATAATCAGGGGTTTTTCAGTCCAAGGCATGTCAGCTCCAGCTGCTAGTCTCTAAAGATTTATGGAGGGGTTTTATGAAATTCTCTGCGCACTTTCATCATGCTTCATTTCAGCACCCAGCGTTCTGCGCATAGTGAGCTCTCGATACATATTCTTAACTGAGTGACAGAGGTTTGGATAAAGGGATTGCTCATATGTAGCCTATTCAGAGGATTCGGTTTTCCTTCCCGCAAATACTTATCTTTCGAAACCAAAGATGATGCCACCGAAGGTGAATTTTGCTCGAGGACGGGTATAATAACTGAGAAGGCCAGTGCTTTCCTTAATGTCTCAGTTCTGTCCTGCAAACGGACGACTGTGACTGTGACTTCTAGACCGTGAGCCCGTCTGTGGGTAGGGATTGTCTGTATCTGTTGCCGAACTGTGCTTTCCAAGCGCTTAGTACAGTGCTGTGCACACAGTAAGCGCTCAATAAATACGATCGAATGAATGAATACAGAGCACGGGCTTGGAAGTCAGAGGTAGGGGGGTTCTAATCCCGGCTCCGCCACTTATTAGCCGTATGACTTTGGGCAAGTCACTTAACTTCTCTGTCCCTCAGTTACCTCATCTGTAAAATGGGGATTAAGACCGTGAGCCCTACGTGGGACAACCTGATTACCTTGTATCTACCCCAGCGCTTAGAACAGTGTTTGGCACATAGTAAGCGCTTAACTGCCATCATCATCACTAATTCTATCCCACATTACACGCATGGATATGTCATTTTCAGAGGATGGTTCTTTTCTTTTTAACTGTACCTTTTAGTCTTGTGATCCTCTTGAAACCTCTGCTCAACAGTCCCAGCAAGCAGCGTGGCCCAGTGGAAAGAGCCCCAGGCTGGAAGACAGAGGTCCTCGGTTCTAATCCTGGTTCTGCCACTTGTCTGCTGTGTGACCTTGGGCAAGGCACTTCACTTCTCTGGGCCTCGGTCACCTCCTCTGTAAAATGGGGATTAAGACCGTGAGCCCCATGTGGGACAGGAACTGTGTCGAATCCAATTATCTTGTGCCTACCCAGCATTTAGTACAGTGTCTTGCACATAGTAAGTGCTTAACAGATACCATTTGTTTAAAAAAAAACCCTCTTTCTTGAACGTATCAGGTTTTCATGCACTGCAGCATGCAACCATATATTTTGAAGTTGCTGTTGGCAGCAACACATAGTTTTTACTCCGTCCATTTCGCCTCCTTTCCTCTTCTCCCATTCTCTTGTGCGTCACCCAGACTTGCTCCCATTATTCATCCCCCCGCTCCCAGCTCCACTGCACTTATATAATTTATTTGTATTAACATCCATCTCCCCCTCTAGACTGTAAGCTCATCGCAGGCAGGGAATGTGTCCGTTAATTGTTATATCCCACTCTCCTGAGTGCTTAATACAGTGCTCTGCACTCAATAAGCGCTCAACAAATATGATTGACTGAGTGGTGGAGCCGGGATTAGGACCCAGATCTTTCTGACTCCCAGGCCCATGCTCTATCCATTTGGCCACACTGCTTCTCACTAAGCAGTCTGCGGTGGCAATTTCCAGGAAATAGTTAAGCTTCAATGAGTTGCATTTGCATTGTTTTCAAAAGCTCACTGTCCAAGTTTCACACAGTATTTTCCTGTTGCTGACTAGCCCAGGAGAACTATTGACAGTCCTTTCTAATTTACAGCTGGAGAATTTGATGCTGGATAAGGACGGTCACATAAAAATTACGGATTTTGGACTTTGCAAAGAGGGGATCACTGACGCGGCTACCATGAAGACGTTCTGTGGGACACCAGAATACCTGGCACCAGAGGTGGGCCTTAATTGTATTGGTCATTTTATACGTTCACAACGTCGGTGTTTTCTAGTAGAGCACTTCAGGTCTTCTTTCCTTCTAGAATGCTTCCCATCAGAATCTTTCAGCGCGTCGTGGCGGTATTAGTGATGCTCACTTGCGTATAAATGGAGTCGGCTTTTATGGCTCAGGGGTATGTGGGAAATGAGAGGACCCGAGCTGCATAATTTCCCGAGGCAAGCGTCCCGAGGGAATGCTGGAGGACCCGAGTGGAATCCAAAGAGACACTTTAGGGTGGATGGTATGAAACGGGTATGAAACATCTGACTTTGATTAGGAACCAGCTGAAAGAAGCCTCCAGAAATGTGTTCCACAGACCAACAGCAGAACAGGCCATCGCCCGAAGTCCTGCGGGGAAAGTGGACAAAACAGGAGAGGTCGTTTATTTAAAGTCAGTGGAATAGGAAGCCTTTAAAGAATGGCAGGTCAAGATCGAATCAGAGTTTAGGATTGTGAAGACAGCTGATGAAAAACGGTGGCTCTGTCACACTTATCGCAGGAAGGGATAGGGAATCGGTGGTGTCCCTTGATGATCAGAGAAGCAGCGTGGCTCGGTGGAAAGAGCACGGGCTTTGGAGTCAGAGGTCATGGGTTCGAATCCCGGCTCGGCCACTTGTCAGCTGTGTGACTTTGGGCAAGTCACTTCACTTCTCGGTGCCTCAGTTACCTCATCTGTAAAATGGGGATGAAGACTGTGAGCCCCATGTGGGACAACCTGATCCCCCTGTGTCTACCCCAGCGCTTAGAACAGTGCTCGGCACATAGTAAGCGCTTAACAAATACCAACATCATCATCATCATCATGGGTAAGTACCTTCAGGCAGAAAGGAAGAAGCCAAGAGACTTAGGGAATTCTTCAGTTTGGTCTTCGCCAAGGAAGATGTTAGGTCTGCCCCACACCCAAATAGTTTGACTACGAACGTCACTCATCTTCTGGTAGTTTTTGAAGGAGGAATTTGAACGAGAATGACAAGATAACAGGCTAAATGGGAAACTTCCAGAGCTATCTGAAGAAGGAAAGAAAAAATGAGAAAATGAAACCTCCTTTTGATTCCCCCTCGCCCACCCTGGGTTGGCTGACTTGAGGACAAGTCTCCTCAACCTTCCCATCATTCTGAAATCTGGGACGGTCACCAGTTTCCATCCTCTGCTTCCCCAAATCCTGACAATCAGGACCCTAAATCCCGACGCGGGATTCACGCTCTTTGGAGGAATGTTTACGCGAACGAATCGTGAGGTCGGTATCTTACTTGGGAAGTCTTAACCCGGATAATTATCATGAGGTGTCTTAAAGATATGCCATTCCATCAGACCAAATGGAAGGTCTGGAGGAATTGGAGTAGGTAATTGGCATTCAGTCCTCTGGCATCGAAGCAACGTTCATCTCCTGAAACCTGGGCAGCGTAGGTAAGGAGACTGGATGACAGCAGGGTACCTCAGCCGGGATTGTCGGGTGAGACAGAATGACAGAATGGCAAACGAGGGCAGAAGAAACGTTCGAAAAACCCAGTGAGGGAAAGCCTCTTGGGAGGTGGCATAGCTGGGCATTTGGGGGCGGACAGCAGCAGATCAGACGATCCTGGCATAGAGCAATTAGGAATGGAGAGCTGTGAAAGCAGATGCTCTGGGAAGATTGCTACACCAAGAGGTAGAAATGAGAAAGGAGCCTTTGCAAAAGCTTCAGTGTAGCAAGGGATAATCTGTATGTTCACGCTGGGTGGAAGGAATTGCAGGGCACGGATCAATCTGTTTGGCCCCGAACATACCTGCCGGTTAAATCTGACCTTTGGTGGGTTCTTCTGCAGCCTCCGTGTGAATGCCAGATTTTAGTTGGAATCAATTAAAGTGGAGAGCACCCAGATTTAACTAACTCCCACAAGTCGAGCTCTGGTTTTTTTTGTGTGGAATATGAATGGAGCAAAATATGTGGGATCTGCAGATCAGAGCAAAGGCCAGTAGGTGTGGTGGCGCTTTGTAAGTTAAAGCGTATCGACGGCCAGTCAAGAAACTGCCCTCTCCTAATGCAGCCGTTTCCGTTCTTGGAGACTGATCATTTCTGGAGGCTGTGTTCAATTTATAGGCTAGTGTGTTTAGGCATTTAATGTTAAAGTGAGCGAGAGCGCCTTTAAAAAACATAAACAAAAAAACGGAGGCTTCATAGACGTCTATTGTACCTACAGTACCATCCACTCCTAGATTCTGTTGTCTTGCAATTCCTAGTGAACGTTGAGTTCCGTTTTATAGAAAAGAGAAATAAGGTTTAAATTATCAGAGTAAATCTTAATTTCTTTGGAATGGGTCTCATTGACTGTAGTCCATTTTATGCGGTGCTAATTATTTAGGCTCTCGGCTTTGCTGTTGAGTTAGCTCTACCTGATCAACTTCCCAACTGGAAAACAGTTTGAAAATCCAATGTAGCTTGTATGCAAGACCCAACAAAATTAAAAGTGTTAAGTGCGTTTTGGCAGTCCACTTTTATTATGCCCAGTCCTCAAATGTACCAGCAGATAATCATCTGAATGTTAGTTATTTTTCACATGCTTATGTGATCACACAAAAAGTACATGCTAAAAAGAAGCAGATGGTGACAGATGGGGAAGGTTGAATAAGGTGGTTCTGGAAACCTAGAGAAATGCACTTCTGTAATAGTGTAAAAATAAAAATTATTTGATGCTCAGGTTAGAATGAACAAAAAGGATGGTTAAAAAAAATCACTTGATTATAAAGAAATGCATTTTAGCAAAATGCATCTTGGCATTTAGGAGACGTGCAAATATTCTTAATGAAAATTAAAAATGCGATGCTTCTTCACCAGCCGAGGGGACGACTTGTATTTTGATACATTTTTCCCATTTTCCAAACCACTACAATCTACCCCTGCTGTGATTTCACCTACCTTCTTCGCCTAGCCGGCTTGCTGTCCCTTTACAGTGCTGTAGGTTGGTTTGCGAGATGAAGATTCCCACCATCTTTGCCCGTCATTCTCTGAAATTTCATCGGAAAGACTGGATCAAACCCATTCCGATGGCATAAGAGAATTGAACGCTTCGTGGGAGATTCAAAGCGAATAGCAGGAATACACATCTTACTTTTATTCAGTGTTCCAGATGAGTACCCAGGGCTGTCCCGGGCCTGTGGGAGATTTTTCACACGAAAACCCGACTCTAACCACATCCCCCCGGCTCACACCGTCCCGGGCCGGGTCCGAAATCGGATCGTGAGACCCTTAGAGCAAGTCTCCGGGCCCCAGGAGACGTGTTGACGCTTGGGCTGTTTGGCAGCCACGAAACCCAAGAGGAATACAGACGTGAGTTAGGTGATGACACACACTTGGAACGGTACCCCACCCCCATTTTTTTTTAAATGCTCCCAGAGGGATTCTGCACCCCTCATCCATGATGTCCAAAACCCTTTGGGTTAAGAGTAAACGGGCCTATCCCGGCCCAGGCGGCGGTGTCTCAACAGTGGAACCAGATCTGCCTGACAAAATGTTTCCTCAAAACATTGCTTGGAAGCCTTGTGTTGTGTCATATGGGAACCTTCCAGCCAAAATGATTAATTAGCGCTTCATGAAGACAGCCGGAACAGTTTGTTGGCTGAGGCTCTCACCCCTGTCTTGGTGCGGGCCTTGTGACGGGGAGCGGTGAGAGTGAGGCTTGTCCGACTGACAGCTGTCAACTGTCAGGGAGCGAGATGAAATAAAGTGACACGCCGCTCACAGCTCAGACGAGATCCCCTCCCGCCCCCCAGACCCCCGAATCTCCGAACGGCCTCCCACCCCTCCCCGACCCCGCTGAGAATCCGACAGGATCTAATGGGGTTCGGAAGGCATCCGCCCCCAGTCGACTTGAAAGACGGGGTGGTGACGGGGGCGGTTCCTGTTGAAGGAAGGTCGGATCGTGTCTTCACCTCCATGTGCTGCTTCGTGCAGGTCCCACCGTTAAAACGTGGTAGTTCCCAAGTGCTGAGGATGTAAGAAGCCCTGGCTGTGGTAGATATGAGATCATCAGATTGAACACAGTGCCTCCATTCCCTCCACATGGGAATGCCAATCTGGCGGTGACAGAGACCAGGTACTTCCCTTTTATTTTACGGCTGAGGAAATTGAGGCACAGGATATTCGAGTGACTTGCCCTACAGCAGGTCAAGGGCGGAGCCGGGATTAGAACCGAGATCCCGTAATTCCCAGTCCCCTACCCTTTCCAGTTGGCCACACTGCTTCTCGTTCTTCCGGATACATTTTAAAGCTGAACTGTTGAGATCTATTTTAAATAAGCACGGGAACCAACTTAAGTAGCCGGTCGGGGGCCCTGCCAGATCTCAGGGTGAAATATGACTGGCTGGTGGAATTTGACTCTAAGAAAAACAGAGATGGAGCTTGACTTTAAGAAATAGAGACTTGGTTTTCAGAGTCAAGTGGGGTTAGAGAGCAGATATATTGGGCAAGACCAGCAAGTTGGTTTGTAAGCACGTAGATGTGTGGACATCCTGAATCCTGTGGAAGTTAAAAAAAATAAAAACCCCAACACTTTTTTATGGTATTTGTTAAGTATTTACTATGTTCATTCTGTCAAATTTATTGAGCACTTCCTGTGTGCGGAGCACTGTACTAACCGCTCGGGAGAGTACCATACAACAATAAACAGACACATTCCCTGCCCGCGATGAGCTTACAGTCTAGAGGACAAAATGTGTCCCCTTCCAGGTCTTGTGAGCGGGGGGTGGTACATTCTGGGATTGTCTGGGAGACGGGGCTGAGGGCGAAACCCCAAGTCCCCGGGAAATTCCTCCTGAAAATACGAGAGATTCATTTAGGGGTGAGGTGAGGTGAAGATGTTTATTAACGAATCCCATGTGCTGGGAAATGCAGGATAGTGGAGTTGGTGTTCAACTCCATGTGAAGAAAACCTCACACTGTCCAGGTCTGCTACTCTGTCCGGAAAGGCTACCAAAAAATTCAACCTCATCCGCAAAGTGGAAATCGGCCACGAACGGCAAGACCACGGCAACTGTGTTCTGAACACACCTTCTGCCTTTGAGAATAAGGTCAGGGAAGCAATCTCAATCGGTGATATCTGTTGAGCGCTTACCATGTGCAGGGCACTGTACCAAATGCTTGGGAAAATACAATACGCGTAGACAGACATGCTCTCTGCTCACAAGGTGCTAATAGACTACAGGATGTCTAATCAATCAGCGGTAGTTATTGAGTGATTTCTGTGTTCAGAGCACAGAACTTAGTACTTGGAAAAATATAATATGAATAAGTAGACCCTAACCCTCACCCTAACCCTTGGCATGTTCAACCACAACCCACCCCACGGATAAGATCTCCCCATCATTAATGAAACTTTCGGAAATGAAGCGTGGTTATATAGGTGTGTCGTCGATAATTTTCAGAGTGGGCTCTGGGAGAATTGTTTTATGAAGAGGGATCCGAAGCAAGTAAGTTTGTTGGGTAGGACTGGGGATTTCTTCCTTAAATGTATGTAGAAGTTAGAATGATGAGAGATGGTATGGGAGAAGGAGATACTGAATTTTTTCTAAAAAAATCTCAAAGCATACACTTGGGCATTTATCACTTTAACTTCTCTGTGCCTCTGTTTCCTTATCTGTAAAATTCATTCATGCAATCGTATTTATTGAATGCTTACTGCGTGCAAAGCACTGTGTACTAAGCCCTTGGAAGAGGACGATCAAAGATGTGGATTATATACCTGTGCTCCCTCCTAGTTAGAGTGTGAGCCCCATCTGGGACAGAAACTAGACTGTACTGACCCTCTAGACTGAAAGCTTGTTGTGGCAGGAGCGTGCCTTCCAACTCTGTTGTATTGTATTCTTCCGAGCGCTCAGTTGAGTGCTCTGCACACAGTAAGGGCTCAATGAATACGAGTCCGTTTAGACTGTGAGCCCGTATTGGGCAGGGATTGTCTCTGTTGCTGAACTGTACATTCCAAGCGCTTAGTACAGTGCTCTGCACATAGTAAGTGCTCAGCAAATACTATTGAATGAATGAATGAATTGAGGAATCTACCCCAGCCCTCAGTACAGTGCATGGCACATAGTAAGTGCTTAACGAACACCACAGTTACCATTAATACTATTATCAGGAAAACTGGTACATTCACTAGCACGTATTCAAAATGAATATTTTCTACCAATCCCTATGTAGTCCTTGCGTACTTTTAACTAGAGAAAAGATAATCTATGTTATGCACCCTAACTCCTCGGTGATAGGCATTCCGATCGTTTCCTTTTTTAAAAAAAAATCACAAATTTATCAGCCTTCAGAAGAAAGTTTTAGTCCGTCGGGCAGAAATCTTTTATGTCTTTAAGACACTGACATTGGGCAGGCCATCTTTGATTTAAGAAAGTGGGCTGGATTGCTACGCTGTGTAAAAGAATATTAAAGGTGTGTCAGATTGGTTGGGGTTTGATGATTACAAAGCGGTGTTCCAGGTCATTTTAATTTTTTGAAAATGCTGTGGACATCACAGTTCTTTCCACACATTTGTCCGGATGCCCATTTCTTTTGAGAATTGGTTGGCATTTTCTGTGACTCTAACAAATGTATTTTGCCTTGATTCGAAATGGCTTTTTCCATGACAGGCTTTCATTTTTCCGTTACTTGTTTCTTTGAAAAAATAAAATAAAATAAAATCAAGGCTTTTTTATGCCCTCCCTTTCCCTTCTGGCGGGAAACCAGGTATTTAAACAAAAATAAAGGGTTTTGAGCTTTGCCAGCTGGGGATGAGAACCCGGCTGGCCATCCGCGGGTCCATGAGGCCGTTAATCTGGCGTTTATGCTTTTTATGGTTTTTTGAAAAAATGGACTAACCACCGCATTTGGCTCTTTTTTTGGGTACCACTCTTTTGTTACCGTTGTGGGAATGCAGCAAAAGATTGCTTCGACTTTTTAATTTCTGTAATCGGGTAAAATCCTACACAGATTCAGATGAAGTTCCTCATGATGCACACTCCCAGTTTTCGGCCTCATGACAGGTCTTTCTATTGGAATTAAAAGTCGGTGAGATTTTCAAATACTCTATTCAGGCCCTATTTCAGGTTGTAGCCAAAGTCCACTTGCTGCCTGTCGCCATGACTTCTTATTTGGCTCTCTTTACCCACTTGGCTTGTTTGGGGCTAAGGAAAAGAAATCTTAAATAGAAATTGCATGTTAGAGATTGACAATGGGTTTTTTTCCTAATCACCCAAGCTATATTCTGAAACATAGCCCATAGTATTGCATAGGCTGAGAATCTGGGATCACACAGATACTTTTGTTATTTTTGTCAAAATTGCATCAAGTGAAGCCACACTGCTCGAGTGATTAAGGAAGGCAGTTTCAACGTGTTTCCCTTTTCCAGGAGATTTAAAGTTGATTCATGTAACTGACAAAGCTAAGCGGGCTCCGACTCTTTAAGTAACCAACCATGCAGAAAGGTAGGCTTGAAAAATGTTGGGTTGTGGTTTTGCCCATGATACCAATTTGTACAGAAACAGGAATTTTCTTCCTGCTCTGGGCCAACGTGGCCTCCCACTTTTTTTTTCAGAGAATAGAAACAGTCCCAAAGGGTCCCAAGGTTTCAGCTGGAGTCCACTCTGCCCCTCATCTCAGAGACAGGAGTTAAAGTAAAAGCAGCCAGAACACAGGAGAAAAGAAAAGACCTTCTATATGTCTCAGTGCTCAAGGCAGAAAGTAAATTCTCCCTTATCACTGGCTTGCTCTCATGCTACTTCTGCTCCCATTTTATATCTTTTGTCTGCAGTAATGGCTGTTAGGCTCGGAAGCTTCCTCAGGAGTTCACCAATCCCCAGGGGACAATGCCTGAAGAAGAATGAATGAATGAATGATGTATTGATTAAGCGCTTAATACGCGTCAAGCACTGTTCTGAGTGGTTGGGTAGGTTCAAGCTAATCAGGCTGGACACAGACCTTGTCCCATATGAGTATTAATCCCCATTTGACAGGTAACTGTGTCTATTTGTTGCTGAATTGTACTTCCCAGGTGCTTAGTACAGTGCTCTGCACGCAGTGAGCGCTCAATAAATACGATTAAATGAATGAATGAATATCGCAAGGGTCTGAGTGATATCAGTTGTTTGACTTTCCCTGTGAAATGGGAAATGCCCATTTCCCATTATCCAGTTCTCCACCCCTACACCCCTTCCTCTGGTTTTGAAATTCATCATCCCGGTTAATCACAGCATCATATCCCATTTCACTTGAGCTCACAGGAGCTGGGAAGATGTTCCAGAGTGGTAGAGAATAAGAGCCTAGAGACCTGTAAATATTGTGATCTAATCAGAACTTGCCATCTCAGAGCGGGAGCGGGAACCAGATAGAGTATGTGGAAGGGCCCTAAAGATAAAGTGAAAATACACACTCGAGTTTCTTATCCTCCAGTGCTTCTACACCTCTCACACCTTGGTGTGCTACAGGCTGTTTTTCACTTTGCCTGATGCCGGTTGGGTAGATAAAGGATCTGAATCTTTTCTATCTTCCACTGCCTTGTCTCTAGAGGGTCTGTACTTCCAGCTTCACTTCAGAAAGTCCCGAGGTACTTCACTACACATCTCTTCCGCCACAAATGTTAAATCGGTTCCCAACACTGCAAACTGTATTAGCCCGAAGACCGCTTTTAGCCCTTAGGGAGTTCTACCCACCCTCAGCGTTTGGGTAGAGGTTCGTTCATTCAGTTGTATTTATTGAACGCTTACTGTATGCAGACCTCTGAACTAAGCCCTTGGGAGAGGACAGTGTAAGAATAAATAGACGTATTCCCTGTCCTCAACAAGCCTACAGTCCAGAGGGGGAGACTGACATTAGTACGAACAAATTACATAAGTGTTGGGTGTGGGCGGGGTGTGAATAAAGGGAGCTAGTCAGGGCGGAGAAGGGGGCGCTTAATCAGGGGTATTTTCACTCATTTATTCTGATCACTCTATTTGTAAATATTTGTATGTTCTGCTTCCTTGTTAGAGTGTAAGCCCCTGGCTCTGTGTGACCTTGGGCAAGTCACTTAACTTCTCTGGGCCTCAGTAACCTCATCTGTAAAATGGGGAGCAAAACTGAGTCCCACGTGGGACAGGGATTGTGTCCAACCAGATTTGCTTGTGTCCACCCCAGCGCTTAGTACAGTGCCTGGCACACGGTAAGTGCTTAACAAGTACTGTTATTATTATTATGGAACATGTATTGGCTTCTGTTATCCTTCCCAGATGCATAGTGCAGGCATCACAGCCAGTAGGCCCTCAATAAATACCATTATTAATCCTTGAATCGCTTAACAACTTTGCTGCACATTTTCCTTCTGAACTTTCCAGGTCTTAGAAGACAACGACTACGGCCGGGCAGTGGATTGGTGGGGCCTCGGGGTTGTCATGTATGAAATGATGTGTGGGAGATTGCCATTCTACAACCAGGATCACGAGAAGCTTTTTGAACTGATTCTAATGGAGGATATTAAATTCCCCCGGACCCTCTCTTCAGATGCAAAATCTTTGCTTTCAGGACTCCTAATAAAGGACCCTAATAAACGGTAAGCCTCAAACAGCAGTGAGCTTCTGAAGCCAAACTTTGGAAGAGGTAAATTAATGGGATTTTCTTTTAGTTGTTGGCCATGCACTGCAATGGGCATTGCTGGATGCTTTCTTTAGGGTTATCAGTCGAGAAGGAATATGCATCGCTGTCTTGAACCAATCATTCATCCCACTGCGTATCTGACCTGGGAAATCTCTTGCTGCGTTCCTCATGCTTACCCCTGCAGGGAGTGGTGAGAATCAATAGCTAACAAAGATGTATTGCCATTGATATACTTACCCCGTCCTCGGAATTTCCAAATCAATTCTGAATTGCTGCATTGTTTCTCTAAGGGTTAGTTGTCTCTGTTTCAGATTCTCAAGGTTGTATTTTCTGGACGTTTCTCATAGGCTGGTAAGGTATCTCGTGCTTTTGTATCCAGTCGGCACTCAGTCAATATCCTCGCTGCTACTCCTCTTTCTTAAGACTAGAAGCAACCACTTGCCTTTCCCTAGATGTTGAAAGGCTCGTACGCTAACCCGATTTCTCAGTGGTTTTCCGTTCTGCCCCCGCTCCTCCTTTCCCCCGACCCAGTCCGTGCTTAGAACACACTTTGGTGTGTTTGTCTGGAGAGTAGTAAGACAGAAATCAGCTAAGTGAAAAGCAAGGGGCATCAATCATTCCAGTGGCCTGATCCTTTGCGTTTCTGGCCTTTGGAAGTTCGAACAGACCACCGAGTCAGTGCCTGGAGCTAGCTCCCAAAGTCCAGCGGGCCAGTCGCTCTTGTGGTGAAGAGCCGTTGCCACGGTAACTGCAGACTTAGACTCGGGCCGAACTTCAAAAGTTTCCATCGTGATCCCGGTCAGTGGCGTTTATAGAGCGCTTACTGTGGGCAGAGCACTGCACTAAGCGCTTGGGAGAGTACGATACTACAGAGTTGGTAGACACGTTCTCTACCCATAGAGCTTTACAGATGCTGTTGCAGATAGTTCCTATAGACTGTAAAATCCTGGAGGGCAGGGATCGTGTCCACCCAACTCTGATATTGTTTTTTCCCAAGCGCTTAGTACAATGCTCTGCACACAGTAAGCGCTCAGTAAACACCGTTGATGGTTTGCTTTCCAGGGAATCGCTCTTGCCAGCAGCTTGGTGTGAATGAGGGGCAATCCTTGAGGCTCTGACCATCTGAGTGATTGTTGCCCATCTGTATAATCGATCAACTGTCTGCCAAAATATTTGTCGTGTATGCTGTGTTCTCCGTCTCCCTTAAAATGGCCATTATGACTCTTCAGATTTTCAGATGCGGCCTGTGTCTGTTCATCACGCTTCATCAAGAGTTGCAGCAACCTTTTTCCTTTTCCTGGATAGTCTCTTGTTTCTTAGGTGACTAAAGAGAATAAAACAGTGAGTCCTTTCCTCCCCGTCAAAGGTTTAAACCCCTGTTCCCCTTTGACGGAGAGTGAGAGTTGCTCAGATTGAAGGCAGGAGAGAACACTTCCGTCCCTCCATCTGCTCGGGACAGGCTGTCTGTCTGTCAAACCAGTCCGAGAGGAGCCTTCTCTGCCATTCGGGGATGGTTCATTCCTTCCATTAGGGTTCAGGCAAGGTCGCTTTGGTTATGAGGATTGACGCCAGATTTAGGAGGTCTCCTGCCAGGCAGGATTCCCGTGGCCTCAAGCGTCACACACCAGAAGCCGCCTCTTCAGAGGTCCCGTGCAGCCCAGCCCCTCCCTCCCTCTCCGCCTCCTTCCTCCTCCTGAGGTAAACTCGAGCCGATACGCCCCTTGGCCACAAAGAGCATTACTCCTCAGTCAGGACCCCCGGCCATCCTTAGAAGTGATTCCTCAGCCATTCGTTGTAGTCCCGGATTTTTCATTTCCAACAGACTCCAGAACTCTGAGAAGACTCCGAGTTTGAAGACTCGCCTACCAGAGTTGTAAAAGTGACTTAGTGACACCATAGTCCATGGATTTGTTATTGTAACTTATAACTTCCTTTGCGTAATTTCCAGCCACAAGCAGAAACACCATCCGGAAAAAATCAATACGGACATTTTGGAATAGAAATGGCGATTGACAATGAATCGCATGTACCATTCATTCAATCGTATTTATTTATTCAGACATGTATTGAGCGGTTACTGTGCGCAGAGCACCGTACTGAGTGCTCGGGAGACTACAGTACGACGATAAACAGACACATTCCCTGCCCAAAATGAGTTTACGGTCGGGGGGCGGGGGGGGAGGCAGACATTAATACAAATAAATACAATTGAACGGACGAATGAATGAATGTACCCTGCAAGCTGAGGAAATGCAGACGTTCTCCTAGCAGACAAACAATTACGGGAATTGATCTGGCACGCAGACTCTCGATTTGACAAGCGATGTTTGTCGTTAATCCCAGAAGAAGGCACTTGCCAGACATTTGCCAGCACCTTGCCAGGCTTCTTGGACAATCAGGTTGTTTAATCCTCAAAAGCAGCCTGACCTAGTGGATAGAGCGAGGGCCTGGGAGTCAGAAGGACCTGGCTTCTAATCCTGGCTCCGCCACTTGTCTGCTTGCCTGACTTTGGGCGAATCATTGCCTCTCCCTGTCCCCTTCAAGATGCTCACGGCCCCTCTCAGTGGCTTCCCTTCCCTCCCAGGAACCACAGAGGCTCATCTGTAAGCAGAAGCAGCGACGTGGAAGCGGCGGGGGCTCAGCGGAGCTGGTCGGTTACAGTTTCAGGGTCAACCTGGGGAAGGGCCCGGTTTGCTCAAAGGCTCAAGGAGAGATGGACCTGCAACCCCCTTGGTAGACGCTAATAGGGACCGTGATCGTCTGATCACCAGCGTGCTCCCCAGACCGTTTCATCCAGTCAGAACAGAGGACCAGGTAGACCGGGTGTTAGCAGGAACAATTTATCCAAATCAATTAGATTGACCTGGTTTTCGGTCAGAATGCCCCTCGGTCCGAAGTACTGGCTAATGGTTTTGATTATAAGCTAAGTAGGGGCTCAGCCACGTGGATATTTTCTCTCTGCACCCTCAGGCACTTGATCTCTGCCTCTGAGAGAGCTGCCGTCTCAGGTATCCCGTGTAAGAGGAGGAACTGCTGGAGCCCCAGAGAGAGCTGTCTGTTTTGAAGCGGGGCTTGTTGTTTTTTTTTTAACTAACATTCTCGCTCTCTCTTCATAGCCTTGGTGGAGGTCCAGATGATGCGAAAGAAATTATGAGGCACAGTTTCTTTGTTGGACTAAACTGGCAAGATGTATATGATAAAAAGGTAGGAGGTCCCTTCTCCGGCCCGAAAGGCTCTCTCTTGCTGCCCCTCTGCGGAAACGGATTCCACCGCTCATTTCCGAAAGTGCTTACCTGCGATTTGACCGTCTCAGATAGCGGGGTGTATTTCCAAATCACGGCATGCCCATCGACCTGGGCGTCAGAGAGCATCCCTGATTTGGAATGATGGCAGAGAGGGTTTGCTAGCAAACACGGTCGTTGATTTTCTCTTTGCTTCTTGAAGGGGTGTTTATTAGGTCCGCGACGGGGTGGCGAGGGTGAGGGGGCCCTTGGATCAAGTGAGAAACCCCGGAAGCCTTGTGCTGTCGAAGGGATCGAACCCGAGCGAAAGGCTTAACCGTCTTTCGCCTTGTGTTTGTCACTGGAATATTTCCCTGCTCACCGCTGCTCTCCAGCTTTCCACCACAAGAGGAATGATTTTGAGCAGCGTCGTTTGAACTCCCGGTGGCCAGGGAATATGTTTCTTTCCCTTATTTGGAATTTCTGTGGGATTTGAAACTGAAATGACACACCAAATTAGATGCTGCTAATTATGCAACTTTGTCTTTATTGCAATCTCATTATTTTTTTCATTTTAAAAAGATACTTGTTCTTTGTCTCGACACCATAATGATGGCTCTCCTTACATCTGCCAAAACGCTTTTTTGACTTTTTCTAAGGCAACAAAATATGTGCGATGCTAAACTATGCTAACTCTCTGGGCCCGCATTTGTCTCCTATTTAAGTAGACAGTGCAGCTCCCGAGTTCAGGATGCACGGATTTTCTGTCCCTAGGAGCGGTGCGGCCTAGTGGAAAGAGCTCAGCCCTGGGAATCAGCAGACCTGGGTTCTGATACTGGCTCTGCCGGTTCCCTTCTGCGTGACCTTGTGCGGGTCACTTAAAGTTCTCTGTGCCTCAGTTTCCTCTTCTCTAAAATGGAGACTCAATCCCTGTTCTCCCTCCCACTTGGACAGAGAGCCCACGGGACAGGGACTGTGTCTGACCCGATTATCTTGTATCTGCCACAGGGCTTGACGCCCAGTAAGTGCTTAAAAGAATTCCAGGATTATTATTATTAGGGTTTCTTTTTTTTTTTGCTAAAGTGTGACCCCTGTACTTTGATTGTAGGCACTCTCTGACAGAATTCTGTGCTTCGAACAGACCTTCTGGCCCGAGTCCCTCGAGAGCTCTGACGAGCAAGTCTGAGAGGAATGCTTGACTCTGGTTTTTTGTTTTGTGTTTACCGTTCTGTCTGCCTACAAAGTGTTTTTTTCCAGGTTCATCTGCAATGGCGTGGGGATCAGCAAGTCACTTAGAGACTTTCAGCTCTTGTAGATCAGAGTCCACTGCTGGGTTTAGTCAGTCAGTCAATTGTATTTATTGAGTGCTAACTCTGTGCAGAACACTGTACTGAGGGCCTGGGAGAGTACGGTGGAACAATATAGCCGACACCTTCCGTGCCCTCTTGGAGTTTACAGTCTGTAGTTCAGTTTAGCAGTCTCCCAGGAGCATTGATCGCACCCCTCCGGAGTCCGGCAGAGTGGCCTTCTAAGGTGCCAAGCCTATTAATGATTGTGGTATTGTGATAACCGGGTTGGACCCCATCCCTGTCCCGCATGGGGCTCCCGGTCTTAGTCCCCATTTTTTCAGATGAGGTAACCGGGGCCCAGAGAAGTAAAGTACTTGCTCAAGATCACGAAGCACACCAGTGGCAGAGCCGGGTTTAGAACCCGGGTCCTCCGACCCCCAGGCCCGTGCTCTTTCCACTGGGCCACGCCGCTTCTCATCTAATCCCCCAAAGCAGTTTACTCAGGAATAGCCTAACCGCTGAGGTGTGAGCAAATCTAGAATTGATTCTTCACCTGAGATATGGTCGGAACAGGGGCAAGAAAGAGTGGTAAAAATGAAATTTGCTCTGCTTACTCATGAAAGTGCGAGTTCTTCAGACTGCAAATTACATATGGGTGCGCATGTGTGCGTGTGTGCCTGCCTGTATGTTTGTGTTATTTGGGGACAGAGCTTTATGTCTGTCTCAGACTCCAACTTAGCTCTTTATTCAGAACTTATTCTTAATTATACATTATTACATACCAATTAAAAACCTTTTCCTCTTGTGGTACAGTAATCTGTTTTCTATTCATGCAAAGATGCAATTTGCAAATTCACATTTGTTTTTACAAAATTAAAATCTTTTCCCACAGCAGTATTCTAAAGAGCACATGTGAGCACAAGAATGTATTTAAATAGTACCCGGAATCAGTTCGGCTGGTCCCTGGAGAAAATGTATTTCTCTGCCCTGAATGAAAAACAGAGGGCCTTACCTGACACGCGTGTTTTCCGTTAGAGGGTGGTGGATGGTGGCGAGGCTGGGGGTGGGGTTTCCGGGGACAGAGTCAAAGAAGACGGGCAGGAGAGACCCAATCGGAGACAGCAGCCAGTGTGCCCGAGTGGCACGGCCAGAGATCGAGACCAACAGTGAGAAAGAGTAAGAACCAGGAAAGGGAGAGATGAGGCTGAGATCCAAAGAGTAGAGAGAGATAAGGGACGTGAAGGGAGTGACTGAGGATCAGGGAGGAAAGAGAAAAGGAATCGGGAAAGGAAAGAGGAGAAGATCTGAGAGAAATCCAGATAGGAGGGAGGGAGAGAGGGGGAGAGAGAGAGAGCATACCCATCAGGGACACAGAGGGCAGAAGCAGGGATTTATTTGCTCTTTCTTCTTGGGCTTAGTGCTAGAGCTGGGCCGTTGGTGGCCTTGATGGTGAGAGGGGAGCCAGCTGGGGCAGCTGTGGCCCTCGAGTGGGAAAGTGAGTTGGGTCTATCGTGATGGGCCCAGAGAAAGGGTCCTTTCCTCCCTGGTGGCATGGAGACCGGACCAACCCGTGATAGCAGGGAGTGAGCTGTTGAACTGCCATTTTGGCCAAGTCGCGCTTCCAGCCCTCCTCTCCTCCATCTGTGACGGAGGCTAGCGACGACCACCTGCCTGGCCCCAAAAGCCGAGGGGGCGAAGCCCTCTGCCCTTCCCCCTCGATTCCAGTTCGGCTGAAGAGAGAAACACCCTGGTGGATTTCTGGTGCATCTGGTCTGCCTACGGGAGGCGTCGGGGGAGGAATTGCGAAAAAGGCTCCGGCGGCCAGGACCGCGATGGGAATGTGGATGTCCTGGTCGTCCTGATCAGGACGTGCCGGAGATGCCCCTCCGCCTCTCCTACTTTCTCCTCACGGTTCCGGTCAACTCTCCCCTCCCAACCGACCTCACCCATTTGCCTCGCTACTTCTGCTTGGACAGGTAGTCACTCTGGGAGGGCATTGGCCGAGGCATTGTTTCTGTTTTTCTTTTTTTTAATGGTATTCGTTAAGTGCTTACTCTGTGCCAGGCGCCGTTTTAAGCGCCGGGGTGGATACGAGCTGATCAGGTTGGACGTAGTCCCCGTCCCACGTGGAGCTCAAGGTCTTGATCCCCATTTTACAGTTGAGGTGACTGAGGCACGGAGAAGCGAAGTGACTAGCCCAAGGTTACACAGCACACTAGTGGCAGAGCCAGGCATAGAACCCAAGTCCTTCTGACTCCCGGGCTCGTGCTCTATTCACCAGGCCACACCGCTTCCCGAGAAGTACATCCCGAAGTCTCGTCAGTCGGTAGCGTTTACCGAACACCTGCTCGTTTCGTCCCTGGATTGTGATTGGCTTGTGTTCGGGACCATTAAAAAGCCATCTTTCTCTCTCTGCCTTCAGCTGGTACCGCCTTTTAAACCTCAAGTGACATCTGAGACGGATACCAGATATTTCGATGAAGAATTTACAGCTCAGACAATTACCATAACACCTCCGGAAAAATGTAAGTAAACCTAGAAGGCGACTCGGAGCCCCGCCCCGGGGCGGCCCGTCAGTCAGACTTCCTGGTGCTGTTGTCTTGGTGGAGGGACTGGGGGCAGGTTCTGCCTTCCGTTTTTTGTGTTTCTTTTTATGGTATTTTTTTTTAAAGTACTCACTGTGTGTCAAACACTGTTCTGAGTCAGGGGGTCGCTACAAGATAATTAGGTCAGACACAGCCCCTGTCCTGCAAGGGGCTCACAGCTTAACTAGGAGGAAGAACAGGTATTTGATCCCCATTCTACAGTTGAGGAAACTGAGGCACCGAAAAGTGACTTGCCGAGATCACACGGCGAGCAGTTGGCCGAGCGGGGATCACTCGTCCGTTCAGTCGTATTTATTGAGCGCTTACTGTGTGCAGAGCACTGTACTAAGTGCTTGCAAAGTACAATCCGATTAGAACCCAGGTCCTCTGACTCCTGTGCTCTTTCCACTAGGCCATGCCGCTTCTCAGTGTCGGCGCTCCCGGGCCGAAGGGGAGCATAAGCGGGGATGAATCAATCAGACGGTGGTATTTACTGAGCGCTTACTATAGAGCACTCTACCGAGCGCTTGGGAGAGCGCAGTAGAACAGAGTTGGCAGGCGTGTTCAACCTGCCGTTGTGCCGTCGCCTCTCCGGGATTATTTGATCTCGCCCCTGGGGGGTTCTGGAAGATCTCCGAAGCCGTTGCTCAGTTCTAGAGCGGTTGTTTACGAGCGGCGGCTGATCCCCTGCCCAGTGGCACCGGGCTTCCATGAGGGAGAAAAATCCAGGGCCCATCTGGGATTGACTCCAGCATGTCGGGAGCTGGGAGGATGCGGGGCCTCCCAGACCGACGTCCGCGTGTTCAAGGCGGTCGGTCAGTGGTATTTATTGGCCCCTTACTGCGTGCAGAGCGCTGTACTGAGCGCTCGGGAGAGTACGCCGCAACAGTGTTACGGACCCGCTCCCCGCCCAAGACGAGCTTCCGGTCCGGAGGCGACCGCTCGTCGAAGGCAACCGGCCCCTCCGCTAAAGCCGCCGTTTCTCCCCCGTTTGGCCGCCAGATGACGAGGACGGGATGGACTGCGTGGACAACGAGAGGCGGCCTCACTTCCCCCAGTTCTCCTACTCGGCCAGCGGACGAGAGTAACGGGCGCCCCGCGCTCACGTTCGGCCACGTCACTGTCATCTTGGGTCCGTCGCCGGGGCGGGCGATGCCGCAACAGAGAGAGCAGGAGCACTTTCCGGCCTCCCAGGCTGACCCGGTCCTCCGACCCCTCCTCCCTTCTCTCTCTGTCTCTCTCTGTCTCTCTCTGTCAGACACACGAGCACGCACACTCACTCTCTGCCCCTCAACCCCCCCCCCCACACACACACACTCTTGCCTTTTCGTTTTGCATGAACTCTTCTCTCAGTCTGAGGTCTCATGCTGTTGCTGCTACTGTCTCACTAGAATGGCAACCGGAAGAAGTCATTGTGCAATCTCGAGAACCCCCCCCCCCCGGGGGCACGGGTGGGGGCCGGGAGGGGAGCGAGCATCATCTTCCGATTTCCGTCGTCCCCCGGCGGGGAGACGCAAAGAGACGCGTTGGCTCCCGGAGTGCTTCCTCACCTCTAGAAGAGAGGTCAAAGGGCGGGCCGGGCGGAGAAGAGTTAGCTTCCGTACTTCTCTTGCCCCCGTGCGTCCGGGTAGGGCGGGCGACGTTCGGAAGGGGTGTGGCGCTTCCCCCACCGCCTCGGTTAGGCGTACCGCGATCCGGCGGCCCCGAGGGGAGGCCGAGGGGGCGGAACCCGGGATCCGGCGAGGCGGTGTCGGGTCCCCCGCTCGTCCGGCCCCGCGGGGTCCACGGCTTCCGGGTTTCTCCCCACGCACGGCCCCCTCTCCTCCCTTGACCCCGGGAGGGACGGAGGCAGAGGAGCCGTGAGGTCCGGGGTCATCCGGAGGACTCACGTGTGGCCCGGCCCTGGAGGGCGCCGCAGAAACAGGCTCGGCCCTGCTCCTCCCCCCCCTTCGCTCCCCATCGCCTCCGAGGCTGGAGAATGTAGGCAGGCGTGTCGCTGTGGCTTTGCACCAAAATCCTGGCTCTGAGGTAGACCGATGTTTGCCTTATTGGTTTTTTTTTTTTGGTTGGTTGTTTTTTTAAAAAAAATCTTTGCTTTTAATTTATGTGATTTCGCTCTTCGACGTTCAACCTTTGTCCTTTGTCGTTAAATGCAGTAGTATTTATTTTTTAGGGTTGAGAAATGTATGTGTCATGTCAGCAAACGTGGCTTCAGCTCACTTAAGGGCAGACCTCCTGCCGTCCGTTTGGTCTCGCGCGAGGAGCGTCCCGGCCGAAGGGAAGCGGGCGGTTTCGCCCCGACGCGGCCGTCGGGCCGAGGCTCCGGGATTGGACGGGCGGCTCGGAGTCGGACGTTAGGAGAGGAAGGATGATGGTTTGGTGGGGAGACCCGGACCCCCCACCGTCGAGGCCCGGGGGCTGATCGAGGTGAATCCAGTCTGTGCGTCGGAGGGAACCCCCCGACGCGCGACGGGGCGGAGATTTGTCGCGAGAGGCCGGCGGAGGGGCGGGAACATCCCTCCGATCGGCGGAGGCGGCCCGTCGGCGTCCGGGGGCCCGCAGTAGGTTCGGGGCGACGGACGCTTGGCTGGGAAGACCGGCCGCCGGGGGGTCAGGGAGGTCAGGACCGGCGGTCGGGTCGAGTCTGATGGGAGTCCGCTAGTCGCTCGGATTGAGCCGGACGAGCCTCCGTCTTTTCCTTTTTCCGTATGTCCTCCCGTTCCCGGATCCCAGATATTTCGCACTGAATGGGACGCGTATGCAAACCTCATATATTTCCTTCGTTGATGATGATCCTCATGACGGAAACCCTTTGGTGCTAGGAGCTGGGGGTCTCCCCACGGGCGGGCCGCCGCCCCCCCCCCCCCGACGGCTCGCGGGAGGGAACCCGGCCCCGTGGGATTACCGTTGTAGCGTCGGATCTCGCCCTCTTCGCTCCCCGATGTCAGACCGCGGCGTGGCGGAGGGTCCCCGGGGTGTCCTCGGGACGTGCGAGTCATTTTTTTAGATAGGAAAACCGATATTCCTATGCAGGTGTCTTAGCCCCCCGATGTGGGAAGCGGGGCTCGAACACCCGACGTGAAGGCCCCTGCTGGCAGAGGGCCCACGGGGGCTGACTAGGGGTCAAAGGGCATTGTAACACGGCAGCTAGGACACGTCCAGATACCGGGCTCTTCTCATTTTCTCATCTCCCCCTGACCGAATTTCATCGTTACCGCGGGGCGGGGGGGGGGGGCGGGGCGGCGAATTCCAGCGTGAGGCATCTGGCTTCGGCTCGGGCCGCGGCTACTTGGAATGCGTCTTCTCCCCGAGCGATATATCCCGTCACCGCCTTTTGGAGCGGAAGGGTTGACGAGCGAGCCCATCCCGCGGGCCGCCCGGTGAGACGGCGTAGAGTGAAAGTGTGGGCCGAGCCGTGGGCCGGGCTGACCCCCGAATTGACCATCCCCGACCCGCCCGGCCCTTCCTCCCCGCCGCCCCCCCCCGGACCGAGCGAAGACGTTTCCCTTTCCTCTCCGGAGCGCGACCGTGACCTTGGCCCGGGACATTTCCAAAAGATGAGGGACCGGGGTGGGCGGTCAGCCCTCCTCCCGGTCCTTCCCAGCTCTTCCCCACTTTCCCCAGCCTCCCCTAGCTTCCTCGACTCCCTCCATCTTCTCTGGCTCCCCCCAACCCCCCCGCTTCCCCCAGCCGGCCGGGAACGTCGAGGACGTCTCCGCCCTTCGGGATCGGGCCGACGTCGCCGCCGCTGGATTTCGGGGAGGGGAAGCGTCCGCAAGCCATTTCGGATCTGAATGTGAAAACGGGTCGGCCGGCCGCCTCCCCCCGGGCCTCCCCCCGGGGGAGCTTCCGGGGCAGCGGACACGAGCGAGACTCGACGCACCGGACGTCGCTTCCCAAATGGGCAGCAGGGGAGTCCGCCGGAGGGAGGCGGAGGCGCGGGAGGGCCTCCCCGGCGCTGCCCGGTTCGGGCGGCGGCCCCGCAGACGTCCGGCCCGGACCCCGCCGGGACTTCCGCCCCGCGCCCCCGAACCGCTCCGCCGCCGCCCTGCCGTCCCGGCGGACGGGATTCCGGTTGGGGAGCGGGGTGGGGCGGGGGGCGGGACGGCCCGAACCCTTTCCCGTCGGAGTTTGGGGCAGTTTTGCACACAGCTTTGCTTTCCACACTAACCGCATCTTCCAACACATTCCCGTCGCTTCGAGAACATGATTCCAGTATTGTCTCCGACCTTCTCCTCACCCGATGGATCCGTGGCTTCCGGGAGCTGACCGTTTCCGCCCGGGGGCCGCGTGTTTTCCCTAGAGTTCCAAAGTAAGGTCCTTCCTTACTCACTGCAGGGTCTATATTTACACCTCAATGTACACACTTTGCTGCTACTGTTTGTACTGTCTACAGTAGAATTTCCTTATCTTGCTCCTGGTAGTGCATTACAGGCAAGCATGAAATGTAAAGTATTTATTTAAATAAAAAGAAAAAACAAAAAAACAAAAAAGAGAAAAACCTCTCGACTGGTAATCGGATTACCTCCCCGTAGCTTTAGAGTTTGTGACACTTCTCGACCTTGCTGAGTTCTTTCATTAGATCCGTGCAAGATCTAGACATCCGGTTAAGGATTTTCAGCAGACTTGCCGAGGGACCCGAGGAACTGTACTATTATTGCTGTCGGTCATACTTCAAATGTTTATTTCCTTAAGGGATATGACCCGCGAGGATGTGAAATAACTACAAGAAACTGTTTTTGTACACTGTACATCCTTAGTATTTTTACACGTATATGATAGGGATGCACATTATTTTCCTTCGTACAGAAAGCTTAAATAAAGCACTATGTCAATCTGCTACTTCTCTGTTCATTACTTACCGCTGTCTCGGCTTTAAAGACTCAGACATCGAAACGTGGCTGGTTTGGGTTTTTTTTTTCTGCAAAGGCGGGTGGACTGTGTATTTTTCACACCTCCCCCTCCTCCTCCGGTTCTCCGGCCCACCCTCACAGTTGCTGTATCTGTTAAGCGCCGTCCCTGCGTCGAGCGCCGTTCTAAGCGCCGGGGAGTGTATGGATTAATCGGGCCGGTCCAGTCCCCGTCCCACGCGGGGCTCACCTTCTAAATCGGATTAAGCCTCCAGTGGAGAAAATGTGATCGGGGTACTAGTGCTTTCCCGAATGTTTCGGCAGCACGTCGTTGCTTCCTCCGGGGTCGAAGAACCCCGAGGCCTTAGCGAGCGGGACGCGGCCCGGAACCGCCAAAGCGAGAGGGATCTGGGGAGAGCAGTCCCGTCCCCTGCTCGTATTCTGTTTCTCTGCAGCGTCAAGAAAAGTAGCTTCCGGACGCGGTGCTTCGAGATGGAGCCGGCAGCGGCTCTGAGGCCAGTCGTGCTTTTCCGAGCGGGAAGCGCGTACGCTTGTGTGAGAGAGAGCGAGTGTGTGTGTATGTGTGCGTCTGGAAAGGTATACATCGAGCCCTTTGGAAACCACAGTCGAGATGCCACAAACATGAAGCTTCCGCGTTGGCTTTCGAGGTATTTTCTTTCAATAGCGAATCGATCTATGCCACCCGAAACGAATAGATTTCCTAGATTTTCTTTATGTCTTCAGAGCAGAATCCTTCCCCGGTTGATTCAGTGTCCTCCTTCAGAGAGGACTGAGCCCAACCCGTCCGAGGCAGATGGCTAGCAGAACGGTCATAACGGTGATATTTGTTAAGTGCTTACTATGCGCAAGGCACTGTACTAAGCGCCGGGTTGGATTTGCATTTCAAATTTTGGCGCAGCCCAAAGCTTTTTTTCTCCTCGAGCCCGTGGCTCTTTCGGTTCGACTGAGCGTGGGCAGCCGTGCCGGTGTTTGCCGTCTAATGATAACGATGGCATTTGTTAAGCGCTTACTCTGTGCAAATAGTAGCGGTAGGAGCATGTATTGGGCGCCGCCTTGGTGCCGTGCACTGTACTAGGCCCCGGAGAAGTTCAGGAATAACAGCTCTTTGCCCTCAAGGAACCTCCGCTCCAACCGGGGAGACGGACGTCAACGTATTTTCGAGAACTAGGTCCCGCTGGGTGAAACGTACTGGACTGTGGGCTTGGGAAAGAGGCGACAGGTTCCGTGGCCACCGGGTGCTTCCACTCTGACCTTGGGAGGAAGGAGGGTGATGGTCGGGTGGACCAGTGGGTGAAGCCCCCCAGACCTACCCAAAGCCTCAGGCATCTAAGACCTGAACCCAAAAGTCAAACAAATTCTCACTGTCGAACGCCTTAAAATATAGACCTACCGCCCAGTGGGACCGTAGAAAAAAATAAATGGATATCCTTTTGAGATGCAGGGATATTTAGTCCACGTTTTTCACCGCAGTTGTGGCATCTGTATAGTATTTTTATTTAAAATCTGTATTTTCAAGGTAAAACGGTCACCGAGGTGTCGGCTGACGGTTTCGTCTGTCCTGCGATTTCAACGCTGCCGGTGTTATTTAGTGCGGCGCGACAACATCGCCGACTTGACGTTTCTCCCGACTTTCAGTGAGATGATGGTTTTGAGATTGGAGGAGCAGGAGCAGAGTTACAGAACACGGGGGCATTTTGGCTTTGGTCTGCAGTGTCCGTCTTCACGGGGAGCTTCTGCAGAGTTGGATTCAGGTAAGTTGGGGGTTCAGGCAGAAGAAATGCCACTGTCATTATCATCATCGGTGGTATGTATCGAGCGCCTACTACGCGCGGAGCATCGTACTAAGTGCTCGGGAGAGTACGACACGAGAGAGTCGGCTGACACTCCCCGCCCACAGCCAGTTGACAGTCTAGACAGGGAGACATCGCCGAAGGGGTCTGAAAACCACCGTCTCTTTTTGTTTCCGCAATATTCGGTTAGGGGCAGGCTAGGGACTGCGCTCTTATTCTCATATAGTCCTCCACTGCCGTGGTCTTGGGGGATGAGGAATCTCATAGGCAGTCGAGAAAAGAGCAAGTTAAGAGGATTCCTGACTCGGAAATCAACCAGGAGAAGTGAAATAACCAGCTGTAGCAACTGGAAAGTTTGGGTGTGTGTGTGTGTGTGAGATTGGTGTTTCCCTGAGGACGCATCCCAACCCAGTTGAAAAGGCCACCTCACAACTCTAAAAGTCACTTTATTGAAATTCACAAACAGGTTAAAAAAAGAGTTATCAGTTTACAAAAATACACCACAAATCCCGGCTTTAAAATCGGACCGTGAGATTAATGACTTCGCTCTTCTCGGCCGGTCGTTTCCTTTACGTCCGCCAGCGGGAGGTTAGCCCTTCAACGGACCACGTGAACGGATCCGATCCCATTCGAATCTCTGATAAAAAAACATCGCACCGAAATGAGTTTCTGATGGAGTGCAACAGTAAAAACCAGATGAATGTCAATAGCCCCTTGGAAGCGACGGGTTTCACCCTGAGCTTTAACCAGGTTGGCAGTCAGATTGCGGCACGCCGGGTAACTGAAAAATAAAGGGACAGAAGTTTTAATATCCCACATTCTGCAGTCGGACCGATTTCTAATTCACAGTTTTCATCTTCTCATGGACCGAGTTCTCAGCACATCGATCGACCGATCGCTCGACGGTATTTACGGAGTGCTCTGCTGTGTTCAGAGCGCTGTGCTAAGAGCTCGGGAGCATACCATGTAACCGAGTTGGTAGGCGCTTTCCCAGCCCCCGAGGAGTTTATATCGGCGATTCAGAGGACGCGTAAACACGGGCTACTCGGTTGAAGGGTTTCTGCTTCCCCTTTGACCTCGCGGTTTCCACTGACCCGAGATCTTGTCAGATGCAAGTACAGACGACGGTATTCACGGTTGAACGTGCCGGCTCGGAGAAACAACCCGTGTCCTGGACCGGCTTGAGTGTCTTGTCGGGAATCGTAGTGAAGATGTATTCATGGTATTTAAGTGCTTACTGTGTGTCAAGTACTGTCCTGAGCGCTGGGGTAGATAGAAGCTCATCAGGTCTGACGCGGTCCCTGTCCCAGGTGGGGCTCACAGTCTTAATCCCCATTTTCCAGATGAGGGAACCGAGGCCCAGAGAACTGATTTGCCCAAGGTCCGACAGCAGACAAGTAACGGAGCCGGGATCAGAACCCGGGTCCTTCTGGTCCCCAGGCCCGGGCTCTAACCCGCTAGAGCACGCCGCTTCTCGTCGAGGCGGTCTTATTTTAGGAGAGGCACAGGGTGCGGCCTCGCCTTCCCCTTTCCAGGAAAGAAGAAGCCGATACGGGGCAGAGCACGTTTACTGAACATCGTTCAGGCGGTGGGCCGCCGGAGCAAAACAGGATGTGGCCTATGTGTTGCTGAGAAACCCCCGATGAACTGACCCAATCTGGAACTTGCGAGGTTGTGTGCACATGCTTGTAGTCCATTTTCCAAACTTAGGTCTTGGGGTACACAATTATGTGCAGATGGTTCTTTTGTTGCAGGGCTACTGGATAACGGGGGTGGGGAGAGACTGCCTCTGGAAGTGGGATTTGGGAGGTGGATCGAAAAAGCATTTGAAAAAAGTGAAAGCTGTCCCGGAGCCACCCAGTCTGTTTGCCCACTAGCCCATTTGAGTTGATTTCCTGGCGCTGATTCTCTCCGCTGCCTCAGCCTCTCTCTGCCAGGGAGTCTGGTGCTTGAGGAGGCTGTTTTTCAGGCCCCAATTCAGCGAGTTTCTAAAGAAGAGAAAGAGTTTCTGGGTCCCGCACGCGCCACCAGCCAGGTTAGGGAGACCCGATCAGTCTCCTTCCTCCCAAACCGCCTTCCCGGGATCCGATCACCCCTGCTGACGGTGAACTCGGGGGAGGGGGAGAGTGCCGTAGGAAGAAAAAGGCGGGGAGAAGTATCCGGGCTAATTTGCTTATGATTCAGCAGCCCTGACTGGAAAGCTAAGCAGGAGAGCTCTCCAGGCTAATAGTCTTCATGTTTCTCATATTCTCGTTTTAATTTCCTCAGTGTTAAGTGTAAACATCATACCGCCATGCCAAAGAATATCCCTTTCTTTCCCTATAATAAACCACAATGAAGAGGGCCCTGTCGTTAATTTAAAAAATACCCCCACTGTTCTAGTCGCAGTCCACAGAAATGGAAATCTGTCTTTCTAACTGGAGAACAGATAAAAGTGCAGGAAAGATCTTAAAAGGAAAAAAGTATCCCGGTGAGATTTTTCAAGGAACTGGCGTTTTCCAAAATAGCCTTCATAACTGTGGTATCTGTTAAGCGCTTACTATGTGCCGAGCGCCGGGGTGGAGACGAGATAATCGGGTCTCATCTGGAGCTCACAGCCTCGGAGGTGAGAACGAGGTATCGAATCCCCATTCTGCAGGTGAGAGAACTGAAGCAAAGAGAAGCGAAGTGATTTCCCCAAGTTCTCTCATCTGCTATGTGGCAGAGTAGAGATTAGAACCCAGGCCCTCAGACTCCCCAGGCCCAGGCTTTTTCCACTAGGCCATGCCGACTTCTTTTCTTTTATGGTATCTGTGCCGGGCACTACGTGCCAGGCACTGTTCTAAGGGCTGGGGGAGATACAAGCCGAGCAGATTGGACCCGGTCCCTGTCCCTCAGGGGGCTCACTGTCTTCGTCCCCATTTAACAGATGAGGGAACTGAGGTTCAGAGAAGTGAAGTGACTTGCCCACGGTCACACAGCAGACAGCTGGCGGAGCTGGGATGGTTCGCCGTGCGGACCTACGTGGGAGGCTGGCGGCTGGGGGCGGGGGGAGCAGGGGCAGCGGCTCCTCGGAAAGTTGGTCTACTTGTGTGGCGGTGGTGAAGGGCTGGGTTTTCAGCAAGCTGGGGACACCCTCCTCTCCAAGCGTCCCCTCTCTGGTGCCGTCCGCCACGGCGCCCAACCAGGTGACCGATGGATCCATGGAGTCACCTCACCTGTAAAATGGGGTTTATGAGCCCCGTGTCGGACAACCTGATTACCCGGCGTGGCTCAGTGGAAAGGGCCTGGGCTTCGGCTCCCGGCTCTGCCCCTTGTCAGCTGTGTGACTGTGGGCGAGTCACTTCCCTTCTCTGTGCCTCAGTGACCTCATCTGTATAATGGGGATTAACTGTGAGCCTCACGTGGGACGACCTGATTACCCTGTATCTACCCCAGCGCTTGGAACAGTGCTCTGCACATGGCAAGTGCTTAACAAATACCAACATTTATTTTTACCCCAGCGCTTGAAATGGCGCTTGGCACACATACCATCTTTATTATTATTATTATTATCCATTGGTCGAAGGGACCGGGTCTCTCCTTTCATGGAGAAGCGGCGTAGCTCAGTGGAAGGAGCCCGGGCTTGGGAGTCCGATGGCATGGGTTCGAATCCTGGCTCTGCCACTTAGCTGTGTGACTGTGGGCAAGTCACTTCACTGCTCGGTGCCTCAGTGACCTCATCTGTAAAATGGGGATGAAGCCTGGGAGGCTCACGTGGGACAACCTGATAACCCTCTATCTACCCTAGCGCTTAGAACAGTGCTCTGCACATAGTAAGCGCTTAACAAACACCATCATCATCATCAAATAGTATTTATTGAGCGCTTACTATGTGCAGAGTACCGTCAGCCTGCCTGCCCCACCTCCTCCCCTGCTGGGCCTTGGGGGCGCCCTGGGTCCCGATCTGGGGAGCGTGGCTTCATTCATTCATTCAATGGTATTTATTGAGCGCTTACTATGTGCAGAGCACTGTACTACTAATAATAATGTTGGTATTTGTTATGCGCTTACTATGTGCCGAGCACCGTTATAAGCGCTGGAGTAGAGAGACAGGGATTGTCTCTGCGTACTCTCATATTCTCCCAAACACCCGGCACGGTGCTGTCTAATCGGTAGGTGCTCAATAAACACCACTGCTTGAAATATGCTCCGTTGATTTCACAGCCAACATGCCATTCCCTTTCGTTGTCCAAATTTAGCGAAGACGGTCCCAGTGGAAGCATCCCGGCTCTGCCACTTGTCAGCTGTGTGACCGCGGGCAAGTCACTTCACTTCTCTGGGCCTCAGTTACCTCATCTGTCAAATGGGGATTAACTGTGAGCCTCGTGTGGGACAACCTGATGGCCCCGTATCTACCCCAGCGCTGAGAACAGCGCTCTGCACATAGTAAGCACTTAATACCGACATTGTTCATTCAATAGTGTTTATTGAGCGCTTACTATGTGCAGAGCACTGGACTAAGCGCTTGGAATGTACGAATCGGGAACAGATAGAGACGGTCCCTGCCCTTTGAAGGGCTCACAGTCTAATCGGGGGAGACGGGCAGACGAGAACAATGGCGATAAACAGAGTCCAGGGGAAGAACATCTCATTAAAACAATGGCAAATAAATAGAATCAGGGTGATGTACATCTCATTAAACAAAATAAATAGGGTGATGAAGATATATACAGTTGAGCGGACGAGTACAGTGTTGGGGGGGTAATTATTGATATTAATATTAGTGATAATTATTATTATCAGATGGTCCCACATGAGGCTCACAGTCTTAATCCCCATTTTCCAGATGAGGGAACTGAGGCACCGTACTAAGCGCTGGGAATGTCCAGCGCTTAGTACGGTGCCTCAGTTCCCTCATCTGTAAGCCCGTCAAACGGCAGGGACCGTCTCTTATCTGTTGCCGACTTGTTCGTTCCAAGCGCTTGGTCCAGTGCTCTGCACCTAGTAAGCGCTCAATAAATACTATTGAACGAATGAATGAATGTCCAACTGGGCAACGGATAGAGACCATCCATCCCTGCCCAAGGCCGGGCTCACGGGCTAATCATTCGATCGTATTTATTGAGCGCTTACTCTGTGCAGAGCACAGGACTAAGCGCTTGGAATGGACAAATCGGTAACAGATAAGAGACAGAGTCTAATCGGGGGGCACAGGGTGGGGCGACAGCGTCGAAGGTGGAGGGCCCGGGCCTGGCCTACACGCGGGGCCCAGTTGGCTGGAGCGGCGCGCGCTCGGGGGAGGGGGGCGGCACGAGGGAGGCGCGCGCGCTCTCGGATGTGCTCGCGGGATGGGGGGGGGGGAGGGTGTTTCGCGCATGCGCAATGCCCAGGCCAGTGTCTCCGAGGCGCGCCCGCGGCGGCCCGTTTCCATGGTGACGAGTCCCGGTGGGTCCCCTCCCCTCCCCCCCCCCCCCCCGCGTCGCGCTGAGAGGGAAAAAAAAAAAATGTTGGTATTTGTTAAGCCCTTACTATGTGCACAGCACTGTTCTAAGCGCTGGGGGAGATACAGGGTCATCAGGTGGGCCCACGTGAGGCTCTCAGTCTTCATCCCCATTGGACAGATGAGGGCACTGAGGGCCCAGAGAAGTGAAGGGACTGGCCCCCAGTCACACAGCTGACCGCTGGCAGAGCCGGGATTCGAACCCATGACCTCGGACTCCCAAGCCCGGGCTCTTTCCACTGAGCCACGCTGCTTACATGCCACTTGGGGCTGAGGAAATGATGTGGGCCCCACGGGCAGGGCCTCGCCACCCCCGGGCCTTCTAGAGACTCGCCTGGGTTCTTCGGTTGTTTATTATTATTACTTTTTAACGGCATTTGTCAAACGCTTACTATGTGCCAGGCACTGTACCAAGCGCTGGGGTAGATCCGAGCCGATCAGGTTGGACACCGCCCCTGTCCCACTCGGGGTTCACAGTCTTCATCAACATTTTACGGATGAGGGATCTGAGGGCCGGAGAAGTGAAGTGACTTGCCTAAGGTCACACAGCAGACTAGGGGCAGGAGGTGGGATTAGTAATAGTAATAATAATAATAGTATTTAAGCCCTATGTGCCAAGCACTGTTCTAATCGCTGGGGTAGATACAGGGTAAGCAGGTTGCCCCAGGTGGGGTTCACGGTTTTCATCCCCATTTTACAGATGAGGGAACTGAGGCCCAGACGAGTAAAGTTCATTCAATAGTATTTATTGAGCGCTTACTACGTGCAGAGCACTGTACGAGGCGCTTGGAATGAACGAGTCGGCAACAGATAGAGACGGTCCCTGCCGTTTGACGGGCTTACGGTCTAATCGGGGGAGAGAGACAAGAACGGTGGCAATAAATAGAGTCGAGGGGAAGAACGTCTCGTAAAAACCGATGGCGACTAAATAGAATCGAGGCGATGTACATTTCATTAACAAAATAAATAGGGTGATGAAAATATATACAGTCGAGCGGACGAGTACGGTGCCGAGGGGAGGGGAAGGGAGAGGGGGAGGAGCGGAGGGAAATGGGGGGAAAAGAGGGTTAAGCTGCGGAGGGGTGAAGGGGGGGCGGTAGAGGGAGTAGAGGGAGAAGGGGAGCTCGGTCTGGGAAGGCCTCTCGGAGGAGGTGAGTTTTAAGTAGGGTTTCGAAGAGGGGAAGAGAATGAGTTTGGCGGAGGTGAGGAGGGAGGGCGTTCCGGGACCCCGGGAGGACGCGGCCCGGGGGTCGAAGGCGGGACGGGCGAGACCGAGGGACGGCGAGGAGGTGGGCGGCGGAGGAGCGGAGCGTGCGGGGTGGGCGGTAGAAAGAGAGGAGGGAGGAGAGGTAGGAAGGGGCGAGGTGACGGACGGCCTCGAAGCCTAGAGTGAGGAGTTTTTGTTTGGAGCGGAGGTCGATGGGCAACCGCCGGAGGTGTTTAAGAAGGGGAGTGACAGGCCCAGATCGTTTCTGCGGGAAGATGAGCCGGGCGGCGGAGTGAAGAATAGACCGGAGCGGGGCGAGAGAGGAGGAAGGGAGATCGGAGAGAAGGCTGACACGGTAGTCTAGCCGGGATATAACGAGAGCCTGTAGCAGTAAGGTAGCCGTTTGGGTGGAGAGGAAAGGGCGGATCTTGGCAAGTGAAGTGACCTGCCCAAGGTCACACAGCGGGCAAGTGGTGGAGCCGGGATTAGAGCCCAGGTCCTTCTGACTCCTAGGCCCATGCTCTACCCACTAGGCCATGCTGCCTTTCTGGGTTCCAGGTCCACAGGGTGTATATGTGTGTGTTTAGGGGGAGGTCACCTTCCTCACAGGGGCAGCACCCCAACCCGCCAAGCAGTTTGGGGATTTTGATATTAAAATATCCGGGGCTTGGGCTCAGCTGTCAGCCTTCCACAGACTCAGGGTCATCAGAGGGGTCTCATACTGCGCTTGAGCTAGGCAGCTCCCTTTTCTAGCCCCTCCCTCACAAGGGGGTATAAATGACATTTTAGCTATGTATGTTCAGGATCGTGTCTCAAAAAAAAAAAAAAAAGCAAGTCGGTTCGGTTGACGGGGCCTTTTACACAGTTTTGAAAGAATCAAGGCAAACTTTAACAGTCACTTTTCATTTGCAGAAAATATATTTTCTGGGAATCTATCAGTGTTTATTTTTGAGGCTGACAATTGGGGTGAAATTCAAGGATAAAAACCAACCAACCAAAAAACCCGATTTGGCTGGGATCAAATTGTTGGCACCCGTTGAGAATTCTTTCCAGAGTTTCCGAGTTTATTCAGCCGATTTGCTGTTCTAGTAAGGTACCGTCAGCTACCTTCGGGTAGCTCACTTTGTGGAAGATCAGATGGATCTGAGGCCTCATCAGGGCAACTGAGCGAAGGGCTGGGGTTATCTTCTCCTCGGTGCTTTAGTAACTTTGTAGTGACAACCAGCTCCTTACTTACCAGAGCGATTCCTGGTTCAGTCTCTCTCTCTTTCTCTCCCCCCCTTCTTCCACAGTCCCCAACTTGCTGCTCTGGAGGTCCACCCCTTAATTCCTTAAGAATAACAAAATAATTTCAATCTGACTATAATATACCTCCCCACTTGCTGTTTTCAAGCTACACCCAGGTTTCGACTTTTAAAAAAACTGCCAAAAATTATTTAAAAGCGATTAAACCCATATGGTTGATCAGGATCGATTCATTACACTGACTCATTCTCTGGGTTGCATTTTAAGGTTTCAGAGGCTCAGCAGCATCTTCGGGCTGGGCCATTCTCCGGGAGTTCAAGCCAAGTGACAAACATATCCATTTTTAAAAAAAACACACACACAAAAAAGCGTATATGCTTAGAAAATCCCCTAAATGTCATCTCACTTTGTTCCTTCCCCTCCTCCAGATGCCACGCTGCCCGTGAAAAGCCACTCCACCTCCCACCAGCTGGCTCCACCTCCCTTCCAGGCCAGCTGGTGAGTCTTCCGGGCTGGGAGTTACAACCCCCTGACCCTACTCCAGCTGTCCTATTCCCGATCCCCTGGGACAGGAGCCCTTCCCCAGCCCCCCCTCCGTACTTCTCAGCTCTTAAATCTCTTTCCCTTCTGTGGCCTTTTGGCCCGAGTGCTCCCAAGAGTAGGGATTTCCCCCGCCCCACCTCCTCTGCGGGGCAGGAGAGGCTGCTGGGATTTTCGACGTTCATCCAAGAGGAAAGGGCGGAGGGCATCGGGGACCGTGCCTTGTGGGCACTGCAGATGCAGAGAGGGAAGAGAACTCAAATCGGCCCTCTCCCTCCTGCTCGTAAGGAACGAGAGACGAGGAGGAAGGCGAAAGAGAAAACAGCGCCAAGCACCGCGATCGTCAAACGTGACGGCACGACTGGGGACGGATCCGTAATTTCATTATTTCTATTCGTGTCCGTCTCCCCCTCTAGATCGAGAGCTCATCGCGGGAGCGGAACGTGTCTACCGACTCTATTCTACTGTCCTCTGCCAAACACTTCGGAGAGTGCTCTGCCCACGGTAAGCGCTCGATAAATGCCATTGATGGCCTTTGTGTGTACCCAGGGTGTCCAGGGATGTGAGTTCCTCCCTGGCCTTTTCAGTCACATTTGGCCCTCCCAGGTGAATTGCACTGTCGGCGTAGCCTTCGAATACCAAGGCCGACCTCACAATGGGGCCCCAGCTGATGTTCTTCATTCCTCTCCCGTCAGCCTCCTTGCGGAGCCCCGCTCTCTCTTCTCCCGCCTATCCGCTCCCTGCCCGGCCCACCTCACCCCCTCCCGTCCGACAGACCGGTACCCTCCCCCAGATGCCCGGCCCCCGGCGAGCCGGGCCGGGCCGGGCCCCGACCCGCTACCTGAGACCGTAGGACCTGCACCTCCTCGGCCAGGTCCTGCCTCTCCCTGAAGAGCTGATTCTGCTTGTTCAGGAGCTGCACCAGTTGCTGGGCCGTGGCCTGGCAGTGCTTGTCCAGCTGGTTCAGCCTGTGGAGAGACACACCTCGGGGTGAGTCGCGTCCCCCGAACCGACGAGACCGCCTCCCCGCCCTCCGCCCGTCCTGACGTGGCGACCACCAGACGGCGGCCGTGGGGGTCGCCGTCGCTCCTCACCGCACCCCGCCGGCCCCCGGCCCCTCGGGTCTCCGCCGTGCCCGGCCTGACCTCCAGAGCGTCAGGAGGCAGAGCGGGCGCTACGGTGAGGCTTGGGGGTGGCGAGGCCCGGCAGCGGAGGGATTGCTGTTGCTGTTACTGCTGCCGCCGGGCCCTCTCCGGTCAGTGCTGGTCCGCTCCCTGGCCCGAGGGGATTGTTAGCCCGGAGCCTGGAACCACCGGCTGGGGAGTCGGAGAGACCTTGGGGCTCCCAGCCAGGACTTTGCCCGAGCAAAGGGGAGAAGGGGGACAGCAAGGTGTTGGAGGGGTGAGTGTGTGTGTTGGCGGGGGGGCCGGGACAAGGAAGGCCACGACTACCGCCTCCTTCCCCATTCCAGCCATCAGTCGATTGCTCATTGGTAGTTATTAAAGCACTCACTATGTGCAGAGCACTGGACTTGAGCGCTTGGGAGAGTACAGTAAAAGAGTTAATACACACGACCCTTGCCCTCAAGGAGCTTACAGTTAAGTTGGAGAGACTGAAGTCCGCATGCCTGCCCCCAGTCAGGCCCCCTGCTCGCCCCCGACCGCTCGAGGAGACACACGGAGGGAGGGATCGGCCCAGAGCGGGACGGGGGTTAGCCGGGGAGAGGGATCAGCCGACGAGGTTCCCGGTTCCACCCTGCGACCCGCCTGACCCTTGAAGGCCCTTGGCTAGGAGATGGCGATTCCAGCCAACGCCAATCAACCAGACCGAGAAAGGGAAACCTTTCCAGGCAAACACGAATGGGTCAAGTCTTGTGGAGGCGGGGGTGGAGAAAGCGAGCCCCAGTATTATGGAATTAGCTCTGACGACAACTGAATAAGAAGGCAAGAACAAAGGGAAAGACGCTACACTGAACTCTGGGTTTCCCATTATTACTCATTCAGGAAATCACCAGCTCCAGGACCATTGACCAGATGTCTTCGAAGACCCGCCATTCTGCTGATGGGTTTAACCTTTCCAGACCTGTACATTTAAACTACGACTCTTCTCCGGGAATGGGAGCCTCTTCCCGTTTCAACCGGCCATTCCGCATTCCCTTCTCTATCGCCGGTCCAAATGAAGATGTGAAATGAAATGGAAGGGGGAACGGTTCATTTCTTGGAATTCTGGAAAGGCAAAAGCTTTTCATTCTAAATTCCGGGTGATGGGATCCCACCTCCTGAGGTGCAAAGTGGGAAAAGGGGTGGGGCTTTCGGGGGGGGGGTTTCCAGCCGCTGGGGTGGGGCTAGTAACAGATACAAATGGGGAGAAGTTATGTAATAAAGGGGATTTGAGAGAGAGAAGGAGATAGAAAGCGACAACTAGAGGAGAGAGGGAAAAAGATAGGGCAAAACAGCTGAGCGAGGAAGAGACCAGACCCTCCTTTGGCAACATCTCTGCCTCGACCCCCTACCCCAGCGCTGGCCTTCTTCGCCGGGGCGGGGGTGACGGGGGCGGGGAGCGGCTCTGCTGCCGCAGCCTCGGGGCTTGCTCCCCTCCCCTGGGGAGACGACCAGCAGCAGTCGCTGCAGGAGGAAAAGGGTTTGGGGTGCGGCTGCTGGTTGACCGGCTCTTCCTCCCCCGTTGCCGCCTCCGACCAGCCTGTGGGGACGTCACCGCAGCAACTGCAGGGTTGCAGTTTCATGAAGCCGCTGCGGCAGCTGCGGCGGCAACTGCAGCAGCTGGGGATTCTCTCCCTTGTGGGAGAGGGGACGACAAACCCCGCTTCAATGAAGGCTGTTGTTCCCGAGTCAATTCCTCTCGGGCGGAGATGGCACCGGCGTGTCCCGTGATTCCTCCTGCCAGGAAGGCCCAGGGCAGCCCTTCTCCGGTGCGGGGCCGGGGGAAGGAGACCAGAATCGGCTTCGGCACAGAGAGCACACTGCTTGCTCGGTGGGGTTGCCTCCCCCAAGAAACCGTGGCCTAAGGAGCCGGGGGGCAGAAGACTCAGAGAAAACACGGCAGAGGCATTTTGAGTTTTAGCAAGGGACACCACCTGCTGCATACTAACTGTGGGATGCGTAAAGCGTCCACTACAGGCCAAGCGCCGGGATAGATCAAGGATAATCAGGTGGGACCCAGTCCCCATCCCCCACGGGGCTCACAGTCTGGGAAGGAGAGAGAACAGATATCCAATTTCCGTTTTACAGATGAGGAAACGGGCACGATAAGCTCTGCAGATAGTAAGCGCTCAATAAATACCACTGCCGGTGATAATGACGGTGCTCTGGGGGCCACGAGTGGGGATGATGAATCCGCTGTCGATCAGTGGTATTTATTGAGCGCTTACTGTGTGTGGAGCACTTGGGAGAGTACAACAGAGTTGGCAAACACATTCTCTGCCCACGAGGAGCTTACACCACTCTAGAGAGGGAGACAAAATAAAATAAATTATAGATATGCACATTAGTGCTGTGAAGCTGAGGGTCGGGAGACAAGCAGCGGGGCCTAGTGAATAGAGCACAGGCCTGGGAGTCGGAAAGGCCCACGTCCTAACCCCAGTTCTGCCTCAAGCCTGCTGGGTGACCCTGGGTGAGTCACTTCACTTCTCTGGTCCTCAGTCACCTCAATTGTAAAATAGGGATTAAGAGTGTGAGCCCCATGTGGGACAGGGACCGTGTCTAACCTGCTTAGCTTGTATCCACCCCAGTGCTTAGAACACTGCCTGGCACAAAATAACCGCTTCACAAATTCCAACTGAAAAAAGAAATCAAGTGCTTATAGGGGGGCAGATCCATTTTTTTCAAGGGCCACAGTGTCGTCCGAACCTTTTAACCCTGCTCGCCGGCCGAAGGTCTTGGGGGATGGCGGAGACTCGCAGGACCCGAGACCCCCAAGTTGATAACCTCCCCGCTCTCACTGCCCCCGTCCCCGCCACCCTCACCCCTCGGGTCTCAGGAGGTCCGAGCACCAGGTGATCCTCTAACCTTCCAAGGCCGAGCTGTCGATAGGGAAAGCTTCTGGGGACACGGGGCTGCAGCGGCCGCCTCTCCCGGCTGACCCTGGTCGAAGAACCCCATCTGCTGGTTGCCACGGAAACTGAAGACGGCCGGTTGAGCCGAGCGGAATGACTCCGGACGGAAATCCAAAGCCAGAGGAATTCCGCTAAGGCCGAGAAATCGTACGGGAGGAGAAGGACCCTCCCGGAGGCAGAAGGATGAAGATTCTGTCGTTGCCCAACACTGCCAGATCGAAGGCCCGGGGTGGAGCAAAATGATTAGACCTACTTCAGAGGTACTTTGGCTTTCCGCGTGATTAAGCTGTGTGGGAGAGAGGCTTATGAAAGAAGCACATAATAAGCGCTAACAGATACCATATTAAAAAAATCAAGTGCTTAACGGGGGGCAGATGTAAATCCGCACACATACCCGGAAAGATAAGTGCCCTCTCGATCAGATATTCTTACCGTTTGCCACAAGATTCAAATTGAAAAGACTCTTTACCCGAGAAGGTGGGGAAACTCAAAATCACCCCCCAAACCGCACCTGTCTATTTGAAGCGGGGACGACCTATAACTTGTAAATGTGTGACGCGGCCCAAGAATCATATTGGAATCTCGACGACCCCTGGTCGGATGGGAAATGTGTCTCCAGCCAGCGCAACGACAAGTCCACCACCACCCGCTGGGAGCGGATGGAGAGAAGTGGCCAGACCCCCTGACTGCAGTGCGACCCATCTAAAATTTCACAGTGCACCCGACTGCGTGTGCAGACGCCAAGGTGGGTGTCCACCAGCGCGGCTGCCGGGACGTGCGCTCACGGTCGCCTGACGATCGAGCGATCATTTGATCGACCGCATTTATTGAGCGCTTACTGTGTGCCGAGCACTGTACGGAGCACTTGGGGGAGTACGATGTAACACGATAACGGACACGTTCCCCGCCCTCAGCGAGGTTACAGCCAAGAGGAGTTGGTAGGATGAGTAGGTAGGTTTCAAGCTTTAGAGTAGAAGGACTGCAGGTTAAGGGGTTCTCCCCACCCCGATTTTTGTCATTTCACCATTTCCAGAGACTTCCGCCTCCCAGCGTGGCTCCCTGAAGGATGGATTCCGAGGCACCCGGTTTGGTCAACCGCAGGAGCGATGGATGGGCGGATGAGAGATCGACAAACCCAGCCTCACGCTGACTCCGTCCTGTGGCACTTGCTAAGCACCTACTATGTGCTAAACGCTGTACTAGACGCAGGGGTAGATGGGACATAGCCCCTGTAACACTTAGGGCTCACAGTCTAAGGAAGAGGGAGAGCAGGGATTGAAAGGGTCTGAGCAAGTCACTTCACCTCTCTGGGCCTCCCAGCGGGTAAGTGGCAGAGGCGGGATTAGAACCCAGCTCCTCTGACGCCCAGGCCTGAGCTCTCTCCCTTCCCCCCGACCTCCGGCGGGCTGAGTGTGCTCACTTCCAGCTCCCTCCAGCCTCGCGGCCACAGGGGTGTGGCGTCCCTCCGGCCCCCAGGAGGGCCCTCTGGCCACCTACTCCTCCACGGGTCAGTGATTTACACTACATTCGAAATCCTTCCCCAAGCCCCCGCACCCCCCTACCTGCCTCGCAGGCCATCGGACCGATCTGATGGGAGAGAATTCTTTGTCCCCCTCTTGCTACCCCTCTTTTTCTGCTTTCGGAAGCAGCGTGGCCCCGGACCTGGAAGTCAGAAGGAACTGGGTTCTGATCCTGGCTCTGCCGCTTGTCTGCTGTGTGACGTTGGGCAAGTCTCTTCACTCCTCTTATCCTCAGTTCCCTCTTGTGTAAAATGGGGATTAAGACTGTGAGTCCCATGCGGGACAGGGACCCTGTCCCACCTGATTAGCTTGTATAGATCCCAGCGGCTAGAACGATGCTCGACATTGTTCTTATTGAATATTATCATAAATGTTATTAGTAGTATTATCGTTTCCTCTAATTCCTCGAGCCTTTGCACACGGCGCCGGCGAGAGACGGCACAGAATGATCGGTAGATGAATTCAACATGGGGACGGCGAGATTTTCTTACTCCGTCGGCCCCATCTGAGCTCTTTCCTTCAGAAACACTTTGCCTCTAAAAAGCAACTCCCGGCGTGAGCCTCATAAGAAGCGACATGTAACAGACAGTGCCTCTGGTTCTTGGGCACACAGCACGAAATTAAAAGAGAATTTTTATTTTTTTTTAACTTCTTTTCCTCAATGGCATGTGTATAATATACTCGAGGACTAAACTGACATCAGGGCATTTAAAGCAAGAGAAGAGAGAAGATGCGGCGGTGGGGGGGCGAAGACAGAAAGGGGGAGAGAAGTCAGTGAGGGAGGGAAAGAGAGAGAGGAAATATGTTGATTAAAAACAGTAACTTCTGTTAATCTACATTTTTCAGACCCTGTCATAGTTTTTAAAATGTGAAGAAATATGTTGCAGTTTAATTGCACCATTTCAGTAATTCTACAGCTTCCAGTGATGTAGACCAGCCAACTTCAGCAACGGTTCCCCTCTTTATTAAGGTGTGGGTTTCTCTAAAGGCAGAAATATTAATGTGCTGATCAGGTTTGGTGTGGGCTTCGCTCCCTGACTTAAAGAGCAGAAACAGTAGAATCGTAGCCTGGCTGGGGAATAGTCCTCCCTGAAAGTGGATTCAGTAGAAAACCACAATTCCTAGCAGATCAGCCCGGTTGAAAAACAGCAAACGCGTTGGAGAAATCCAGATTGCGGCTTTTTCTGAGAAAGGATCATTTTTTGGCTAAAGCACAAGGGAGGAGAATAGTGAAATAACATTTTGTTTGGATTTTTCTGGGGGACACTTACCGCCCCCGACCCCCGCAGGAGAAATGGCAGCAATTTACCATCTCCACACCGCGTGCAGCAGCAAAAAAGTTTTTTGCGTGTGACCTAAGCTGGCTAATTCTGTGGCACTCTACTCCCCTGAGCGCTTAGTACCGTGCTCTGCACATAGTAAGCACTCAATAAATACGACTGATTGATAAGTGGAGGAGCAGGGATTAGAACCCGGGTCCTTCTGACTCCAAGACCTGTGCTCCATCCATTAGGACACGTGGCTTCTTCTTTTCATCACACCTTAAGGCTCCCCCCACATTCTAGTAGTGAGGGCCAGTGAGGGTTCAGTCTCAGCACCCCCACTCTCAAGTTCCTCACCGGACAGGTTTCCCAAAAGAGAGGGATCGTTCTCTCCTGAACGCTCAGTTCATTGCTCTGCACATGGTAAGCCCTCAAAAGATGGCAGTACTTAACTGACTGACTGCCCACCTAGCATCCCCAGGGCTGGACAGGCCCAAACCGGGTCTGAAGGGGCCTGTCAGGTTAGAACACAGTCAGTCAATCGTATTTTTTGAGTGCTTACTGCCTGCCAGAACACTGTTCTGAGCACCTGAGAGAGTACGTTGTAATAATAAACGGATACATTCCCTGCCCACGACAAGCTTACAGTGTAGAACTTACACAGCCTACAAGCGGGTAGCTCCGCCATACTGCGGAGCCGGGGTGGAACGGAAGCGCCGTGGGTCCACTTGCCAACTGGCCTAAAGTTAAACGGAGCAACCGAAACCGGCAGCTTTTATAAACTGTAATGAAAACAGAGTTTAATGAAAACTGGACCTGGAGAAGGAATAGCCAAAGGTCCCGGATCTATTTCCCCCAGCTAAGGCCTCGGCCTCTCCCTCTCTCTCTCCTTTCCTCCCCCTCCCCGCTTCCCTCTCTCCTTAGCTAAGGGGGCAGAGTTCCTATTCTGTCCTTGTACCAAGGGCCTAGTGCCACCAAGCTTTACTACTAGTCGTGACGGCGTTCATTAATCCCCAAAGAAAGTGATCTATTCATATTTGATGCCACGTTTCCACAGTCGGTCTCAGAAACCTTGCTTTGGGTGCCACACCAGCAGCCCAGAGGTGAAGTGATAGCTGTCATTTCCCGGGGGGTTTATGGCGAATTCCGTCACCGTTCTATCTGCCGGGCCACCTAGTCTCAAATAATAATAATAATCATGATGATGGCACTTGTTAAGCAATGACTATGTGCCAAGCACTGTTCTAAGCCCTGGGGCAGATACAAGTTAATCAGGTTAGACACAGTCCCTGTTCCACATGGGGCTCACACTCTTGATCCCTGTTTTACAGCTGAGGTAACTGAGGCCGAGAGAAGCGAAGTGACTTGCCCAAGGTCACCCAGCAGACGTGTGGCAGAGGCGGGATTAGAACCCCCGGGAAGGACTCACTGAACACGTCCCTCTCAGCGGTCACGACGCCGGATGGAGAGGTAGGTGCCGGTCCGTGACAATATCCGCTTTTCCGGGTCGAGTAATTTTGGGAGGGAAAGAGGCTGCTGAGGAATCAACAGACGACAGACCACAAGAAGCCAACAACCAGCAAAGGCTTCTCTTTTGGCTCCGGTGGCTATTTGGGATGGAAACTCCTCTTGCCTCAACGCTGAGGATGGCCGTCTGATGCGGGGATGTTGATAATTCTAATCGTGGTATTTGTTAAGCGCTTACTATGTGCCAGGCACTGTACTAAGCGGTGGGGTGGATACAAGCAGATGGGGCTGGACGCAGACCCAGTCCCACGTGGGACTCAGAGTCTCAATCCCCGTTTTCCAAATGAGGTAACCGAGGCCCAGAGAAGTGAAGCGACTTGCCCAAGGTCACGCAGCAGACATGGGGCAGAGCCGGGATTGGAACCCATGACCTTCTGACTCCCAGGCCCGCTCCCTATCCACTAGGCCCTGCTCCTGAATCCTCGGGGCCCCGAGGCTCGAAACCTAGACGGCGAGCCCGAAGGCAGGCGACAGACCCTCAGAGCCCCCACAGGTTCTAGGCGATACGTGGTGGGAGGGAAGGACGGTGAGAGCTCAGCTGGGCGCTTCGCACACAGTAAGTGCCCAACCAAGCCAACGAATCTCCGATGGCCTAGATCGGCGCTGCCCCAGTTCATCTCGTATCTACTCTAGCGCTTAATACGGCGCCGGGCCGGGAGGAAGCGTTTAGCGGACGCCGCTCTCGTCGTCCCTATCATCGGGGCGAGAGGCCGGGGAGAGAGGGATGGGGCCCGACGGGCGAGAGATCTGGGAGCAGCGGACACCCACGGGCTCGTTCGTCGGTCCAAAAGTTCGGCGTCAAAGCCGCCAAGTACCCAGGCCGTTAAAGGAAGGACCGGGGATAATGGCAGAAACTGAAGCAGCTCCCGCCTCGGGGCCAACAGCCTCTCCAGCAGCGGTAAGGCTGTTATCGGCTTCGCCGTACCATTTGTTCCATTACACAATCTCCTGAAGCCTTTTACGGAGAGCTCAAACAACTGCCTGTACCAACACGACACATGGCTTTCCATCCCGACTCTTTGCTGCTCCAGACGCTCCAACCATCTTTCTTTAAGATGCCATATGGTTGGCAGAAGCCTGTAGTTATAGCAGCACATCTGCTTCTGCCTTCCTTCTCCTTTCCATGTCCCCCCCCTCGCCACCCCAGTGTGTCTCCTCCCCCCCCCCCACCCGAAAGAAAGAGAAAGGGATGGGGGGGAAGGGAAGCAAGATCTTTCTTAAACATCGTAACCGATTAAAGCTCAATTAAAGGGGAGAAGGGGAATTATTCGGCGCGAGATCATTCTTATATGACTGCGGTGATCTGTTTGCCAATCCACCCTCTAGAAAGGAACGGAGGGAGGGAGACCGGAGAGGGCCCTCGGAGGCAATACCGTTATTTTAAAGGGAGGGAAACGCCTTCTCTTTCAGGCATCGCCTCTCTCGCCGAAGGGAGAGGGGCAGATTTTTCCGAGGGGTGTTTTTTGTCAGGGGTAGACGGACAGGCGGCCCGAGTAGCCGGATCCCACTCGAATGGGCTTTGTTAGCCAGACTAGCGAGGCTGTATGCTAATGGTTTCGCCGGCGTATGCAGACGCACTGCTTTTTTGGGTCTGATGAGCAAAGATTATTGAAACAGTTGAAATCCTGGTTGTACTGGCATGTAAGCAACCAGGCTGCCTTTCTGGACTCCAGCCTCTGCTAAGACAGGCTGCAAAATATACATTCTGCTCACCCTGTTTCCTGATGACTTAATTCTGACCATTTGCAACTTTTCTACACAATGGCAACAGAAGACGGTATTTTCTGGCCAGCGTTAACAGGCCGACGCCAGATCGGGCTTCGCCCCCGCCCCCCCCCCCCCAAAGGGAAACAACAAAAATCCCATCCCTAAATGGCCGGAGCCTTTTACGGAGCTAAGATGGGTCAGGGAGAAGACACCTCACTGGGCCAGAGAAGACGGGGGGAGGCAGAGTAATATGCAGATGCACTAGTTGGAGCTCTGCAGGCACTCCTTGATGGAATTCTCACAATTGCTGGAGCAAACGGATTCGGGAGGATTCCGAGGTCTAGCAGCCAAATAAGGGTGGGCAGATATAAGGCTGCACTTTCCCGGATCTAGCCACGTACAGAAATGCAGGGTGCGAATAGGACCGATTCAAGGGACCTGATGGGAGATGAGCTCTTGCTATTTTTTATGGCATTTGTTAAGCGCTTATTTGGTGCCAGGCACTGTACTAAGTGCGGGGGTAGATACAAGCTAATCAAGAGGCCGCGTCCCATATGAGGGTCCCAGTCTTAACCCCCATTTTAGAGTTGAGGTACCTGAGGTGCAGAGAAGTGAAGTGACTTGCCCGAGGTCACAGACAGCAGAAAAGTGGCGGGGCAGGATTAGAACCCAGGACCTTCTAACCCCCAAGCCTGTGTTCTATCCACTAGTCGACGCTGCTTCTCGATGAGATGGTATAGGAAACCACTTTGGAAGTAAAAATGCTTAGCTAAATCTAAGACATCAGTATCGCTACTGTCATTAATGAATGTTGACACTTTAAAGGCTTGCCTAAATCACAGCTGCTCAAAGGCAGGCAGGACCTCCTTACTTTCTAATTTCCCATACTCCTTTTTCCTATACCACCCCCACATACCCAAATTTATGCTTTTCAAAATCTAAGAGAAGCAAGCTCAACATTACGTTTGACCGGTCAAATGTCTACTAGTCAAAAGACTCGCGGACCACGGGGGCAGGTCTCGTTTTGGAAAATAATCCAGCTTTTGTGCTCCGGAAGCAATGAGAAGGCACCCACCCGGAGAGCACGCAGTGGAAAATCCAGCTGCCCCACAGTTGTGGAAATGAGTACGCTGATACCCGTCCACTAAAATGACCAGATCATTGTTCTTTGTGAGCTATCCAGTGATGATGGACTTCCAGATCTGTCCAGGCTTTGAGCCGAGAGCTCTGTTGACTGTAACCTGCCACGATCTTGAAGACGCGAATGACTAAAATCATATATTTCACTAGCAACTTCCATTCCCCCTTTTACTAAAAATAGATTTTGCTTCGGATCTATGGCGTCAGCCACCAAATATTGGGACGTGTGGTGCTTTGCTTCAAGCTCCTCAATCAATCAATCGATGGTATTTATTGAATGCTTACTGTGTGTGGAGCACTGTAAGGAATGCTTGAGAGAGTACAAATAGAACAGGGTCTGTAGACACATTCCCCGCCTACAATGAGCTTACAGTCCGGGCAGGACTTGGGCCCCCAGATCATCTGAGAGTCAATTGTACTTGAAATGTTTTTAGTACCACGGCTGCTGATTTCCCGGAGCATGAAATTTGGGAGGGAAAGAGAGAGGGCCGGGAGTGAGAGGAGATAGGGGAGAGGGGGAGACAAAATAAGCACGAGAAGAAGCGTGGCCTAGTGGATGGAGCGAGGGCCTGGGAGTCAGAAGGACCTGGGTTCTAATCCCAGCTCCGCCACTTTTCTGCTGTGTGACCTCGGGCAAGTCGCTTCACTTCTCTGGGCCTCAGTTCCCTCATCTGTAAAATGGGGATTAAAACTGTGAGCCCCAGGTGGGACATGGACTGTGTCCAACCTGATTACCTTGTATCTACCCCCGGACTTAGTACAGTGCCTAGCAAGCACTTAAGAGATACCATCAAAAAAAAAAAAACGGGGAAGGAGGAGAAAGGGAAAAAAACTGAAGAGGGAGAGGGTATTCATCCATTCAGTCGTATTTATTGAGCACTCCTTGTGTGCAGATCACTGAACTAAGCGCTTGGGAGAGTACAATAGAACAATAAACAGATCCGATCCCTGCTCTCGGTGAGCTTACAGTCTAGCGATGGAGAGAGAGGCGGAGAAAGAGACAGATCCGGAACCCAACCCCTTTATCACCCAAGGGTCCCTGGTCAGTAAGTTAAGGTCTTCTTGAGGTTACCTTCGCTCTGACATAGCTTATGTATTTCACACCTAAACTGTAAGCTTACTATGGGCAGGAGTCATGTCCCCTAATTCTCCCAATTGGTTAGTACTGGACTCTGCCCTTAGTAAGCGCTCAATAAGTGCCATTGATTGATATCTTACAGGCTTTACTCCAGAAAGGCTGTTTATGTCAGCCCGGGCAGAACCAGCCATTCTGCAAATCTCTTGATTCCGGTCAAGTGTCTTCCACACGCTTGACTGGCAGTATTGGGGAGAAGCTTAAGTCAAGATTTTGCTCCTGAATGAAATTTGTTTGTATTTCACAAAAGGGGATCATTTTCTAATTTAAAGACTTTCATTCTGCTACTCTTTTTCAGTGCGTTAGTCATTTAGAAGGAGCTTTGGGTGGTTATATTAAAACAATCTATGGTCTATGGCCTCTGGTCTCTAACACAGTTGAGTCTGGCTGAACTCACTCTGATAAACCAGAGCCTCATCCTGTACTGAGATTACTGAAGGAGAGTAATGCTTTCATACGTAAGCAAATGCACTAATACGAATATGTACACTCAGGTTTACGCACACCCGCAAATACGTTACCAGACCATACGCTAACCAAATTTAGTCACTAATTACTTGGAACTTGAATTTCCCAATATCGAAAGGGCCAGCAATCTCCCATACATATAGGCACAGACACATACGCAATTAGGTCACCAAAACACACGCTAACAAAACTTGGTCGCTGAATACTTGGAACCTGAATTTCCCATTTCTGAAACGGTCAGAAGTTTCCCACCAAAAGAATAACTTTGCAGTGAAAATGAAATGTCCTATTTAGACTGTGAGCCTTAAGTGGGACAGAGACTGTGCCTAATGTATCCACCCCAGTGCTCAGAACAGTGCTTGACATATGAGTGCTTAAAAAAATATGATAATAATAGTAATGATAGTAGCAATAAATAATAATGATGACGATGATGACGACGACGATGATGAATGGCCCAGAGAAGGCTTGAATATAAAAATAATTTGCAAGGGATGTCAGAACATTCGGAGGTTGCTTTTGAAACAGTAAACCAAAGACCTGTGAGCTGTCATCACCTTGTGGATCTCTTGGCGCCACAACAGACCCGATTTGCTCAGTCTCTTCAAAGGAAGCGGCTTTGTTGAAAAGCAGCTTGGCGTAATGGAAAGAGCACAGGTCTGGGAGTCAGGGGGTCATGGTTTCTAATAGCGACTCTGCAACTTGTCCGCTGCATGGCCTTAGGCGAGTCACTTCACTTCTCTGTGCCACGGTTCCCTCCTCTGTAAAATGGGATTAAGACTTGGAGCCCTCTTTGGGACAGGGACCGTGTCCAACCCGATATGCTTATACCCGGCCCAGCGCTTAGTACAGTGCCCGGCATAGTAAGCGCTTAACAAATACCATCATTATTATTATTTCTCCTGCTAAACCTATCTTTGATGATGACGATGATGATGATGCTTCCAGCTCCCTTAACAGTGGCAGAATCACACAGCCATGAGGAGGCCAAGTGAACAGATCCGGCCCCTTTATGAAGTTAACCACGCTGCGCCGGTCAGACATTTAAATTCCAGACTCCAAATTTGATCCAGTCTATCTCATTTCGGTGAGTCAACCCATCGGTGGTATTTACTGAGTGGTCCGTCTGTCCAGATCACTGTAGTAAGTGCTTCCGGTGAGCAGCAGAGCTGAGTGGTGACCCTGCCCACGCTGGACAAGCTCACCAGGGCCCCAGAGGTGACCCCGAGGCCTGGAGGCCCTGCAGGAGCTTGGTCAAGCTACCACTCCTGTCTGGGGGACACCCTAAAAATGTCCTGGTTTTTTTAATGGTATTTGTTAAGCACTCACTATGTGCCAGGCACTGTTCTAAGGGCTGGGGTAGGTACAAGCTAATCAGATTGGACACAGTCCGTGTCCCACGCGGGGCTCACAGTCTTCATCCCCATTTTACAGGTGAGATAACCGAGGCCCAGAGAAATGATGTGACTTGCCCAAGGTCACAGAGCAGGCAAGTGGTGGAACCTGGGACTGGAACCCAGGTCCTTCTGACTCTCAGGCCTGTGCTCTATCCATTAGGACACGATGTTTCGCTAAATGGTTGAGGGAACGTGGTCTAGTGGCTAGAGCACAGGCCTGGGACTCAGACGGCCTGGGTTCCACTCCCGGCTCTGCCAATTGCTTGCTCTGGGACCCTAGGTGAGTCGCTTCATTTCTCTGTGCCTCAGTTTCCTCTACTGTAAAATGGGGATCATATACCTCTTCGCCTCCCTACTTACACTGTGAGCTCTGCGCAGGACAGGGACTCTGTCTGACCTAACTAGTACCTACCCCAGTATTTAGAACAGTAGTTGACACATAGTGAGCGCTAAACAAATGCCATAAAAAAAAACAACAACTTCGGCTGACCTTCCTACTTAAGGAGGAGCAGCACGGCTTATCGAAAAGAACCCCAGCCTGCGAGTCAGAGGACCTTCGTTCTAATCCCGGTTCTACGACCGGCCTGCTCCGTCACCCTGAACGAGTCACTTAACTTCTCTGTGCCTCCGTTGCCTCATCTGAAAATGAGGATTTAATATCTGTATTCCCACCTAGCTAGACTGTAAGCCCCATGAGGGACGGGGACTGCGTCTGATGACGTCGTATCTACTGTTACGGCGTTTGACACATAGTAAACGCTTGAGAAAATAATCTCACCGTGTTGTACGGTGCTCTCCCTATCGCTTAGTAGAGTGCTCTGCACACAGTAAGCTCTCATTAAATACCACTGATTGCTATGTTATTATTGTTATTATTTTTACCGCTTCCCCGTGAGGACTGGAAGAGATTACGTGGGAGCGGCATCGGGCGGCATTCAGTTTAAATCATTTCCTCAAGCTTCTTGAGGGTGCTTGCCTTGCCTATTTCTGTTTACCTTTAATCAGTTAATAGGAAGAACCCAGACCCCCAACTAGATAAACGCCGGCAAGTGTCTGTGAAAAAATGAACTCAATTTTCCATCCCCACTAACGGTCAGCCAGTATCCGCGTGAACTCTCCCCGTCAACAGCGGAAATACGGAGCTCGCCAAACCTGAATGATAGCAGGAGACGGTCGTTGGATTGAAAACAGGAAAGGCTTTTTACCTCGAATGCCCACTTCGCTGCTGACGATGATGCTAAAAACTAGCCGAATGAATGAGTGAGCGAATGAATCAATTAATGGCGCGGCATAAAGGATCTTTATCATCATATTAAGAGGCACTTGCCTCTCCCTTTCACGGGATTTCTTGTTTACTGTTCTACCTTCCGTCCTACACACCTCACAGGGTGCTAGGCGGATTAGTCGGTGAAGGCTTTGAGATTTTCTAATGAGAGGTGTTATGTAAATACACAGTATTATTTTGTCTTTATTCCAGCAATTCTGGGTTTGAAGCGGTTTAGCGTGGGTAAATGTGTTTAATCATATGTATCGATTTCATTTCCTTAGTCGGTGATTCCTACGTAGCCTGAAAAAATTACCTGGAAGCCAGACGCCCTCACGATCTAAAACAATGAGCCCCATCGTCCTTTCGACTTGTTTAAACACGTAACCGTTCGATCGGCCTCGGGCAGGTCACTTTAGTTCTCTGTGCCGCCGTTCCCTCAACTGGGAAACGGGGATGAAGACGGTGAGCCCCACGTGGGCCGGGCTGTGTCCAACCTCGTATCCACTCCAGTGCTCAGTACAGCGTTTGACACACAGGAAACGCTTACGGGTACGACGATTATGACCTCACGTCAATCGATCGATCCGTCGACCAGGAGAGTGCTGGGCAACTGGTGAGCACTTAACCGGCCTGACAGTTATTAAGCCTCTGGCGGCCTCCCGGGGCCCTGCTGACTCTGCTTCTCTCCCAGGGGCTCTTGGTCGGCGCTCGGCCGACAGCCCACGGGGAAGTTCACTGAGAGGGAGCAGGTTGGGCTGTGGGAGAAGCAGCCTGGCGTACCGAATAGAGCACAGGCCTGGGAGTCGGAATCCTGGCTCCCCCACTCATCTGCTGCGTGATATTGGACAAGTCACTTCACTTCTCTGGGCCTCAGTTACCTCATCCGTATAATGGGGACTGCGACTGTGAGCCCCACGTGGGATGAGGACTGTGTCCAACCCGATTTGCTTGTATCCACCCCAGTGCTTAGCAGAGTGCCCGGCACACGGTAAGCGCTCAACGGATACCACAGTTATTATTATTATTATTAAGAGGGAACCGAGGCCCAAGGTCACACACAGCAGACGAGTGGCGGAGCCGGGATCGGAACCTAGGTCCTTCAGATTGAAGGCCCGGGCTCCAGCCACTAGGCCGTGCTGCCTCCAGCGTGGCCTACTTAAACTTTTGAGATCGAAAAGGAGCTCTGTGAGCAAGCGGAGGCTCGGGCAGCCCCCTCCTCTCGCGGAGGGCCACAGAGGAGCATCGCCGGGATCAGAGGGGCCACCGAGCTCGGAGCGCGGGACTACGGCTAGTATGCCATTCCAAGAACTTGCCGTATCCCGTCTGGATTACTGCATCAGCCTCCTCGCTGACCTCCCTGCCTCCGGTCTCCCCCCACTCCCGTCTTCACTCTGCTGCTCGGATCATTCTTCTACAAAAACGTTCAATCCTCAACTCCCCACTCCTCAGAAGCCTCCGGTGGTGGTCCCTCCGCCTCCGCATCCTAAAGGAACTCCTCACCGCCGGCTTTCAAGCGCCCCATCAGCTCTCCACCTGCCCTCTGAACCTCGATCTCACCTATCTCGCCTCCGACCATCCACCCTTCGGCCCGGAACCCCCTCCTCCGTCACAGACGTCGGACGCGCCGGCCGTGGGAAACCGTCCGGCCGAGGGATCGGGGGACCGCCCGTGGACCTCGTGCACTTGGTCTTCGATCAACCTTACATCTGACTGCATTTTAGAAAAATGATCCGTGTAGTTGTATTTTGACAGCTCTCTTTACAGCAGTAAAACAAAATGTGTGCATCGCAAATGGCAAGGATTCAAATTTCAGCTATGTTTATCCAAAATAGCACTGAACTGCTTCTGTACTTATGCTATACTGCCTACAGCTTTACGGAAGGGGAGACAGATGGGATGAATTTAGCAGGGAAACAGCTGTGGCTTGAAGAAGAGACAAGCAAAAGTTTTGCTGTCGGGCTCCGTTACGTAGCAAGGTACCAGTGAAACGTGTGTCCGCGAGGCAGCCAAAAGAAAGCGCTTTCCATTCGACTAGGTGATAATTACCTCTTCGAGACAGCCGACGGCGTACTGGGCCGCAGCCGAGAGGCGCGACGGTGAAGCGATTCTGCACAAGGGACCACGTCTTGTTGGCGATCCCGGCTTCCCCTCGGGGTGAAGGGATCCGGAGGCCGCTGACCCCGGAGAGATGTCTGCTGGCTGACTTGGGGCAAGTCACTTTACTTCTCTGTGCCTCAGTTCCCTCATCCGTAAAATGGGGATTGCGACTGTGAGCCCCACACAGGGCAGGGAATGCGTCCAACCTGATTTGCTTGCTTGGCACGTAGTGAGCGCTTAACAAATACTAAAATGATTATTATTCATCCCACAGCTTAGTACAGTGCCTGGCGCATAGTAAGCCCTTAAGAAATACCACACGTATCATTATTATTATTATTATGATGACCCATCGGCCTGGGCTCCGGAGGGCAGAGTGGGAAGACTGAAGAGTCAGAGTCGGTCAATCGTATTTATTGAGCGCCTACTGTGTGCAGAGCACTGGACTGCTATGAAAAGTGCGGCGTTGCCCAGATCTTTTGCACAAAGCCAGGATGAGGGTCGGGCTGCGTCTGAGCCCTTTCCCGACTGCCTCTTAGCTCCACCTTCGCTTGGGAGAAGGGATTTTAGCCTCCAAACAGCACAGGAAGAATCTGGGGTGTTCACCCTATCGGAGTCTGACTACTTCCTCCAAAGGAGGCAGGGAATGGGTCTGCTAATACTGTTGTAGGGTACTCTTCCAAATGCTTAGTACAGTGCTCTTTTAATAATAATAATAATGATAAGTGTGGTATTGGTTAAGCGCTTACTATGTGCAGAGCACTGTTCTAAGCACTGGGGTAGACACAGAGTAGTCAGGTCGTCCCACATGAGGCGCACGGTTGATCCCCATTTTACAGATGAGGTAACTGAGGCACAGAGAAGTGAAGGGACTCGCCCACGGTCACAAAGCTGACACGTGGCAGAGCCGGGATTCAAACCCATGACCTCTGACTCCCAAGCCCGGGCTCTTTCCACTGAGCCACGCTGCTTCTCCCTCCTTCCCTCCCTTACTATGTACTACTTTTACATAGTAAGCGCCCATCAAATACCGAGGATTGACTGATTGATCTAACCACAGCTTTTTGACATTAGCCCTCTTTTTAGGTAAAATCTTTCGTCTGGTTGCCAGAAACGGGGTGAGTCAATCAGTCGATCGTATTTATTGAGCACTTACTGAGTGCGGAGCACTGTACGAAGCTCTTGGGTGAGCACGATAGAAGAGACATATTCCCGGTCCGTAACAAGCTTACAGCCTAGAGGGGACCGAAAAATTTTCCCTTGCCACTGCTGCCCTCATAAGTGATGAATGTTGCAGGTAACCTACTGGTTTAAATAGTGGAAGTTAAAAAAAAAAGAAATCATGCCCAAACAAATGACTATTACGCGCAACTTTAGTACCAAAGTGGACCCTACGGTAAGATCTGGAAACAGAGGAGCCAAGACTTCTATAAACATTTCTACCACACACGTAATCGTGACCCTCGGAGATGAGGGTAGATTGCATAAACGGCGATATAAATTCACATCACGTTCCACTTGTGGATGTCACTACGCCCCGCCCATACCGATGGCATTATGGTTTCCGTAGTAACCGGAGAAACAAAAAGTAGAAAGACTAAAAATGCACAAAAGGCAAATAAAAGAAGATAAAGATGTGCCATAAACACAGTATGCGATGCTATTCGGTTCAACAGAATTTGCTTTCGCACATCACTTGGGTGAGGCAATATATCTAGAAAAGCAAAATGTTCCGAGCCAGATAAAAGCGCCCCAAATTAAAGCTGCCTCAGTCCCTGTTTGACTCTCCAAGTGGTTTTCACCTGACTTTCTCCCGTCCCAGGAAATGAGATTGATGTCTTTGAGGAAGAACAGGGCCGGCTTACGTTCAAGGAGACCGTCTGAGGTATCGCTGCCGTATCCAGTGCTCTGTACACGGTAAGCGCTCAATAAATGCGATAGATTGATCAACTGATGTGTAGAGGAGCAGCGTGGCCTAGCAGATACAGCTCGGGCCTCACAGGAGGACCTGGGTTCTATCCCAGCTCCGCCGCTTGTCTGCTGTGTGAACTTGGACAAACTGCTTAAATCCACTGTGCCCCCATTTCCTCATCTGTAAAATGGGGATTAAATCCTACTCCCTCCTACTTAGACCGGGTGAGCCCCACGTGGGGCAGGGACTTATTATCTTCTATCAGATCCAGCGCTTAGTACATACAGTGCGTGGAATGTAGTAAGCGTTTCACAAGTGCCAATAAAAAAAAAATCACCTATAAAAAGCACCTGCCTTGCCACGGGAAATGAGAGTGATTTCATGTGTGAAGTGTGTATTCCATGCAGAAAATATTTCTGCACTGTTCCATGGAAAATGTACGTGAGGGTGCCTGTGTGGAATTCACTTCTGTCACTGAGAAAACGTCCCCAACCTCTAGGGTAGAACAAGGTAGTCGTTCAGCAACCCGTCAGCCGTACTTCCCAACGGCTGCGGTGAAGAAGTGGAGGGGTCCCGTTGAGATGGCAGGAAATGGTACTCTCCCAAGTGCTCAGTACAGTGCTCTGCACACAGTAAACGCTCAGTAAATACGACCGACTGATCGACTGATCAGATCGGTGCTTGGAAATGATAGGCAGTCAATGACGGTCATTTTACACGCTTTCGTATCTCCCTTTTCAGACAGGGTGCACTTGCAACTGAAGGCGGTTGTGTGCTTTCAACCGAAAGTATATCATCGTCTGAATATTTGGGATGCAGTCTAACCCGAGGGTGACTTGGCAGAATGAAGACTGGATTGAATCAGACATCTTCTTCTCAAACACTAATGGAAAAGTATACAGGTCGAAAGGGAGTCTATCGAGTGCTATAACGATTTTATCATCAAAGATTTTTTGAGCCCCGGTACAGTGGCGGTTTATACTTTTTCCCCGAATCTAAGGAATTCTGAACGGCGAACGGGTCAAATTCAGGTAACGCCCATCGACAACTCCCCTTCCGTTTGCTTCATTTTTGGTTTGTTGTCTTCACGTGGCAATTACGAGTGGATCCGCGTGCTTAAAGTTCAGCTTTCTATGCTGTATCCCTGCGCTATTTCAGTGCATAAAATAAGATGTTCACAAAGACCAACCCGAGACCGATACTCTACAGCAGTTTAACAGCAAATTTCTACTTTGGGTATATAACAATAATTGGGATCTTTCTACTGGCCTTACATAAACTCAGATTAGTAGTAAAATCTAACTACCGGTCCATTTGGCAGACCCCTGTTCTTCGAGCAGTTGCGAATTTGTTCCGACCGTGCTTTTCATTTCCTGGTGCTCAGGGCCCAGGAAAGCGGGGGGCGGGAAGCCGTGGGCCGAGAACCCAGGGGTCGCCGCAGGGGAACGACGTGACGAGGAAAGGCCAACAAGACAGGACATCCAAAATGGGAAATCCCAATGCCGATCTTTCGTTCTCATTTCAGCCCACCCGGGAAGGTTCAACAGCGATCGGATAACCGGCAGTTCAGAATGGGGCCTTCAGGGGTCATCCTGTCCAACCCTTTTATAATTATTATTATCAATATTATATTTATTCATATAATTATATTAATAATACTAGTGGTATTTGTTAAGCGCTTACTACGTGCCAAGCACTGTACTGAGCGCCGGGGTAGATCCCGCATTCTAAGTAGGAGGGAGAAGAGGTATAAAATGCCTATTTTACAGAGGAAGGAATGGAAGCACAGAGAAGTTAAGTGACTTGCCCAAGGTCACACAGGTGACCAGTGGTGGGGCTGGGATCAGAACCCAGGTTCTAAGACTTTCAGGCCCAGGCTCATTCCACTAGACCACCCTGTCCTTTTTCTTTGACCCCAATATTAAGTGTCCTGCTTAACCGCACTAGGAAGGGAATTCTTCCTGACATTTAAATTGAGCCTTGAATCATTATTTTTGGTTATCAATCAAGGGTATTTATTGAGCGCTTACTGTGTGCAGAGTACTGTATTAAGTGCTTGGGAGAGTACAAGAGAGTTAGTAGACCTGTTCTTGGGAGAGTACAATATAACAATAAACAGACATATTCCCTGCCTGCGACGAGAGACGCGTTAACAAAAATGAAGAAATGATGGATATGGACATAAGTGCTGTGGGGCTGGGAAGGGGGATGAAGAAAGGGAGAAAGTCAGGGTGACGCAAAAGGGAGTGCAAGAAAAGGAAAAGAAGGCTAAGTGAGGGGAAGACTCACACTTACCTGTTTCAAAAGGAAAACACATTTTGGGGAAAGAGGGGGAAATGAGCTCGGTCCTGGGTGTAAAAAGTTTCGTTTGCCTCTCCCAGTAAGCTCCTTGGAAGCTCTTTGTGGGCAGGGAAAGAGCTTTATTTGGTATTTCCCAAACACCCAGGCCATTGGGTTCTCAGGAAATATTACTACTCCCAATAGGAGCAAAGGTGGTCCAACAGAACTCAGATCGTAGGCTCTGATGGCTTAAGCCACGAAAGAAAGACAGCCCGGGCTTGGGAGTCAGAGGTTGTCGGTTCTACCCCCGGCTCCGCCACTTGTCAGCTATGAGACTTTGGGCCAGTCACTGCATTTCTCTGCACCTCAGTTCCCTCATCTGGAAAATGAGGAAGAAGACTGTGAGCTCCACGTGGGACAACCTGATTACCTTGGATCACCCCAGCGCTTAGAACGGTGCTTGGCACATAATAAGCGCTTAACAAATATCATCATTATTACGACAGAGAGATCGCCACGTCCACACAGCCAACAGTTCCGCTATATTTCTCACCCCCTAACAAGGGCACCTCTGAACAGTTAAGTCTAATAAATTTACTACCTCAACTTCATTCGCTCGTGCATTTTTCCATGTTGGATACACTGTTCCTCTAAGTCTTCGTTTCTTTTCTGCAGCTTTTCCAGTTTGTCATGCATGTACTCGTTTTCCTGATTAAGTTGAAGGATTCCAGATCTGGATATGTGAAAACATAGCGATAATGGTTGTTATTAGCTTCGGGATGCTTTTTTTTTTGGAAAAGTCTAAACGTGAACACAAATTCGGTTCTTACATACCCTGTTACAAGCATCAACTCATCAATCTATCCTCCTTTCTTCCTTCCCATCCGTAATTATTTTAGTACCTTTCACCTCCGGGGATGATGATGATGGTATTTGTTAAGCGCCTACTATGTGGCCAGCACTGTTCTGAGCGCTGGGGTAGTTACAAGGTACACGTGTTGTCCCACGGTGGGACTCACAGTCTTAATCCCCATTTTTACAGATGAGGTAACTGAGGCACAGAGAAGTTAAGTGACTTACCCAAAGTCACACAGCCGACAAGTGGCAGAGCCGGGATTAGAACCCACGATCTCGGACTCCCAAGCCCGGGCTCTCTGCACTGAGCCACGCTGCTTCTGGGGAATTTGAGGTCCCCGAGGGCAGGGATTGTTTCTAACTCTACTATACTCTTCGAAGTGCCGCAGAGAGTAGGCACGCAATACATATCACCGATGAGAGATTTCTTAACTGAATCCTTATGGGAAGGGGCTCACTGAAATTCAAAAAAGCAACAGATCACCTTACTCCCTTTCAAACGTGAGGCAAAAAGCCATATAGTACTATTCTCTGGAAGCCAAAAGTTTCAAGAGAGGTTGTTTGCAGAGAGGAAAATGCCAGAAGTAAATATGAACAACTATCTCCTCTTCTCATGAGTGAAGAGGTATTTCCACGATTTTTTTTCAATGGTATTTGTCAGGTGCTTACTATGTGCCACACACTAAGCGCTGAAGTAAATACAAGCTAATCAGGTCGGACACAGTCCCTATCCCACATGGGACTCAGTCTTAATCCCCCCATTTGACAGATAAAGTGCCTGAGGCCCAGAGAAGTGAAGTGACTTGCCCAAGGTCACACGCCAGACGAATGGCGTAGCTGGGATTAGAACCTAGGTCCTTCTGATGCCCGGGCCTGGGCTCTATCCATTCGGCCACGCTACTTCTCTAATTCAATGCAAATTCCAATTTAATTCAGTTTAAAACCCAGCCACAGCTCTAGGTAAAGACAATTCCACCTAGATGAGTGACATTTCCAAATCCGATTCTGGCCTCAAAATAATTCAGCAAGGACGGAGCCTGGCCATATGTCACAGGTCCTTGCCTCTCCCCACCTACTAAGTAAGGATCATATCTGGCTAGGCTACTGACAGCCCTGCCTCACGACCAAATGCCGGGAGGCTGTTCAAGCTGACCCAGACTAGCCTGACGGACTGTTCTCCGGCCATTTGCTCGCCTCTCATGGATGGACCTTAGCGTGTTTGCTCGTTCTCAAAGGAAGAATGACATATGAGCAGGAGTCTGTCGCTACGGGGCATTCTTTGAAAAATGCAGAAACACGCATTTTTTTTTTAGTTAATTTTTTTTTAAATAAGCTTGCGAAAACACAACCTACGCTAGCTTATTTGAAATCATCGATACGTTAAATATCAAGAAAAATTCTTTGGGAACACCACGTATATGCAATCGCCTTAGGTTTTTTTAAAATAATTGATAGAATCATATAAGTATTTCCTCACTTCTTTCACAGGGCAGATACGCTCTTAAAGGGCTTTCAGTTATCCACTAGAAATACTGATCCTTTTGGTAACCGATCTATAAAGCTCTGAATGACTTTTTCATTTTTTTTCTGTGAACTCAGAGATTCGCCGTTGAGCTTTGGAACTGGGAAAACAATTCTGGATTTTTCTCGATTCTTCAACACGGACGTCATCAGCATCTTACAAAAGGCCAAGAACGGTGATTCTAAAGTAAACCCAAGTAATCAGGTCAAAATGCGGGATGTTCGAGAGAGAGAAATGTGCCTTCTACCATTTCCCCTAGGCTGGTTTCTCGAGAGAATTGATTTCATCTGTGGATTGTTTTAAGGCATAAAATAGTCCCTGCCTTGCATTTTTATAAAACATTTACATTCACTCTTCAGTTTCATCTGCTTGGGCTCTAAAATAATATTTCATCACTGTAATAGAGATTATGACGATAATCGCTTGTCAAGGAAAGGTGTCATCTCCATTTTTCGTCCTTTCGGATCCCAGTTTACATTTTAGGAACCATTATCACGGACCAGCACCATTTGTCCGTTGTAGGGTTCGGTTTCTGGAGTATCCTAACGGAACATCAACCAAATACACAGAAAAAATAGTTCAGCCGGGTGTGTGTTTTTTACTTCAATTAAACTCACACAGTTGGATACCTACTGTTGCCAAAACAGTAATATAATTTATACATTATAGTCCAAACACTAAAACTACACTAAAAGTCATTTAACAATATTTATAACACCATAAAATACAGTGTTAAAATATATGAACTGCAATATGTAACAAAATTATAAAATTTGTTTCTCATCATCAGTGATTAAAAACGGGATCATTGCTCTAGCTTCAATACTCACAACCCCGGTGACAGATTAGAATTCAAATCTTAATGATCAATTTACAATTAACAAGATAGAAGTGAAACAAATTAAACCAACCATTATATATAACGAGACCCAACGGGCTCCCATTGTTCCCCTTAATTACAAAACGCAAATCACAAATCCACAATGGGTAGTGTTAAACATCAATCCGCAAGCCTAGCAACTCAGAAAGTGACAATCACGGAAAAATGAGACAAAACCATATAGAGAAGCCTGGCAGAGGGCTAAATTCTGGGTGGATTTTTAATTTTTTTTTTTTTTTAACATGCGCCATTGCAGCACGGGACTGTAATGGCGAGAGGTTGGTTTCATCCTTATTTCTGGAAGAATGAGCGCTCTCCTTCTCGTGGCTATTCTGTCTTCCCAGGTTCTCCTAATGCCATACATTGGCATTTCCAACGGAAGCTATCTCACCCTGCTACCCACTGGAACCACTTCCTGCTGTGGCCTCATCCTTCTATCATTTTAAAATTATTTTTGTCTGCCCATCCGTCCACCGCTGTGGGCTGGTAGCTCATGGAGGGCACTGACCATTGATCAGACACTTAATGTGTGCAGAACACTGGTCTAAGCACAAGGAAAGACCACCCAGGTGGGAATATACATGTATCTTGTTTTGGTCACACTATCTCCAACGCTTATCGCAGTGTTTCACACTCAGTAGGTGCTCAGGAAACAGTACTGATGATGGTGACGATAGTGGTCTAGTCTCGAAGCCTCATATCCATGCCTGAAAACAGAAAGCAATCCACTCTGGGTAAGTCACTAACCCTCCAGCCACTGAAATAAATCCTTAATCGTCTCCCTTATAAATACGATCGTAACCCTGACGGTCAGAACGCGCCTGCCCTACGGAAGCGTGTTGGGAGGAGGGGCGTTTTCTTCGGAAAATGTCGTTAGAATGCCATTAGAGTGTAGAGCACCGTGCTGAGCGGTTAGGAGAGTACAGTAAAACAGAGTTCCCTGCCACAATGAGCTTACGTCTAGTCGAGCTTGCAGTCTACGATTATTAGTTAAAAAAAAAAGTAATGTTACTTTATAAATGCCAGCTAATCAGATTACCTGGGAATTATGGGTGCGAGGCATTGTACTAAGCGCTTGGGAGAGTACAATACAACAACAGAACCAGTCCCTGCCCATAACGAGCTCACAGTCTAGAGCACTTACGTATGTATCTTTTAAATTATATATTATAAATTACTTATCTGTCTTCATATCTTTCTCCCCCCAAGCTCATTGTCAACAGGAAACCTGTCTGCTAACTCTGTTGTACTGTACTCTCTCAAGTGTTTATTACGGTGTTCTGCACCTCGTAAGCGCTCGATAAATCTGACTGATTGATTAATGCCACTGGCTGATTGATTGAATACTGTTGTTTGGAGGAAGTTTTCTTCAGGAAGCCCCAAATGGCTGCTTCCAATGGCAGTTGTATTAATATTTATTAAGCACTGACTTTGGACAGAACGCTGTATTAAGTGCTGGAAAAGAGTAGAGGGCTGGGGAACAGTAGGTGCAGATGGGTGCTTGGATGCTTTCTTGATGCTTCTTACCCCTGTCTTCGTTTGGCAGGAGTTTGGCATCCTTTGCCCTCAGTGAGGTTGGACGCCATTTTGGGATACTTTGGCTCTATCGCGAGTGATGCTTTGGAACCTATCAGTCATTGGCCAACCTACCATCTGGAACCATAGCAAGAAGCAGATGCTCATCTGCTGTGTGACCTCGGGCATGCCACTTCACGTCTCTGTGCCTCAGGTACCTCATCTGTAAAGTGGGGATTAAGACTGTGAGGCTCATTTGGGACAGAGACTGTGTCCAAACTGATTACCTTGTATGTATCTCAGCGCTTAGTAAAATGCCTGGCATATAGTAAGGGCTTAACAAATACCATAAAAAAAAGCAATACTATAATCATCCTTCAGGTCTTGCTCCTGGGCTAGGATATCCTGACTCATCCTGTCTGTCCTAACTCTCTCTCTTAGTGTCTATGTGTATTTATTTCCCTTGTAGACTAAGCTCTTTGTGGGCAGGGATCATGTCTACCAACTCGATTGCGTTGTAGTCTCCCAAGTGCTTAGTATAGCGTCCCGCACATAGTAAGTACCAATAAATCCCATCGACTGATAAGCTCGAGAAGGTGCCGCTGCTTAGATCTGGGGTGCATCGAAGACAACCCCCTCTTATCTGGCATGCAAAAAACCTTCAGCCATTCTGAGCTGATGTTTGGCACAAACTCTAAGCGGTTTAGCTTATCCGTCCAATGTTATCCAAAGATTTTTTTCCTCCACGTATGCACGGAAATCTCACTGGAGTATCAGCTTATCAGAGACTGCCGTGTTGAGTCCTTCTGGATCCTTCCAGAATCGTTAACGGTGCCAGTTACCATGGGAGGCAAGTGACTGATGACTGTAGCGTAGTGCTTCGGTCTTAAAGGTAGGTATAGGTAACTGTCGCTGGGTGGATTCGAAAGCCTCGAGGCCGGCAACGGCCCAGTTACCAAGTCGATGCCTGTGAGCTTCCGTTCGGAAGAGGAAAGGCCCCTGCCGGGAAACGAAAAACGAATATCTGGCACCTATTTCTGTGCCGTGCCCTTCGTCGGGAAATCTTGTTTCACTGTGTGCTGCGATGTCAACTCGGTGCCTGGCTAGCCTGCGTGCGACAGATGCTGTTCTTATCGGACACAGTGGGTCGGAGACGGGAGGGTCGAGAGCGAGGTGCCGTCGGAAAGTCAGCCGGGGCGGGGGTGAAGCGTGCCGGCGGGGACGTAGCGGGAGAGAGCCGGGGTTTTGCTGGCGCTTCCGGAAGCACTGCCCACCCTAAGGACTCCCAAAAGGAAGGGGTCGAATCTCTTGAACGTTAACGCCTTTTCTACTTCCGAAAGCGGGATGGAGGAGGGGAGGGAAAGGACCAGTTTTACTGCTTTGAAAGTTAACTGTCGATCCGCCTCTGGCTAGATTGTGATCTCCCTGTATGCAGAGATTGTCTTCGATGTTCTTGTAGCACAGTGCTACTACGCACAGACTAAATTTTTAATAACTATTAGCTGTGATAGTAATGATGACTCCCCTCCTGCCCTGAGTTGGTTCCAAACTCGATCAGTCCAGCTCCACTTAGCCCAAGGGGGTTGATGATTAGCGGGCGATGGGACACTTTTTCACAGCGAAAATCTATCCCGTGGTCTAGTGTGTAGAGAACAGAGAGTAACAGAGAGACAGTTGATGAAGAGCTGTAACATGCTTCGGTGTCTGTCTTCCCCACTGGACTGTGATCTTCTTGAGGGCAGGGATCATGTCTTCTAAGAGCGCTCTTCCGAGCACCTAGTAGAGAGTTCTCCACCCTGTAGGAGTTCAATACCGATTAACCGAGTGAGGGCCTCGAAGCCAACTATCAGGCGCTCCTGTTGATGCAGCAATAAACGAGTAACCACTGGATGTTTTTAAGGAGCGGAATGGTATTTATTGAGCGTTTTCCGTGTGCGGAGCACTGTGCCATGAGCTCTCGCAGGACACGTTCTCCGCCCACACCGAACGTTCCGACCGTCGAGCAGTAGCGTCTCTTGATCTTCCGGAGCCATTTAATATCTGCCGCATTCGCTTTCAAACTCATTTTTCAAATGACTTTCGTTTTCCGGCTGCGCTCTTCTAGATTACTTCTCCTCTTGGACCGCTTCCACACTTCGACAAAAACCGGCATCTCAAAGAGGCGGGCCTGAGGAATCCGCCGCTGTGATTCAGCAAGGATGTTGGTTGTTTATCAGAAACTCTAGCTCGCCCAGCTGTGGGAACAGCCGGTGGAAGGGAGCTTCGGGGAGGAGTGGCAGAAGGGATGTGGGGGGAGGGCTCACCTCTCTCTCCAGCCTCTCCTTCCCTCAGCTCCCCGGCCTGGCTTGCTTTGGCAGTGCCATTTCCCACCTCCACCACCTCCACAGTCTCCCTCCCCCTGCCATCATTTGGCAAGTCTACCGAACCTGTGTAGATGTTGACCGAGACGATCCCTCCCCGCAACGTCAGTGAGGCGCATCTCCTCCAAGACGCCTTCCCCGACCAGGCCCTCGTTTCCTCTTCTCCACTCTCTCCGGCATCACCCTTGCACTTGGACCCCAGCGCTTAGAACAGTGCTTGGCACACAGTAAGCGCTTAACAAATACTAGCATTACTATTTGCACCCTTTATTCACCCCTCCCTCAGCCCCACGGCGCTTAGGGCCATATCTTTAATTTAGCGATTCGTATTCGTGTCGATCTCCCCCTCTGGGCTGTAAGCCTGTTGTGGGCAGGGAACGTGTCTGCCAACTGTTATATTGTACTCTCCCAACCGCTTAGCGGTGCTCTGCACATAGTAAGTGCTCAATAAATACGATCACTGACTGACTGAGAGAAGGAACAGAGAGGTTGAATGGAAAGTCAGTCAGTCAATCGTATTTATTGAGCGCTAGCAGGGCACTGTATGACAAGCTTGGGAGAGTATGGTGTAACCGTATAACAGACTCATTCCCTGCCCACAGTGAGCTTACCGTCTAGAGGGAAGACAGACATTATTGTAAATAAATGCACAACAGCTATGGACATAAGTGCTGTGGGTCTGGGAGGGGGCGATGAATAAAGGGAGCAAGTCAAGGTGCCACAGAAAGGAATGGGAGAAGAGGAAAGGAGGGCTTAGTCAGGGAAGGCTTCTTGAGGAGACGTCGAGTTTGACTGGAAAGCAGCAGACTTGCTATATGAAGCCTGGACTCTGGCTCTACAGCTATCATTTGCTACCTAACCTACACAAGTTTTGGAGAGCTACTACTTGTCAGAGGTTCCGAACCCTGAATAAATGAGGCCTAGAAATTACATGTTTTTTTAAAACGGCATTCGTTAAGTGTTTACTATGTGCCAGGCACTGTACTAAGCACAGGGGTAAATACAACCTGGTCAGATTGGATACAGTCCATGTCCCACATGGGGCTCACAGTCTAAATCCCCATTTTACAGATGAGGGAACTGAGGCACAGAGAAGTGAAGGTCACGCGGCAGAGCCAGGATTAGAAACCAGGTCCTTTTGACTCCCTGGCCCCTTCTCTATCCACTAGGCAACGCTGCTTCTCAAGAGAATGCCAATCGATCGATCCATCCTAGGGAAGGCAACTTTCCTTGACGAGTGGCCCTGGTCGCATAAGAGCCATTTACAGCGATACAGAGCTGAGCAAATAAACTGCATTCGACCATCACTGGTCATTTTCTGTTAAAGCGCACTCTCAAGTGAATTAGGACAGGATCGTTTCAATAAGATGTCAAAAGTTACCTAAAAATAAAAAAGCAAAGGGAAGAGTTGGAAAAGGGAGAGTGAGGAATAGCCGTTTCATACATGTAGATAATAGGCTTTAAGGTGCAGACAATAGAAAACGACCACGAGAAGAGGGTGAGGTTCATAGAATATCAGTGACAGCAATGAATAGGGTCAGTATCACTGGATGTAAGAAGGAATGCCACGGCAAAATGATAAACGGAAAGGAGTGAAAACCAGGGTGCATATCATTACCATCATCATCATCATCATCATCAGTCCATTTTTAAGCATGAGCATGAAATGCAAGCAGCACTTGACCGAAAGCTGGGAACAGAAAAAACAAAGGACACACTTCTGGCTCTCAAATGGAGAGAGAGAAAAACCACCCAGAGAACACTATTCTAATTGCACTATGTGGGTATAGAGTTTTGACACATACCTGCTTTTTTCGGTCATTTTCTCTAGCTTCTTTGCCAGGGTACAACATTCCTCTTTTAACTTGGCCAAAAATGCATTCTGGGAGGTCAGCAGTGAATACAGTTCATTTTCTAGGAAGAAAACAGTCCACCAACAGGACATGTGATGTTAGGAAAGAAAAAAAGGATTTCTACTGTTTAAAGAATGCAAATACACGAGCTGGATTCTGCAGTGTAGTTGCGATCGCTTCTCTACGGAAAGGCACAAACTCCAATCACTCGGGGCAATTGCTTGCCCTTCAATTCGCTCCCTAACCTAGGGGCCGCATTCACCCGCTGCTGTGGATTCCATTCCAAATCACTTTACATGATAAGGCTTCATTGTAAATCACTTTCTTCAGCTCCCTCACCCCTTGAGCTTCTCCACTGTCCTCTCCATCAAACCCAAATCGATCAGTCGTATTTATGGAGCGACTACTGTGCGCAGATCCCTGTGCTGGGCACTTGGGAAGCCAAAGAATGCGGCAAATAAATACATGCTCGCTATTCCCCTTTTCTGATGGAGGCAGTTGTAACATGGTTTTGCTCCAAGGGCAAAAAAATCATCCCCGGATGAGGAATTCAGGCTTTCTGGTCCTCCACCCACAACTCTCAATCAACTTGTTGTGGGCAGGGAGCGTGCCTGCTAAGTATGTCGCACTGTCCTCTCCCAAGAGCTGGATACGGTGCTCTGCATATAGTAAGTGCTCAATAAATGCCATTGACGGGTTCATTAATTGCAGAACGTTGAACTAAATACTCGACATCTTGGCTACTCGTAAAGAGAGATGAGCCTGCTCATCTGTTTAGGGCTAGAGGCATCTTTCAGTACAAAGGACAACTCTTCAGAGTTGCCTGGTTAAGTTGGGAAGGGAACAGTGATTTTCTTAACAAAACCCACAAGCCTCACTCAACCGGGTCCAGATTTTCTGACCTTTTTTTTTTTTTTCTCCGCTCTTTTCCCATTGGACAGGAATGGGGGTAGCGTTTCCTCGGCAGGTCAAATTAACAACTAGATTAACGATTAAATTGAGAAGCGGCGTGGCTCAGTTGAAAGAGCCCGGGTTTGGGAGTCAGCGGTCATGAGTTCGAATCCCAGCTCCGCCACTTGTCAGCTGTGTGACTGTGGGCAAGTCACTTCACTTCTCTGTGCCTCAGTTACCTCATCTGTCAAATGAGGATTAAGACTGTGAGCCTCATGTGGGACAACCCGATTACCCTGTATCTCCCCCGGCGCTTAGAAAAGTGCTCGGCACATAGTAAGCGCTTAACAAATACCAACATTATTATTACCTGTCTGCTGCGTGACCTCGGGTTAGTCCCTTAACTTCTCTGTGCTTCAGTTACCTCATCTGGAAAATGGGGATGAAGACTGTGAGCCCCACGTGGGACACAGCCTGCGTCCAACTTGATTAACTCGTATCTATCCCAGAGTTTAATACAATGCCTGGCACATGGTAAGCGCTTAACAGATACCATTAAAAAAACCCCAACAACGATAAGTTGGTGTCTGTTGTGCCTTGGCTGGGATCTATTTCTACGGGCACAGTGTCCCACGGATTTTAATTGTGACTCAATACCGACATGCTACACGCTGACCCAAGTGCTGTTTCTCCGCCACGGGGTTAGTCGTGTTTTCCGAGAGCAGATTTTAAATACTCTGAAAAATCAAGACTCATGGGGACGGGCATGTGGACTTTCATCTTCTAGTCTCAGTCATTAGGTGACCCCATTTGGGAATAAATACAGGCTAATGAAAATGATCCCGACCGACCATCCAGCCCTACAGTGAGTTTCTAATGGTGGCGACAGGGCCCTTGGAAGAACAAAAGGGGGGTGGATTCAAATGATCCGTTCCCATATTAAAAGAACGATGGCGTCGGCTCGCTGTCGAGGACTACGGAGCTCTCCGACCATTTCACCCTATGACAATTTTCAAAAGCACGGTGTATCCAGTAAGGGCCCCGGAGGATGCCTTCATTCATTTTTAATTCTCGCTCGGGTTCGGCGGTGTCATTCGGTCGACAAAGACGCCATCCCCGTGCAATATACTGAGCCACACCGTGCTGGCAGAGCAAGGCCCACCTGAACCTTCGTTTCATTCTGGCTTAAGGAGAGAATCAACTCTGGCTATTCTAATGTCCTCATCTTAAACGCTGTCTACGGACACACGACTTGTAAGTGCAAGGAACCGCCTCGTGCCCCGGTTGAACGGATCCAATTTCCGGAAGGCGTTTTATTTTCCGATTAAAGGTAAAGAGGGCTTCTGGCCATCCACGTCCGTGCCAAGCGAGCCGACGTGATGAAAGACGCCAGCTTCTAGCCAAGCTGCCAGCTGTGGTCAATGCTGAGTTTTAGTGAATTTTAACGGCGCTTGTGAGAACTTGAAGAATGCACAGCATTCAGCATCCTTCTTCTAGAATGGTGGGGGGAGAGGAAAAAAAAAAACCCGATCCAGGCTAAAAATGTTCGAGGCTGCAAAGATTAAATAAAGGAACATATCAATTTGGAGCCACTGAATTGCATCCAGCTGCGACAGTGAATTAAGAATCGATTAATGGCTAAAGCTTTTCTCCAGTTTGGATGCCGAAGCAAACTCATTAGGCTTTTAGAGGGGCTCTAATGTGTGTAACTGTGGGAACTGTTCAATGCTATTCAGGAGACTTTAACTGTACGCTCAGAGCGTTTCCCGCAGAGCTTCTGATGCTATTTTCTTTATATAACATGTGTGCCGGAGAATCCGGCCAAAAAAGAGCCCTTTGTTTTTCTACTTTGTTGTGGTCTGTCTCGGCTTTACGTTTCTTGAACACAGGTAAATAAACTCATAATCCAGATGGTGCAACAGATGTGAGAGCAGCACTCTGAAATCAACAGACAGTGGGCATTGCTTTCCATTTTCTCTTTTAAACGCTAACTAATATGTAATTCGGAATCTCCGGTGTAGTTAGCATCTGCTCGCTTCGGCCAGCCAAAGGTTACAGGTGTTCCTGATGTCATTTCACAGTAAGGCGTGGGCCTGGCTTGTGAGAGAGTGCCCAGGCTCTAATCTTTCCCTACCACCTACCGGTTTTGTCACGCTGGGTCTCCATTTGCTGCATCTTCTGTGTCAGCTCCTGCTCTCTCTGCTGGGCCCGCAGGGCTTGGGCCTTTGTGGTATTGCCACAGCTCTGCTGAATGCTATCTTTTTCCAGCCTGCGGAACAGAGAGGGGACACGCACGAGTTGACACCCCGCTCCTCTCCCGTGACCCCGACCCTGTAGGGCGGATGCCCCCCAGAGGGTGACGGTCTACCCGGTTCTTCATCTCTTAACTAGCCCAAGGTCCCCTCTGTCGCTCCAAAACCTCCCCCCCCCCAAAACACACCCCTTTCCCCACGACGGCAAATATCTACCCCTGACTGACTTTCGGTAGGAGAGAGGCAGTTTTGCGAACAACCCCCTGCCAGAGTTTGAGCGTCGTATTTAGTAAGACGAAATGAACATGCCCTGTCCTTGCAGTACTGATAATATTTACTAAGTCACAGTGCTGTAAGAAGCGCCGGGAAAGAAGTACAAACATAGGCCTTGCTCATAATCTCCACCGTAAGATCAATTTGGGCCTCTACGTCCCCCGCTGCTGCTTCCCTGGGGTCCCCCAGAAGCCATACTGTTAACTGCCAATATGGGATCACCCCAGCGTTGCAGAATGCCATCAGTCCATCTGCACCAAGACCATCCTGGCTGCAAAAGGAGCAGTATGGCCTAGTGGATAGAACGCAGGCCTGGGAGTCAGAAGGAACGGGGCTCTGGCCCCGTCGCCGTCACTTGTCTACTGTGTGACCTCGCTTCCCGGGGGCTCAGTTATCTCATCCGCAAAATGGGGATATCGGCCGTGAGCCCCGGGTGGGAGAGGGAGAGAGTCCAACCTGATGATCCTTTATTCATTCATTCATTCATTCATTCAATAGTATTTATTGAGCGCTTACTATGTGCGGAGCACTGAGCTAAGGCTTGGAATGTACAAATCGGTAACAGATAGAGACAGTCCCTGCCCTTTGATGGGCTTACGGTCTAATCAGGGGAGACAGACAGACAGACAGACAGACAAAAAAAGACAAGAACAATAGCAATAAATAGAATCAAGGGGATGTACATCTCATTAACAAAATAAATAGGGTAATGAAATCTACCCCAGTGCTTAGAACGGTGCCTAACAGGGTGTTTCGAACAAGAGTGTTGTGCAGTCCTTGAAGCAGAGAGGCAGATGACAAAGCAGGGACTGCAAACTTCTAAGGGGCTAGAGCTTGGAAGGATGTACAGGACCCACTTCGTTTCTCAGTCAGACCCCCGCAACGCGATCACGTCACTATTGGCCGCATCTTCACATAGAAAGAGCTAACGTGAGCATGTGTGTGTGATAACTGTGGTATAATAATGTTGGTATTTGTTAAGCGCTTACTATGTGCCGAGCACTGTTCTAAGCGCTGGGGTAGACACAGGGGAATCAGGTTGTCCCACGTGGGGCTCACAGTCTTAATCCCCATTTTACAGATGAGGGAACTGAGGCACAGAGAAGTTAAGTGACTTGCCCAAAGTCACACAGCAGACAAGTGGCCAAGCCGGGTTAAGCGCTTACTACGTGCGAAGCACCGTTCTAAGAGCTGGAGTAGATACAAGGTAATCGGATTGTCCCACCTGGGGTTCACAGTCTTCAACCCCATTTTACATATGAGGGAACTGAGGCACAGAGAAGTTGGCTTGCCCAAGGTCACGCAGCAGACAAGCGGCGGATTAGAACCCAGATCCTCTGACTCCCAGGCCTGCGCTCTTTCCGCTAAGCCACGTTGCCTCTATGTAAATATAGGTAGACGCCCATTTACTGGTGTGTATGACAAGGGGAGACAGAGCTGGAGAAACCCCCCAGAATCTGGCTCCCTCCATATTATGTTGTCTCAGCGCATCAACAAACACAACAAGAGTCTCAAAAAAAGAGAAAAAATATTAGTAAGACAATTTTACCAATGAGCCAAAAAAAAGCAAGGTAAAAACATTAGCGTCAGCATCGTTTTTGGAACCTCTGCTCTGGGCACAGATCTGGACTACAAGACAGATCGGGAAGGCAGCAGGGTGCAGTGGATAGAGCAAGGACTTAGGAGCCCGAAGGTCATGAGTCCTCGAGCAGCTTCCAGTCTAATGGTAAGACAGTAGCTCTAAACTGACAAATCTATCAGAGTTAAGATTGGGAAGCTGGAGATAACAACAGACACAAGTCAAGAGACAAGCGTGAGCACGCCACGGAAACTGATGCGGGATGGGTTAAGGCGGAGGTGGGAAGATGAACCTGTGGATAGAGAAAGGATCTGAAGGAAAGGAGAGGTGGCATTTTGCAAATCTAACGGGTCGGGGTGGAATATTCCAAGCCGAAGGGGAAAGGCGTGGGGCAAAAGATCAGAGGAGAGATAGTTGTGAAAATTAGGAAGTTTTCTCTAAAGGTTGAAGGTGCCGTGGGCGAAGACAGCAGCCAGGTGAGGAGTCTTTAAGCAGATAGACTGGAGTTTCTGTTTTCTACCACAGAACAAGGGGAACCACTGAAGATTCTTCAGGATGAGAGAGACGGGCTCGGATTGCAGCTGTGTGTCGGACTGACCGAAGAGGAGAGAGGCGGGGAGGTCGGTAAGTGGTTATAGAACGCTTATACGGTACTTCAGCCAAGAGGTGTCGAGACGGTGAACCATGGCGGTGGTCGGAGAGGAGGCAGAGGAAGGGGTGACTTGGGGGGGGTATTACTGAGGAAGAACCAGTAGGGCTTAGAAACGGGTTGAATGTGGGGTATAAATGATAGAGAGGAATGACGGGTAGTAGTGATGATATTTACTGAGCGCCCGGTAAGTCCAGGGCACTGTACTAGATGCTTAGGAAGGACAGCAGGAACATTAAGATCAGAGAGAATTAGTACAGGGAAGAGATCTTTAGCTCATCGAAAGGTAGTCCCGCGTGAGTTTCGCTGCAGTATGGAGAAAGGGACGAGTTCCGATTCGCAGGATATTCGGGAGAGATTTGACAGACAGCTAGTAGAGGCAGTGGGTAGAGTCAACATGGTCAAGGAGTGCGCGACAACTAGGAATGAGGCCAAAACGTTTCAGATTCTAGAATATTTCTATCTGAAATCACAGATGTAATTTTAAAAAACATAGTCTACTTTAAAAATGTCAACCAGAAAGCAAAAAGGACTTGCAGACATTTAAGACTTTTGACAGCTCCAGGATGGGAGTCTTTAAAGGGTGCAGTCTCAACGGAACAAATGGAGACCACGAAGACCAGAGAAATGAAATAACTTTCCCAAGGCCGCTTGCGCAGCTGAAAAATTCCAGATATCCTGATTTAGTTTCTTTGATTTCGCTGCCTAATCAATTCCTTCGGACTCGATACGGTTTCTCTCCTCCACATTTCTCATGACGACATTCCTCTAATGTCGTGTTTCTCCTGGGAGAGCAACTAACTTCTCTTGAGGTCCTAGGACACTCTCAGAGGTCAAGGAAACTGTTGCCTTCACATGCCCCGCTGCCAAATCGTTGCCTGGAGGTCACGGGGGAACGTCTCGCAGTATGGCCTGGCCTAGTGGAAACAGTCTGGGCCTGGTATGCGGGTTCTAATCCCGGCTCCGCCACTTGCCCGCTGTGTGTCCTTGAGCCAGACGCTTAACTTCTCTGTGCCACGCGGTAAGTGCTTAGTAAATACCAACGTTAGTACTATTGTTATCATCATCATCATCACCCAGTTTGGACACCGTGACGGAAGAATTGGGGAACATTTTTCTGACAACACGAGTCTGTTCTGAGCACAAAACAATCCGTGAGTTGATGATGGCTTGATGCAGCCTGGCGTAGTGGATAGAGCACGGGGCCGGGACTCAGGAGGTCAGGGGTTCTAATCCAGGCTCTGCCACTTGTTTGCTGTGTGACTCTGGGCAAGTCACTTTACTTCTCTGGGCCTCGGTGACCTCATCCGTAAAATGGGGATCGAGATTCTGAGCCTCACGTGGGGCAACCTGATAACCTTGTGTCTACCCCAGCGCTTACAGCAGTGCTCGACACGTAGCAAGTGCTTAACAAATACCATTATTATTATTATTATTATTATATCAATAATACGGGGAATTTGTATGGGAAATTGTCAGGCACGGTAGTATGACCGAACCCACCAACTGCCACTCGATCAATGGTTATTCTGACCCTATTTTTCCACACCACGAGAACACAATATCTGCACTACAGCAGAAATGGCTATCCACTATCCACCCCCACAGAGGATCATGACTGCTCCGCTGTTTCCTTTGCGAATGAGTTTGCTCTGCCCCTGCCTCCCATTTTATCACTTCAACCATCATTCCATCTTGGTCCCTCCTCTATCTCCTCTCACCCCTTTCTGACCTCCCCTCCCCAGGCAACCCCTCACTGATAACCTCTCAACTCCTACGGATGACACGGGGAAGGTGCTAGCATTTTTCTCCTGTTTTCAACAGGATGGAGAGTCTTCTGTTTAAAAAACAACAACTGGTATTTGTTAGGTGCTTACTAGGTGCCAGGCACTGTTTTGAGTGCTGGGGTGGATTCAAAGTAATTAGGATGGACGCAGTCCATGTCCGACCTAGGGCTCACAGCCTTAATCCCCATTTAACAGATGAGGTAACTGGGGCACAGAGAGGTGAAGTGAGTTGCCCAAGGTCACACAGCAGGCAGCTGGCAGAGCCAGGATTAGAATCCAGGTCCTTCCGTCTCCCACGCCCGTGCTCTTATCCAATCTGCCTCTTCTTCGACTGTGGACAATAATTGAGAACCATTCCTTTTAACGACATGTAGAAATACGGTCTCAACAGGGTACGGACGGTAGCGTGATCAATACCACAGTTTTATTCATTATTATTACTCCTCTTTGAAACATGTTCCCAAGTGATAATCAAATGGGTCTCCGTTTTCACCCCTAAGTTTATTTGGAGATTACCATTTTCCAATTTATTATAAAATTTGTTCCTATGTTAATCTTTCAACAGCCAAAAATGTACTTTACAACATATTCTATACCATAAATACCATTTGAAATATACATAAATTTGCACGGCTTCCAAAACAATGTGCCTTTGGCCCCAATACATTATTTTGAGAGACAAGCTGGGGAAATGTTTTGTGCACAGTAGCCTAGATCTCAAATGTGCTATCTAAAAGAAAAATAAACCCATTTTTTAGATGAGCCTAACTTGAATTGAAAAATCTCAGATAGCTCTCTACTTAATGGCCTGCTTATTTCTTACCTATCGTCCTTCCAGTCAGTTCAAGATCATTTTTTCCTCCCATCACGATGACACTGTTTCTTCTCACCTCAACTCTTCCGGGGCTCTTGCTCGTTTTCCGCATTCGATTTCAATTGCTCACGCCACAGCCGGTCCTGGCCTCCCTCCACCAGCCCACCAGAACCCTCTGCCCCAGAAAAGGAAACTTTCTCTCGAAGCCCCATTGATTCCCTTTCCTTTAACCCAGCTCTGCCTTTGACCAAGACTTTTCTTACGCCCACAAAACCCTCTTACACTTGAGGGGAAAGAGCTTACAGTCCTGAGGGGGAGAGAGAGAGAAGAATGTAAACAGATACATTATGGAAATGAACACGTTGTGCTCAAATAGTATTTAGGAAGTTCTTACTGCGTATAGACCTCTGTAGTCGGTTCTGGCATGGAGTTTCTTGTCAAGAAACAAGACAAGTGGAGCTGTGATTCAAAGCAAATCGAGACAAGCCATCCTCTTGACTGTAAGCAGGGGGCTTGTCTACCACTTCTGTTGTATTGTACTCTCCCAAGCGCTTAGTACAGTGCTCTGCACACAGGAAGTGCTCAAGAAATACCAGTGATGATGATTCCAAAACTAAAATGTATTCAAATATGTTAATTCTGCCTATCGCCTCTTACAGATGAGCTCCTAAAAAGCAAGGACTGCTATTTTCAGTCCCTTACAGAGCATCTAGAACCTGAATGTACAATAGTAACAACATAATTCTTTCTCAAAGACATGATGCTAACCTGCAAGAACCTAAGCACCTGCCTTGAACAACGGGACAGATCATGAGAATTACGTTGCACCTTACACAAATCAAAAGGATATATGAAACGTACTTTTATAAATCATATTTGGTTACAAGAAAACCACCAAATATCGGTTCACCTCTGTAATTGAAACGTAAAATATATATTCCATACAGTTATACTGGCAAAAATAACAAGATTTTCCAATTAGGTTTCATGATTGTGGATTCTTAATATGCTAATATGCATTTAATTGAAAAATCTTTATCATTTGCCAATCTGTCTGGAGTTGTTAAATATGGAATAACGGATTTTCTGAAAGATTTTCCCCATAGATTGCTTCCCTAGTCACCATCTTTTTTTCCCCTAGAACAGCAAAGAAACAGCTATTTTTGATGAGTACCTAAGGATTTAAAAACATTTTGGGGAGGATCATGGTTCAAGCAAGTCATTCAAAGGTTAACAAGTGAATCAGATGGGTTATTTATCAGACAATCCAGCCATTTCTCTGCCTGAGGGTCAGGTTGGCTGGTGTTGAAAACGGGGACGCGTGGATGCTCTTTCTGTATATGGGCCTTCCTTCTCCCCTCAATGATGGTGAGAACTGGAAAGAGGTTGGAGGAAGGCAGTCTGGGTTTAATGTCCACAGCCAATCTGGGATAACCACACTATGAATCCCAGACTCCTGTACGATCTGAGCATTCCAAGTGTGAATAAAGGTACGAAAGTTGGCTGTCCAGTTTACCTAGGGCAGGAGGTAACAATAATAATAATACTAATAATGATAATAATAATGACAATAACAAAAATAATAATGGAACTTGTTAAGTTTTTACTATGTGCCAAGCACTGTTCTAAGCTACTGGGCTACATACAAGATAGGTTGGAAAATCCATCAAGCCATCTATTTACTGAGCATTTACTGTGTGCAGAGCACTGTACTAAATGTTTGGGAGAGGCAGACACATTCCCTACCCATAAGGAGCTCACAGCCTAAATAGAAGGGAGTGGGATTTAATTCCCATTTAACAGATTAGGTGACTGAGGGACAGAAAAGGTCAGTGGTTAATGAAGTTACGCCTCTGTCTCCATACTCCTGTAAAGCTTCAAAAAATTGTAAATGAAGTTAATTTGGGGGGCTTACTTATATAGCTGTTGGAACTTCTTTCTTTAAAACAGTACACCGAGAACAGGAAGTTTCAAAGGAAACAAAATAATCCTATAATATGTTTTTGGGTTTTGTCCACTTAAAGGTCCCCGGCCAAAGTGTCTTTTGGACCTAAGTCGCTGTTTTCTTCCTCATGGATTTGTGTTTCTGCACTTAGATCGCAAACCCTTCGAGGGCAGGACCTGCATCTTGTATTTACACTCATGTCTTCTGACTCTATTGTATGGCATGCTCCCAAGGGTTTAGTACAGTGCTCTGAGCACAGGAAGTACACCGCATAAAGTACAAGACTCTGTAGACAGCAGGTACACAAGAGTTGTGTAGTGGTGAGGGTCGCACAGCCAGATTTGAAGTTCTTAGATGTAAAATTTGAACATAATAACAATCATCATAATAATTATAATTGTGGTATTGGTTAAGTGCTTGCTATGTGCCAAGCACTATGCTAAGCACTTGGGTAGACACAATATAATCACATCAGGTGCAGTCCCAGTCAAGGGCCCCATTCTAATTAGCATTTTTTTTCCAGAATCATGGGTCTGGGATACCTCTCCAATATTTACATCTTTTTATTTACACATGGTCGCTGCCCTCAAAGTTGTGATCAAAGTTAAACGAACAAGACGTATTTCAACTGTCCACAAATCCCTTATTTGTCTATGTTGGAAATGTATAATGGCTTTTAAATGATGATTTCATTTTCTATTGTGATTATCTTTGCATCGCCATGGGAAAAAATGCAGTTTTAACCACTCCGTTTCTCAGGAATTCTAATGGGAAAAAAACAAAAAAACTTTAATGTGACAAAATTTGGGTGTTCTAGTTAAAGAAGCACTTAGTGCAGCATTCTGTGCTCAGTAAATGTTGAATAACTACCTTTGATAGAAGGGGAGGGAGATTACACATAGCATGAAGTCATGCTAATAATAATGACGGTATTTGTTAAGCGCTCACTATGGGCCAAGCGCCGTTCTAAGCGCTGAGCACTGTTCTAAGCACTAATGTGAGGCACTGGTTTGAGAGTGCATTGGATAACTGGGAGAGAGATTCAGCAGCAAAGGGTTACTGGGGCTGGTTTGAGAACTCAATCGATCGATCGATCGATGGTATTTATGGGTGCCTGCTCTGCGCAGAGCGCTGTACTAACTGCTTAGGGAGCCCTCGATAATGTCAACTTTTTTAAATTTACATACAAACACGCTAGTAGTAATAGTATTTACTGAGCATTTACACGGTTCAGGGCACTGTACTAAGCACACAGACTACACGGGAGGGAAATGAGATAGGGTCCATATCTTTCAGGGGGCTCCCGATATTCATGTCAAATAACTGGGAGCACACGCACCTAGCCGAAGAGCGGAGGAAGCAACAGACCCCTTCTACAAAACGCTACCCACGCACCAGTGGAAATAGCTCCTGAAGAATGAATCGATTCTTGAGATGATCACTCGGTTGGTCCGTGGATATCCGTCCCAGAATCTAACGCCTAAAGCCCCTATGCAAGTCAAAAGATGTTTAGGTGACGTGGACTGTCCTAACCTAGGAATGCATCCGGGTCTATCTGGTCGGTCCTCTATTGCGTTTCTTATGAAAGAGCCCCGGTCTGGGGGGTCGGAGGACCTGGGTTCTAACGTCGGCTCTGCCGCTTGTCTGCTGTGTGATCTTGAGCGAGTCGCTTTGCTTCTCTGGTCCTCGGTTCCCTCATCTGCAAAATGGGGATTCAGTAACTGTGCTCCCTCTCCTTAGACTGGGAGCCCTATGTAGGAGCTGATTATCTTGTATCTGCCTCAGCGCTTAGTACAGTGCTTGGCACATAGCAGGCGCTTAACAAATACTACAATTATTATTATCATTTATTATTAATAATATACTATTAATCATACTACACAACACCCTATCCGCCCTCCCCTCTGTGTTGACTACACACTTGCCTGTGAACTTCTTAAGGATTTTGATACTCACCCCAGCCCTACAGTACTTACGTAAATATCCTTATACTCTACTATTTCCCCTAACCGTACGGTGCCTCAGCGCTTAGTACAGTGCCCGACACCCAGTGAGCACTTATCAAATACCATAATCGTTAATATTACCCTATTTTACGGTCTGTCTCCCGCCGTATGTAGACTGTTAGCTCCTTGTGGGGAGGAATGGCGTCTACCGACTCTGTTGTATTTTGCTTTCCCAAGGTCTTAGTTACAGCGTTCAGCCCAGAGTGAATACACTGATTGGTTGACTTTGCCAAAGACCCACTTAGAGACATTTTGATGAACGTGGGTGAAACATAAAAGACAAAAATGTGTGGAGCGGGAGAAAAGGAACAAGTTCCTCTGTGTTTTGTTCTCTTGCATAACGGTGGCTTAATACTTTCGCGGGATCTCTCCCGGTGTGTCTCTGTGGGCAGCAGTAGGTGACTTTTTAAGGGCCGCCTAAGAAAGCAGTCAATCTACGGCCTTTATTGAGCGTTGACCATATACTAAGCAAGCAACACCGGAAGAGAGGCCTGCCTTGCACTGACGGGGAAAGCCTTCGGCTGGCTACAGGCCTGCTGAGATAGGACAAGAGGAATCTTTCCAAATGCCTTCGCCGTGTTGCACTCCACCCTGCTCCCATCTTAAATGACATCCGCGCCTGCAGGTGTTAGCCTAAAGGTAAGTCGCTGAGAGTCTGGGAAAAGCAGGACGGCTCCAGAAGCGGAAATGAACTCGCTGGCCAAAACCCACGGTAGTCTAGGTCGGCGCTGTGCCGCTTACTCAAAGTGAGCCCAAACTACACTGAATAGATGCGAGGTTCACGTCTCCGAAGGACCGGAGCGACGCAATGCGTCGTTCTTAAGCTTCGCCGGATCTTCTTATCGATTAAAGATGCCACCCACTGGTGGGCGAATTTATTCCCCCACCGGGCTTCAAATTCAAAGGGGATCAGAGCAGCATGCCGGTCTTAACGCTACATTCCCTTGCTTGGGTTAACTGACGTCTCAACCTCCTCAGAGCCCGGAATAACGGCGAGGAAACGGCAAGACAATGGACTCATCGTAAGGGTGGATCAAAGATTTTTTTTTTTTTCGAGGTTCAAGATTTGACTTTTTCGTCCTCGACGCTGTCAAGAGTCGGGAAAGATGCTCTGCAACTGCGACTTCCAAACTAAACTCACAAATTACTACCGTTATGCTAAGTGCGAGCTACCCCACTGTGCAGTTTTGCTTTGTGAATTTTTACCTTCCTCTCCGAACACTTTTAGCCACTGATCGCACAAGCCTTTCACTGTTTTCTGCCTTTTCCTTTAAATAAACTGGCTCTGGCTCCTTCCATCTGGTTTCCCTTCCGTCAGCAACCCTGCACCTGTTCACACCTCCTCTCCTGTTGGATTCCACTGAACATTTCCTCCTCTGCCAGGGCTATTCTGGCACTCGCAACCTTTCTGTCATTCAATCCATCTGTCAGAAGTGAACTTTGTTTACCGCAAGCTTCTGCTTTCTTCTTCAAGAAGCAAAGCCCCTCAAGGTCATTGTCAAATGAACTGCGGGCACGGATTGCGATCCTCTGCTGTTAACCAGCAGAAGATGAAGTTCCGAACCGTAATGTACTTGTGAAAATTACTCTAGGGTTTGGGGAGACGACGGTTTGGAGGCGAAGGAGTAAGACGGGGTGGTTTAATGATCATTTGCACAAGCCGGTCGGCATTTTCTCTGGACGTTCTGCCCTGATCGTAGTACTGGGTGGGCCTTTCGGGTTCAAAAACAAGTGGAAAACTTTGTATAAACAAAAGCGAAATACAAATACAAGCTCACGCTAATTATAAGTGACTTCACGTTTTACAGCATTACTTCCTGGAGAGAAACGGTCCAAGAGCCACTTAAGCCCTCAAAGGGTTAAGCAAGGGAGGAAAAACCCCCGGAATAAAGAAGCTAATACTCAAATAATCTGAATGGACAAAAACGAACGCTATCAGTTTCAACAATGACATTCTTAACAGGCACTCGAGCAACATCATTCCTTTGAAAAGATCACCCCAGATTACGCACTGTACCGCATTAGAGTTTGAAATACGAGGCTTGGAAAGAATAAAATCTTCGTGTTTTGAGATATCATCGAAAGGAAGCACATTATCATTATTCACAACGTACAGCCTCCCTGCAGAAATGTCAACTGTGTACGCTGTGAGATTCTTGTGAGAACAGTGTTAGGGATGGGGCAAAACGCACGTACCATCGACCAGATTCACTAGGTATCGCCAGGCGCTCGTCCTTCTCTTCCATACACTACTGAATTCTCTATTAGATTCTTAGATAGCTGCACTCTTTAGAAAGGCAAAATACCTTTCTAAATAACAACAGGCAATTCCGGATTCTTGTGAAAAATAATATATTCATTTTTCAGGTTGACAAAACCCATACCAAAAAGCCTAAGAAAGGCATTTCTAAAACACATGTATAGAAGGAAATGTAAGAGCCAGCAAGACCCACTTAAAAATATTTTAAGGGTTAGGATAAAGGTGAAAAAAGGACATTTTGACCTGTTCGTATTAAGTGTGCTAAATCAGACACCAGTTACCCAAATGATAAAATGAAATAGAGTTAAAGAGTCAGTTTCTCATTATCATTATGTCTAACACAGTCAAGAATATATCTTTCAAAAAGGACAGGAAAAAATCTTAATTTTTTCTTGCATCTTGAAAATCAAATCCTGTAGCAAATATTGATGATTTTCCATTTTAAATATACTTTCTCAAAAAGAGTCCTTCAGATGTGCAGGCACAATTATACTGAGACAATGCTAGAAATTAAATGGGGATACTATTTCCAAACCTCTTTCCTATCTGAAGGTAGGAATATTATTTTGAGACGTGAATCAAATGGTTTTAAAAAATCTTGTCCCCAAACCCAGAAACTCTTCCTATTAATCAGAGAAATTGAAAAGAAAATATCGTTTCTGACCCAGTTCAGAATCAGGATCGTGTAAAGACGGTTCTATTTTTATCTAAAGTGAAGATTTCCAAATAATTTCTGTTCTGTCCACAGTAGATTCTAAAAGCTTGTAGCAAGTCTGGAAATATTGTGAGGGTGGGTGGGTGGGTGGCGGGGGGTGGGGGGGGGGGCCGGAGGGGAGGAGGAGCAGAGGAGGGAATCATTTTCTAAAGGATATTACTGCATTAAGGGCTTGGTTACCTGGATACCTGCTTTCAAACTGCACTGAAGGCAGAGTGGCAATTTGACCACTTCAGTGGTCTGATTTCCTGTGTGAAAGAATGATTAGCAAAATGCTATTTTAGTAGTGGCGGCTTAAATCACTGAGAAGGAACTTTCCCTTCTAATTGAAACCGGGCTCCGAAAATGATCCTAAGCTGGCTTTTTTAGGAAAACTTATATGGTGGGAGCAGAGACAAACTAAGCAACGCTCAGCTTGAAACTCGCTCAAACGCACCCGCACCCGCACGACACACAAACACACCCCGCAAAATAAATTAAACCAAGAGAAAGGGGCATATAGGAAGGTTACTTATCCGTATAAAGGGACTGATTATTAAGTCACGGCAATATTTATATTTCCCTCGTTCCTCATTTCCTCTTTTTTATACTAAAATCAGGGGAAAAATGTTTAATCCCTACACTCATTCCTTAATCATTGTTTTTGCAAGCAACCTACTGAAAAGTCACAGTGGCAACCACGTCAGTTTGCCACAGGATGATAAAAATGTTTCTAGAGGCGCTAAGTGAAGACGATCCCATCGATTTATTTGAAATTCCTCAATTCCCATCTTCCCGAAACAGCAGTCGGTCCTTATGATAGTGGGTAAAAGATTTTGCCTTTTTAATAATACACCCCATTTATCCACACCTTATAGAATGAGATGTGCAGTTTCAGCTGCCAGAAGAGCTGTAGACGAGGGAGAGTTCGATCATCTTCCCTCTCGTTTATTGATTTTTCTCCCTACCCGGTCAGGAATCCTGGTAACGAGAGAGGCTATACATTTTTCCGCCCCCTTCCTCCATTACCTTAGAGCAAGACCCGCTTTCTCAGAGGGGGAAATATCTGCCGGACTGCCGGACAAAGAACTGAGTTATTTTCAGAGAGTTGATCAACAGAAAACGACCACACTTGCAAGATTCTGTTGCCAGGAAGCAGGGACTGAGTGACAACTTTAAATCTGCCACGATCATTTACTATTGTGCTGCTATATCAAATAAGTCTAATTTTTTGACAGCGCCAAATTAGATTTCTGTCAGAAACGGCTGCATAAATAGCATATGGCTCTGTGGGACCACCTATTTCAAATCCTGGTCCTGTTCCCCTTCCTCCTTCAAAATGGATAAGCCTTCTGTAAGATAGATACATACGAGTTCACAAACAGACCTAGGAGACCTCGCTTTCTTTGCGAAATGGATAAGCCTCAGCCTCAATCCCGGACGTTTGGCGAACCATCTCGTACCGCAAGATGGGCAGAGGATACTTTTTCTTTCAATG